>NC_134092.1:131718559-132035017 GCF_000715075.1 Nicotiana tabacum | reverse complement strand
TGCCAAGTCATTAATTAATCACACCAAAGATCCTTCCTACAAGCTCTGTTTTGAGCTAAGAAATCAGAATTTAGAAGGGACGCCAAAGGAGGAGAGGTTAAAACCAAGGGACGCATGTCAAGCTTAATCCTATTTTAATCATTTTGATTTTCTTCAGTAATTGGTTTCTTGTGTTTCTTTTTTCTTTCATTTCGGACAAAAGTGGAATCATTATTTTTTTTACTAATTATTTAGATATATAATTTGGTTTAATCAATTGTATATCATTAAATTTCACCGGATTTTTTCTTTATGGGCATGTAATTAAAATCAAACAAGTTACTCACTTGGCGTATGTTTAATTCGCGAATTTTTGCTCACTGTACAAATGGATGGCTTAAAAGGATATCTTCCAATACCCCTTTTTCTTATTTTTGTACAGATCTATGTATGTGTGCGTGATTTCCCCTGACTTTGGCATTTTGTCGAGCACCTGGCATGGTCGTCTCTGCAGAATTTGTTTTCTTCAGAATCGAGAAGATTGGCCCGTTGTTGTTGTCGTTTGAGGTGTTGGGAGCAATCTCCTCATCAACAGAAATCATTTCGCATTGGTTTTGGTCGATTTGGACGGCCGGAACTTCATTTCCGGCCACCTGGTGCTCATCGGAGAGTTGCAGAGGTTTGGGGACGACGATTGGCATGGTGGAATAGCTAGTATGAACTAAATGAAGTGGCCGGAAATTTCTTTTTGTTCATGATAATTGTGGCCCTCTCTGTAGCTGTTGTACGATGATTCAGCTCAAGAATCAAGTATGGGATTTTACAGCTTGTTTGGTTGGATGGTTGTTACGCATCGTATCGTACTATATTGTATTGTACTGTATCGTTTGATAAATACAATATTTGAATAGATTGTGTCGTTTGTCGTCGTTTCATGATATTACGCACCAACAATACGAAGAAGAAACTTGCAATATTATAAAGAAAAATTATGATACAAGGTAAAATTACTATATAAAAAGATAGGGTAAATGATAAAATAAAATAATTTAATAATAATAAAGGGCGAAATTAAAAGAAAAAGACAAGGTAACGACCACACCAAATCGGTCGTTACATAAAGTGGCACATTTCGTCGTTATGTAACGACGGATTTAACAATACGATACAATAAAATTTAAGTAACAATCAAAACAAACATTTATTTAAAGTAATAATACGATACGATACAATGAGTAACAACCATCCAAACAAGCTGTTACTCGTCGACACTAACAGTAATCCCGTTTAGTTTTGAACTTTGGTCAAAACGGTCCTTAGTAAACAAACGTGCCAAAACAATACTGAAAGTGAATTGCAGCAATTACCTAGCTTATGTCAGTATGTGCCAAATCGGATTTGCTGCCGTCTTGGTTTGGATTAATTTTGAAATAAAATCAAAAACCCATTTCGGGTTTTCATGTTCACAGATCTGAATATTTAATAGATGTTCAGCGATTTATTGTTTAAATCTTCTAAAAATCATTTATTTGTGTTAGATTCGGAGTTTAACACTTATTTCAAGTTCTTCAAAATCTGGAAAAGTCCTTGTGAAAAAAAAATGAGAACAATAATTGTCGATGTTTTCTGGGAATATGAACGTTACTTGAATCCGATTTGGGATTGTTTGGTTGTAACGGTGGTCGGAGAGACGGCAATGATGTCGGTGGTGAAGGCTCTTGTGCTCAACTGAATTAGGGTTAGGGGTATTTTTTCAAATTTCATTAATGGCAGGGACAAAAATGGCCGAAAAGTGTAACCAATAAACAATAGTAGAGGGATAATTTTGACCCTTTGCCCTTATATATTTGGACATTATTATCATTTTCTAAGCAGGAAAAAAAGTAAAATATGTGCTCATATATACAACAACAACAACCCACTAGAATCCCACTAGTAGGTCTGGATAGGGTAGTGTGTAAGTAGACCTTACTCCTACCGCGAAGTAGAGAGGCTGTTTTCGAAAAGACCCTCAGTTCAAGAAAATAAAAAGATAAAAAAAGACAATATTAGTATTACCATAAAAATCATAAAAAAAAATAGGAATAACATGAAATGCAGAAGAAAAATACAAAGCAAAAGTGATAGATAATAAATAGTTCATGCACTAAAAAGCTCATAATGATTTGAAATTGAACATGTCAAACATAGAGAAGAAAATTGCTGTCAAACTATATTATATAGTCATTTATTATGTTTTTACCTAGTATTTGATCAGATACACTTAAACAGATAGCAAAGCCACCTAAACTGCTAACGTTTTATTTTTTTTTTAATTTTTTTTTTTAATTTTTCTTATCAAGCTGCTAACGCACGTTGTTTACCTTTGATTTTCCTCATCAAGCTATGCCAACTTGACCATTTGAGTTTATTAATTGTCCTCATGCATGTTAGAATTAATCTCTACGTACGGCTCTCTCGTGCTTCGCATCTCTCTTATATCATTTGTTATTTTTTTTTTTGGTAATTAATTTCAAACATCACCGCCCAAGGATGTCGTGCAACGGATGTGATTGCTCTTCCCTTAATCAGAGGTTTCGGTTCAACCCTTTGGTATTAAAAAATTCTTAGTAGGGAGCACTTCCTCCCGAATGAGACCCTATACGGCCCGAATCCGGATATAGTCGGAAGATACCGAGCAGTAGCGAAACCAGGAAATTCAACAAGGTTGTTCAAATTTTCCAGTGGGCTATGATAGGGAGCGGGTTCCCCCGAATGGGGCCATACGCGGCACGAATCCGAATATAGTCGGGTTCCAATGAGAGTATCAGACACCGAATGAGAAATCAAAAAATAATAATCAAACATCAGGTTGGTATCATTATTTTTTGAGTTTAAACTCTATAGATTAAATTAACTGGTTAAGTTGACGTACAATAACACATTTATTATAATAAGTATGATATAGCAATTTAAAAATAAGATGATATTACTAACCGGTTAAATTGAACAGGATAATCTAAAATATTTTTATACTATCCTAGTTTCTTAGGCCACATATATATTATTATACTTTTATAATTAATAAATATATTAAAATAACATGCACTTCTCAAGTGTTTGTGGGCGCATAAACTCACACGTGATGTCACAAATTTCCATATTTATATAAATTATATATAAACATAAATAAACACATTAAAGTTTTTAAAAAATTGTGGTAGAGTTTTTGAGTTGCATATAAATAGTCCATCCTCTTTGTTCAACAGTTCATCAAATCTCTCTCTCTCCATATACACATTACATCTAAATCTCAGGCTAAATTCTTCCTCAGGCCATTTTCACCATAACTTTCTCGTGAAAATTCATCTTTTCTAATATCCAATTTCTCTGGGCCAATTCCTTTTCCAGTTTTATTCGTAAAATCTAGCTACCACGAGTTCAATTATCCATCACACGAACTCTCCAGAAAAGTTTCATTAATTCAGTATTCAATCAACTTTCATTTGAAAATATTCCAAATTTCTCGATCTATTTATACATCGAGAATTTGGGTAATTGATTGATATAGTTGGTGATAATGACGAGAGTAGCAGAGGAAGTACTGGAGACGATGAATATGAATGGAGGAGTGGAGTATGAAGTAGAAGATGTTAGAGATAAAATAGAATCTTCTAGAGGAAGTCGATTTCAACTTATAGAAGACGATCTGGGTTTAAACTTGTTTCGCCGGAGAATTAGCCGCCTTAAGATTAATCTCTCTCAAGTTTTCATTATTCATCCTGAAAACAGGTAATTAAGCATTCAATTCAACTTAATTAATATGAATTTGATTTCTCCAACTTAATTAAATTTTTTCTCTCTCTACATCTATGCTTCAATGGTGGAAATGTAAATATTTTACTCCTCTCTCTCTTGCTCTCTCTCTCTATATTCTTGTGAAAGATGAAGCTTGAATCAGAAGAGAAACTTAGGTGTCAGGAAATTAATTAGAACGTAGTTTTTACTTGATATATATATCTAGCTGTTAACCGTTATTTAACCACTTTTTGAGATCTTATTCGAATATTCGTACTTACTATACATATAATTATCTATAATTAGTAAGTATTAAATTTTATCACATTACCGATGCATATGATTTTTTTCCTCCTAAATTCAAAGTCTAGATGACTTGTTATTTGTTGAGTTTAAGCTCTGTCTACGGTCACACCAGCAACGTAATGTACATATAATTTTGTCTTGAACTGAGCGTTTATCGGAAATAACTCTCTACCTTATACGAGATAAGAGTAAAATTTGCATACATTATATCCTCTTTATACCCTATTTATTGAAATACACTGGGTATATTATTATTGTTATTATTGTTACATTATTAGGTTAAATTTTAAATTGACTTACAATAGCAGATAAAATTTGTAGGAAGTGTTTGACTCAAAAGATATCGAAACCTTTTTGAACAAATCAATCAAAATTAAAGGGGTAAATCTTAGCTAAGCATAATAATCTCTAGATTGGAAGATAGATAAGAGGAAGATGGGTAATAAGATTTCTTTATCGATCTGAATCAGTAAAATCCTTTCAAGAGAACTTCTCATTCATAAGTAGAATTATAACCAATATCCTGAATCCCCCCTTTACAAGGTTATGGTTTGCTATATATATAGGGAGTGAGTCCCCTCTAAGCTGTAAAAGACAGATTATAAGGAATATTCTTGGTATCTCCTAACGGGCCTATATTATTACAAGGGTCGTACAATCTCTTGTTTGTCTCAAGGTCATCCTCTCCAAGGTGTTAAGTTATGGGGAACTCGCCATTTCATCGTACTTGTCGATGATCGTGGTTATTCAAATTTGGACCCATACAGAAAGCATGATAATTTGAAAAATAAAATAATAATCTAGTAAGTTATGAAACTATGGTAATAGTATAAGTTTTTTATAAGTAATGTTAGTGTATTTAAATCCTTAAATTTTAGGGAGATAAACATCATTTTCGAATACGTGGCGTCGAATTAGGTTTGGGGAAAACTACAAATGGGAATTTATGAAAAACGTTGACTACTTTGACTTTACATATCAAGCTGCTCCCTTTGAACAATTTAGCAGGGCTATACAGACCCCTGTAATTGCATCCATATATAACTACACTTCATTATAAAAGCCAAACTTTTTTGGAATCAATTTTTGTGTTATGTCATAATATATGTTCTCTATAACAACACTTCGCTATAACATCCAAAAATATTCGGAACCAACAAAATTGTTATAGAGAGGTTTGACTGTATTTTGAACATTTGGCCGGAAAAAATATATAGAGCAATAGTTACCAATTTATTGCTGCTATTATTAGTTGAATAACTTATTACTACATGATTATTTGTCATGACTATATATGGGTAAAATTTCTTGAGATAATGATAAGAAAAGTACTCTCTGTCTCTATCTTAATTATCTGATGTACATTGAATTTTAATTTGACAAACTTATAAATTTTGTCTAATTTGAGAAAGAACCAACTGCACTAACATTTAATGTACTGGCATTGTAAAGATTGTTTAAATATCGGTCAATTTTAACATATGATAGCAGATTAACAATTAATTTAATTTATCAATAAATTTTTGCTGAGAGATTTGTCTATAGTCATCTATTAAGCAACCAGTTGATTGTATAAATAGCGCATAGATATTAAATTAATTATTTTATAATTTAGTCATGTCCTTGGTAACTCTCACGCGGTATGTCCCTCGGAAAACGGCATCCATGAGTTGGTTATTAATACGATAAGAGAGATGTTGTCTCAACTGTCTATGAATATACTAATTATTAGTTTGTTAAGTGGAGAAGTTGCAGATTAAAATAAAGTCCAAAAAGAGGTAAAGAAAAGTCCAAATTAATAATAATATGTAATAGAGGATTGGAACAGTAAAATATACATACATATATATATATATATATGTATGTATAATCATCAGCAGACCTATCATGTTCTAACTGTATAACTGAAAGCAACCATCGTAAATTGTATGGGATTTTGTGGACTTGCATGTTTTATGGAATTAAATGAGGAGAAAAAAGTTGGATAAAGAAAATATTTGGATAAATATTTTGTTTTAAATTAAAATATGATGTATTTTATGTAACAATTAAACACGTGTATTTTATTAAAAGTATGAAAATTAGATGAATTTACTTTCTAGTCCGAATTCCCAATTTTTATTTTGGTTTTGTTTTGGTTTTATTTTAAGAGACTAGAGAGGGTAAAAGTTGCTGTATAGAGTTCTTGTTGTAAGCTCGGAGCCTAAAACGTTGGGCCAATTTGGTTTTTTGCACTTCTGCTACTTTATAGTAAAAATACATATTTGTGTAATTCTAAAACTTTCAAAATTTGTGATCTTAAATATTTTATAACATTTATATGATTATAAAAACTTGTGTTTGAGTAAAAAAAAGAAAGTTTAAATTAAATAGTTTCCCAATTTGGAAAGCAAAATAGGGCGAAAAACGATATGATGCCACATGAAATGAGGATTAGTACTAATCAACTTCCACATAGTGCCACTTTATTACTATTCATTCTATTGTCTCACGCCTTTCCAAAATATTTAAGCTTATGCGATGCACAAAGTATCATGTATTAACCTACCGTCCGGAGAAGTATCGCACACTAAGAGGTGTGATGTATACAATATTAGTGGCTGCTTCTACAACTCGAATCTGTGATCTATAGGTCTTTTACTGTTGCGTCGAAGCTCCCTTCTTCCAAAACATGCTTCTTTTGTTTTAAACTCTTTGTACTTTCAAGATTGTGTGTGAACATGACCAAACAAATTTCCATGCAGGTGGTACCGGATGTGGGAAAATTTTATCCTTATATGGTCAATTTATTCATCATTTTTCACACCTATGGAGTTTGCCTTCTTCAATGGATTACCAAGGAAACTCTTTCTCCTAGACATTTGTGGTCAAATAGTTTTTCTTGTGGATATAGTCCTCCAATTCTTTGTTGCCTATAGAGATAGTCAGACTTACAAGATGGTATACAAACGAACCCCTATTGCTCTTCGGTCAGCCACCTAATTCCCTCCTACTTTTCATTTTGTAATAAAAGATTATTGCTTTAGTAGTTTAGCTGACCTTTATTTGGTTTGCAGGTACTTGAAATCTCATTTTATTCTTGATTTTCTTAGTTGCATGCCTTGGGATATAATTTACAAGGTAATCCTTTACATTTCATATGACAATGTTTGACTTGATATACTGTTTAAGAAGTTAACCTTTTTGGCGCATTATATTAGTGGTAATACAAGAAAATATAAATATAATGGTTCAAAAGGTAGTAAATTTGAAAAATAAAACGAATTTCTATTCATGAATGTTTAAAATGTATAGAATAATATTGTTAATGGAATGACGTCAAACATTTCAGAATGTACCAAAATAGAAAGAATGTCATATAAATTGAAACGAAGGGAGTTAAAGAGTTTCTTATAATAGCTCCCTCTTTACAAACATGCTTTAATTTGTAGTATGACTAATGTGCTTCTGATTTCTTGACTGATATAGAGAATATTCAATCTTACACTTAATGTGGAGATTTGCCAATTGTCATGGAACAGGGCCACCCTTATTTGACAATACTAAAAAAATGATAACAATGAAAAAATAATACTGCAATAGATAACAATAGATTTGGTGTTGGTTGCATATTTCCAGCTCTTTTAACACATGTTGAGCAATTTGAATTTTATCAGGCTGTTGGCAGCAAAGAGGAAGTGAGATACCTTTTATGGATTAGGTTAAGCAGGGCGCGCAGAATTACTTACTTTTTTCAGAAAATGGAAAAAGATATTCGGATCAATTACCTCTTCACCAGAATTGTAAAACTTATCACTGTTGAACTCTACTGCACACATACAGCTGCCTGTATCTTTTACTATTTGGCGACTACGCTGTCTGAACAGCAAGAAGGTTACACATGGATTGGTAGTTTGAAATTGGGAGATTACAGTTATTCAAACTTCAGAGATATTGATCTTTGGACGCGATACACTACTTCAATGTATTTTGCTATTGTTACTATGGCAACTGTTGGTAAGTTTATTCAGCTTTTATTTCAAGTTTATCAATTTTCTAAAGACTTTCTATAGCAGTTTCGTCGTACTGATATTTGAGATGTCTTTTTATCTTACAGGTTATGGAGATATACATGCAGTCAATTTGAGGGAAATGATATTTGTCATGATTTATGTCTCCTTTGATATGATTCTTAGTGCTTATTTGATCGGTAACATGACAGCTCTAATTGTGAAAGGATCAAAAACTGAACGATACAGAGATAAAATGACAGATCTATTGAAATATATGAACAGAAATAGACTCGGAAGAGACATACGTAATCAAATAAAAGGTCACTTGCGATTACAATATGAAAGTGCTTACACTGATGCAGCTGTTCTCCAGGACATTCCAATCTCAATCCGCGCCAAGGTAAATATATGAAAGAAAAAATTTGCTTCCACTTTCATTGCTAATGCATATTATATTGCATTAAAATGTTAATGACAAACAATTCCAACTTTTTTTGCAGATTTCGCAGAGTTTATATCAGTCTTACATAGAAAATGTTCCTCTTTTTAAGGGATGTTCCTCGGAATTCATAAGTCAAGTTGTAAGTAATTTCATTTGGTATCATTCATTCAATCCTTCACAGAAAGTTCATAGTGTATGGCCTTGGAAATGCAATGCTTCTTCACACCTTTCTGTTTGCTTTTGATAGCGATACAATTGCAATTGAAGAAAACTAGCTGACTGCATATTTACTGATTTGGGGTACTGTTGAATTTTGGCAGGTAACTCGAGTCCACGAAGAATTTTTCCTCCCCGGAGAAGTGATAATGGAACAAGGGAATGTAGTAGACCAGCTTTATTTTGTCTGTCATGGCGTTCTGGTACGACGTTCTACAATCAATTACACCTGCTCAGCTCTTTATGTTGCAACACATTTTATGTCCTACCATTTGTTTACATTGGTTTCCACAGTTACTCATTGTGTTTTTGTTTAATTCAGGAGGAGGTTGGTATAGCGAAGGATGGATCAGAAGAGACAGTGGCACTTCTTGAACCTAACAGCTCATTCGGAGATATTTCCATTGTTTGCAACATTCCTCAACCATATACAGTTCGTGTTTGCGAACTGTGTAGGCTCATACGTATTGATAAGCAGTCATTTTCCAATATTCTGGAGATTTATTTTCATGATGGAAGAAGAATCTTGAGTAATTTACTACAGGTAAGGGAAATGAGACTCAACCTTATTACTGCAAATTTAGAAGTCGTTTTTTCACTAATATAACTATCTGGTTTAGTTCATCAACAACGAGATCAATTTACTTACAACAATATGATACTTAGTTAATATTCATAAAAAGTATCTCATGAATTATGAGTTCGACCCGTCCCATACAATCCACCCTTTTTTCTATCTTGGTATCCATAAAATGGCAAGGAACAAATTTCTGAATTAGCATCCTGAGATATTCACAACGATGACTTTTTTTTCCCCTCTCCTTCTGAGAAATGAACTGAATTTGCATTAGAAATGGTTTGTGGACTCAAAAAGTCTAAAGTAATATTAAATGACAGGGAAAAGAATCTAATCTCCGCGTGAAGCAACTGGAGTCAGATATCGCATTCCATATTGGGAAGCACGAAGCAGAACTTGCTTTGAAAGTGAATAGTGCAGCTTATCATGGTGATTTGCATCAGCTGAAGAGTTTAATTCGCGCTGGAGCAGATCCCAACAAGAAAGATTATGATGGAAGATCACCTCTGGTATGAGTTTATTCCAATGAAACATATATTTTTCGGGTTTATAAAACTATGTGGGTGTTTACAAGCCCTTAAGAGGGCAGTCTTTGAAAATATGTAAGCTATCTAATTAGGAATGTAGATTACTAAAGTTCGACGATAGTGAATTTCTACTAATCAATGTTTGCTTTTGAACAGCATCTTGCAGCATCGAGAGGCTATGAAGACATAACTCTTTTCCTTATCCAAGAAGGCGTTGATATAAACGCTCCAGGTAAATTTCTTAAGCGACTGCACTTCATCTTCAACAAGTCCTCGTTCGTGCAAATATTTGATTTGTAACTTATGTTGCTATTTACCAAATAGATAAATTTGGCAACACGCCGCTGCTTGAAGCAATCAAGAGTGGACATGATCGTGTCGCTTCATTACTTGTTAAAGAAGGTGCCTTCTTGAAAATTGAAAATGCTGGTAGCTTCCTGTGTATGGTGATAGCAAAGGGCGATTCAGATCTATTGCGAAGGCTATTGTCCAACGGTGTTGATCCCAACTCTAAAGACTATGATCAACGAACACCACTTCATGTTGCTGCTTCTCAAGGATTATACTCAATGGCGAAATTGCTTTTGGGAGCTGGCGCTTCTGTTTTCACAAAGGATAGGTACAGTTTGAAGTAACTTCTCAGAAATCTTGGTAGCTCTTGTTTTGAAATATGACATTGTACAAGCAGTGTATTGAGCACGTACGTCTACTCTCAGATTGCAAGTTTCGCGTGCAGCTAAATCTTTCTCATGTTTCAGATGGGGAAATACTCCAGTTGATGAAGCTAGAGTAAGTGGAAACAAGCAAATGATCGGTCTTCTGGAAGAAGCAAAATCTGCTCAGTTATCTGAATTCCCTGATGTTCCACATGAGATCTCAGGTATTGCTAGAACAACCTTGTCATCTGATTGCCAAAAACTAGTAGCATTGCATATTTTGGTGTAAGTGAAGCTGTTTTAATCCCCCTAACTGTAAATCTCTCTGCATAATAACAGAAAAATTGCGTCCGAGGAAATGTACTGTGTTTCCTTTCCACCCATGGGAGTCCAAAGATGTGAGAAAACATGGTGTTGTAATGTGGATACCTCAGACTATCGAGGAGCTCGTTACCACAGCATCTGAGAAACTCAATTTTCCATCTGATTCTTGTATATTATCAGAAGATGCTGGTAAAATTCTTGATATAGATATGATTGCTGATGGTCAAAAATTGTACTTGATCAATGATCAATCAACTTGAGATTTCCTTTCGTCGTGTAAATGTTGTTGTATCTTGTAGCTTTGTGGTTTGTATATTATTCCACTAAAAAAAAGATGAATAAAACTCTCTTCAAGCTCTTACTCTAGTCCTCACATTGCCTACAAAAAGGTTTTTTTTAGAAGTGAGTATCTTCTTGTTAATTAGGGTGATCATGTTGTAACAACAGAAATGCAGAAATCTCTCTTTCACAGCAATTTATACTTCATCTTTGTTGTATGATTATTTTATTACTTGTACCTATAGCCGTCAATATGGGCTCATTGCGCCAGCCCAACCCATCCCGTGATTTAGCAGGATTAGGCTAGAATTTTTGGAGTCCGTTTAAAAATGAGGCTTTTAAGCCCAGCCCGAGTAAGCCCGTGGCCCGTGAGACTTGACTGAGGCTGAGTTGGGCTGGCCACGGGGGCCTAATAAAAATACATATTTAAAATATATAAAATATAAAAGTATATGACACAAAAAATAACAAGAAGAGTATCCCAAGCTTAAAGTTTTATTAAAAGATCAAAGTCTTAAAACATTAATTAGTTTTAAAAATTAAATTATTCTTAATATTTAACTAATTAATATTGCATACGAATTGTACATGTAGAAGAAAGTGAAGATGTTGAGACAACCTTCTCATAAGCGGATTAAAATGTGTTTGATGAAGGTGATGTGTTAGATATCCCATAAGCGTCTCTTGAATAGTTTGTTCTGAGTTTTGACTTTTAGTGAAGAAATATAGTCTTGTCTTTTACTTTTTAGTGTTTATTGTGATATATTAGAACCGTATAAAAAGTTATTAAGTTTTGTGAAATTTTTTCAATATTTTAAATATTTATCTTTTTTTAGTTTAGAAATTAAAGAAAAAATATAAAATTATATTTTAAAAAATGATAGGTCAGCCCATAGCCCACATAGGGCTGGAGTGGACGAATCATTATAAGGCCCATCAAAATGGTGGCTAGCCCAGCCCAGCCCGTCAATTACTAAAATCCACGTAAGCTGGGTTGGGCTAGCCCGGCCCCACCCATATTGACAGTTGTACTTGCACCTTGCTATGCAACATGATAAGGTTTGCTTTGCCATTGTCGGTTTATTCTGTTAAAACATAATTATTGTGCCTAAATTTTGTCTAGTGTTGTTATTGTGGTTGCTGTTGTGGTGGTTGTTGTGGCTGTGGCTGCTAGGGCAGCTGTAAAATAAGGCAAGTGAAATCGTTGCCTTAGATCCCAGATGTTGCCCCAAATATATGAAGCACTAATATATTATTATATAATATGTCTATGTAATTCTTCTATACGAGTGGACCTTTTCTCCGCTCCTCCCTTTTCTCTTAAGTTTCTTTTGGAACACCTCATGTTGGGACGTCTACACCTCTTTCTATTTTGAAACGACCACAGGTTCCATCAATTCTGCTCTATCCAGTTTGAGGTCGTCTGAACTTGATACCCTGCTCCAGATTCCATTAATTTAAATTAATATAGTTATTAATCAAAAAAATAAATTTTAATATCTATCTATATTTATACTCTATATACTATATTAAAAGCATGAAACTTCTTAGCAAAATATTGTTCGCATTTTTTACCCTTTGAAAATTAATTTTACATTAGATAAAATAGCCATTTAGTTATTTTTCTAATATTTAGGAATAGAGATTTAATTATTTGCTAATATTTAGGAATTCAAAATCAACTAGATTTTGTTTAAAAATCCTTTCTTATTTAAACTATGCAGTATAACCAGTTTATGAAAAGAATAATGATAATAATACATCAAAATCACATTTAAAACTTCGCCCAAATCAATTTCTTTTAGATTTAAGAGTCCTTTTTTCCAGACATATTTTAGTGTTAAATAAAGTTACTTAAATACCAGGTGCTAGGTCATTGAAATCTCTGAAAAAAATAATATATTATTGTCACGACCCCAACCCCGGTTATGATGGCGCCCAACACACTGCTAGGCAAGCTCGACCATTCAACAACATTAACCCAAATTCTTATTCAGATTATAGATAAATATCACAGAGAATTTACTAAGTCATTACATTCAAGTGTATAATTAATAATAAAATCTGCGGAAGTTCAATTAAAATACCACACCATAGCCTAATAGAATCCGGTGTCACAAATATGAGCCTCTAATACAGAATATCCACCTATTACAAGTCTGTCTAGGAAAAATGCAAAATAAAAGATAGAGATAGAGGGGAGAGATCAAGGCTGCGAATGCCATACAACTACCTCAATGCTCCCGGATACTGCTGTTCAGCTAAACAAATCCTCACTCAGCCTGTGGTGTACCTAGATCTGCACGCAAGGTGCAAGGAGTAATGTGAGTACTCCGACCCAGTGAGTAATAAACATAAATAAATGCTAAGAATAAGAAGTCATGAAAAAATACAAAGTAAACTATAACTGGCAGTTTAGAACAACAAATAGTGAAGCAATAAGTCAATTAAATCAGAGTACCAAATACTGAGATAGGTATAACCGATAAAAACAAATGCATGAGTGCAATGCAATGCATATGATGGTACACTCTAGTACCCACTGCGGCGTGCAGCCCGAGCCATCCATTTATTTATCGTCGACGGCGCTCACTAGGGGTGTGTACAGACTCCGGAGGGGCTCCTACAGCCCAAGCGCAATATCAAGCCATCTTGTGGCATCAAATCTAGGCCCTCGGCCTCATATGAATCTCAGTATAATCAACCAGGCTATCGGCCTCAATATCAATGTACTCAACCAAGCTCTTGGCCTCAATATCAATGTAATACTGCTGCGGCGCGCAGCCCGATCCATGCTCAGTCCAGAAACCATCATAAGCCCCTTGGGCATTTGTAAAATAGTAGTTCTTAGCCCGAAATATCATTTAGAAATATCATTTAAGTTTTTAAATCTTAGAAAGATGGCTGAGTTTGCAAAACAGTATTTAAAACCTTGGACTGAAGTCAAATGATATGCAAAATATGTGAAAGCAGTGATATCAATCCCTAAAGGATTCAAATAATTGGCAAGAAGCCCAAATGTAACAATTAAATCTAAGTAAGGATGATTCTCAATTTAGTTCAAGTAGAAAATACAGTACAAATATCTCTCGGGACGGACCAAGTCACAATCCCCAATGGTGCTCTACCCCACACCCGTTATCCGACGTGCAAGTCACCTCAATATAGCGTTACGATGTGAAATTCCGGATTTCTCAGGACATCATTTACATCAATTACTCACCTCAAGACGGTCAAAGTCTAGCTCGCTATGCCCTTGCCTCTCAAATTACCCTCCTCGTGCGACGAATCTGCCCAAAATCACAACGAATATGTCGCATTATGCTAAAGAGACAATACTCAATCGAAAGCAATCGAAAAATATCAAAATTCACGAATTTGACAAAACCCGAGCTTCGGTGCCACGTCTCGAAAACTCAGAAAATTACCATCACCGGATTCCTTGTCTCGCCACGAGTCTATACATACCAAGAACTCCCAAATCCGAGTTTAAATGACCCATCAAATCCTAATTGTTTGGTTTCAAAATTCAAGCCCTAGTTCTTGATTTATAGGCTTATATTTCATAAATCTCTATGTGGAATTCACAAAAAAAACGAGTTCTAAATCCAAGAAACTTACCTCAAGTCGTTCCCCCTTGAATCCCTCTTTAATCTCCACCAAAAAGCTCTCAAAATGATCAACCATGGAGGAAAAATGTCCCAAAATCGCGGATGAAGTGTTTTATAAACTTACTGCCCAGAATTTTTCGGATGTACTGTTCATGCGTGCGGTTACTGTTCACGCGCGGGGTCACTGTTCACCCGCACGGTTACCGTTCATGCGCGGGGGTTACTGTTCACGCTGCTAAAAAAATACAGCAGCAGCCAGAGAAATTGCAGCACTTTTCTTTTCACTAAAATGGCTCTAACTCCATCATACAAACTCGTAATTCGATAATTCTTGTTCCTATGAGTCAAAAATAATAGTACGAACATAGACCTTCAATCGGAACTCAATTCGGAGCTCTTGTGCTCAGTTCAATACCCATTTTTCTCGTTAAACAATTAACTCATATTTCGTGTCAAAAGCCCAATCGCGACTTGATGAAATTAGACCAAACTTTCCAGATCACTCCTATAATTCATTATTTAAATTCTGAAAATCTCGAAATAAAATTTCGATCTCTAGAACTAAAAATGGACCTTTGGATCATTACATGCTTATGCTCAAACGACAAAAATCTTCCAAAAACTCTTCCAAAACTTATCCGAGCCTCATGGGACCTCAACCAAACATGCCAACATAATTCATAACATTATTCAAACCTTTTCCAATCATCAAAACACCTCAAACAATATTAAATTACTCAAAACTCATCGAATTCAAGCCTAATTTCTTAAAAACTTCCGAAATACACATTTGATAAAAACCCCGACCAAAACACCTCCGAATGATCTGAAATTTTGCACACACATCCAAAATCACATAACGAAGCTACTACAACTCTCAGAATTCCATTCCGACCCCCGTATCAAAATCTCACCTTCCAACCGGAATTCGCCAAAATACTAACTTCGTCAATTCAAGCCTAATTCTACTCCGGACCTCCAAAATAAATTCCGATCACACTCCTAAGCTACATATCATCCCCTGAAGCTAACCGAATCACTGGAAATCACATCCGAGCCCTCTAACTCAATAGTCAATATCCGGTTGACTTTTTCCAAAACAAGCCTTCCTTAAAGAGACTAAGTGTCTCATTTCCTATCAAAGCAAATCCGATTTAACTCTAACACCGAATACCGATAACGAAACATGAAGAAGCATAAAATGGGGGGAAACGAGGCGGTAACTCATGAGACGACGGGCCGGGTCGTCACAATTATCTTTCGTGGATCCAAAGAACAAGTCCATGGGTGAAAATTTTGACCCATTTTTTTCCAGAAATAAAGAGATAGAAAGTAATATTGAATGGAGGCTATATATTTACATATCCACAAAAAATTAATCTTTTATCAATTCATAGTTTGATAAACATATTAATGAATTTTTTTCCCCACATTTGTCATATATTAATAATTATGTTCACTGAAATTGAAAACTATTGATGGAGATTTTAGAGATGAAAATTTTATGATAGAAGATCTAAGATTTAAAAAATAAAAAAATAGGAATTACATCCCCAAGAACCAAATTTTTGAACAAATATCCTTTTTATAAATAATGGTCATTTGATTTCTTTTCAGTATTTGTATATTAACTTATATTTTCAATATATCGATGATTGAGAACTACTATGTAGCAATTTCAAAACACGATGGATAACAAGCTCACCCCTTTAGTATTTTCATTTATGGGGAAATTCAATACCATATGACATGCACCTACCCCACACATAATGTGTTGTGCATTCACCACTAAATCAAAGTTATGTAGGTTTTTTTTTTTGTATCTCAATATTATATGAATTTTACGAAAGAAGTTTCAGGGTCTTTTTATATACACCAGTTCCCTTAAGTAACCCCTAATTGCATCAATAACTATTCGCAGACCACCGCCCCACCATAAACGTGTTGTTTAACGAGTTGGTGATTGTATGACACATTCACTGCCTTTAGGGATCGTTTGGTAGGATACATTAGATAAAGTAATGCATGTGTTAGCTTTGTGTATTAATAATACCATATTTGATACACTTTTTGAATCTATGTATTAGTTATACACCTTATTTGGTATTATCTTATGGACAACTAATGCAAAGAAAACCATGATATTAGCAATGCAATGGGTTTTAATGCATGCATTAGCTTAGTTAATGACAAAATTGACCTTCAAATTTTATGCTTGACTAAATACGTTATTATATTAATGCAAGTTTGATACTGAAATTGCTCCCGCTATTTCTATACTTTGAAAATTTTTCATTGTAAATTTTAAAAATATATACTCTACAACTACGTACTGGAATGCACTTATAATTAACTCATTTTCCTTTTATTTTTTTTAATTCAAACTTTTTTTGCAATAATCTAAGAAAGTGAGAAATAAAATTATATCTCTAGTAGATAAATAAATACTTATCAATTTTTTTGTCACGACCCGAAATTTTCACCTTCGGGATCGTGATGGCGCCTAACATTTCACTTGCTAGGAAAGCCAACGTTAGAGAATTCACAAAATCAACTTCAGCCAATTTTTAAATAATAGAATCTAATTAAGCTAAACAGAGTTTGCGGAGTATTATAAAATCCAAAATAACTGAAACATTTAGGATCTTGAGTCACAACTCACAAGCTACTACGATTTACTACAAACAGAGTCTGAAAGATAATATACTGTTCTGAAGGAAAAGAAACAGTAAAATAACAAGTCTAGGAAGAGACTCCAGGGTCTGCGGGCGCCATCAGATCTACCTTGGTCTCTTGACGATCAAGTCCAGCTGCTAAAATCGGGATCAACTCAGTTCGGTGCCGAAGTTTGCACAGAAGTGCAGTGTAGTATCTGCGCACTTGACCCCATGTGCTGGTAAGTGCCGAGCCTAACCTCGGCGAAGTAGTGACGAGGCTAGGCCAAGACATATACATAATAACCCTGTGCAAGTTAACAGTGTATGTACAAAATAACGGCAAATAAGAGGTACATAGATAATATCGAGAGGAGGACATGCTGAGGGGATTACAAGATAAAGAATTACAACAGCAAAGAAACTTGATCAAATACACCTTGAACCAATAATAACAAGTAACACTGTAACGAAAAATGCATGGCATCACCATTCGTGCATTAACACTCTCCCTCACCAAACAAGGAACAATAATAATAGGGAGATAGAAATAACAACAACAAGTCTTACTTCTACATTTGGTTCCACAATATCAACTTCGACTTTGAGTCAATACTCAATCAATACCAAAATCCGAACATATGATAAGAATGATCAACATGACAATAAACTAGTCTAAGTATGGATAATATGATCACAGAAAACTACAATTTTATGAATAAGAATCATTAGCAGGTTATGACTCAACAACAACGCATATGTACTCGTCACCTCACCTATACGTTGTACTCAAACATTCAAACACATAGCAAAAAGGCAAATAAGACCTAATCCCTCAAGCCAAGATTAACCACCACACTTACCTGACTCTAATGGACAACTCAAAGCTCAATTACCACTTTCCCTCTAGTATCCACCTCCAAACCACTCGTATCTAGCCACAATTAACTCAACAATATCAATTATTGCTAAAGGAATCAACTACAATACATAAATTTAGATTTTTCAAACTTTCTCCCAAAAAGTCAAAAACCGACCCCAGACCCGCTTGGTCCAAACCCGAGGTTCAGACCAAAATATATTTACCCATTCACCTCCGAGCCCAGATATATAATTAGTTTTGGAATCCGAAATCAATTCGAGGCCTAAATCCCCAATTTTCCAAATGCCTAGTCTCTACCCAAAACCCCCAAATTCTACCATGGAAATCATAGATTTTAGGTTGGAAAATCATGAAATGTGATGGAAAATTGAAAGAAAGTGGGTTAGGATCACTTACCAAAGTTTTGGGAAAGAATTGGTCTTGGCAGAATCACTTCTAGGGTTCTAGGATTTGAAAATTTGAAGAATGAATTAAAAATCTTGTCTAAGTCACTTTTACACAGCTACAGATGTCGCATTTGCGACTTGAGCTTCGCAATTGCGAAGCTCACAAATGCTAGAAAACCATCGCATTTGCGAGGTCTCTCACACTTATGCTTCCTTCACAAAAGCAAAGAAATGCTCGCAAATGCGAGCTGATCTGATCGTAAATGTGATCCAATGATCACAAGTGCGAAGACTGCCTCCCCTATGCCCATCGCATATGCGAAGCGTTGTTCGCAAATGCGAATGCTGGCCTTCCCAACCACTCTTCAAAAATGCGATGAGTGGATCGCAAATGCGAACCCAACAGTGATCGCAAATGCGATGCTTGACCTCGCATTTGCGAGGTCTGAGGCCTGCAACAAAAATCTGATGCACCAACAGTATTCTAAGTCTTATTTTCACTCTCTAGCCTGTTCGAAACTCACCCGAGCCCTCGGGGCTCCAAACCAAACATGCACACAAGTCTAAAAATATCATACAAACTTGTTCGTATGATCAAATTGCCAAAATAACACTTAAACGACGAATTTAGCACCAAATCAAATGAAATTCTCAAGAACACTTTGAAATTCCTATTTTCACAACCGGACGTCTGAATCACATCAAACCAACTCCGTTTCTCACCAAATTTCCCAGACATGTCTTAAATATTATATTGAACTTGTACCGGGCTCCAAAACCAAAATACGGACCTGATACGAACAAGATCAAACATCAATACTTCTCTTAAAAATCAATAATTTTTCAGATTTTAATTTTTAACAAAAATTCATAACTCGAGCTAGGGATCTCCGAATCCAATTTCGTGCATCCACTCGGGTCCCATTTTTCGATACGAACCTACCAAAACTATCACAGAGCGAATCCGGATCCGTTTACTAAAAATATTGACTGAAGTCAACTCAAATGAAGTTTTTAAGCAAACATCCTTATTTTTACCAGCTTTCAACACAAAACTTTCTAGAAAATACGCCCGGACTGTGCACCAAATCAAGGGTGGGATAAAATGAGGTTTTAAAGGTCTTGGAGCAACGAATTTGGTTTTAAATCATAAGATGACCTACTAGATCATCATATTTTTTTTATTATAAATGTCACAACCCGAAATTCCCACCTTTGGGACCCAGATGGCGCCTAACATTTCACTTGCTAGGCAAGCCAACGTTAGAGAATTATTAAGCCAATCCTTATTCAATTCAATAAATAACAGCAAATATGCTAAAACGAACTAAAGCGAGTGCGGACAATATAAAAGCTTCAATATTTACTACAACCCGGATCTGGAGTCACAATTCAGGAACTTCTAGGATTTACTACAAGTAAAAGTTTTAAATAAATACAACTGTTTAAAAGAAAGAAATAATAAAAAAATAGGGAAAGATAGATGTGGACTTCAAGGTCTGCGAACACCAATAGATCTACCTTGATTCTCCAAAGAACCAGTCCGAGCTGCTACTCTTCTCGATCAGCTAGGACCAATGACAAAATCTGCACAAGAAGTGTAGAGTGTAGTATGAGTACACCCGATCCATGTACTCTGTAAGTGTCGAGCCTAACCTCAACAATATAGTGACGAGGCTAAGGTCGACCACTCACACTACAACCTGTATGCAATATGTATAATAAAGACAAAAGGAAAATACAGAATGGAATAAAGCAATAAATTGCAACTAAAACTCCAACTCCAACTCTAGGAAATAAGCCTGCAACATTCAGAATTTACCAAACCTTAAGTGCAAAAGAAAATGCCGTAAAGCTTACACAGCTCAGGGAAATATAAACACATAGGTTGTTGCAGCGTGCAACCCGATTCCAACGTACGTACACACATAATCCTCCCTTATTTTCTCATAATAACATAAACAACAATGAATATATATATATATATATATATATATATATAGTGTTGCGACACGCAACCCTATCCCACCATATCACAATATCATGATCATAGTTCACCCTTATACCACAAAAAAATTTACCCTTATTACACTTGTTGCGGCGCGCAACCCGTTCCCACCATACAGTATATATTCACCATTATTCCACCTTAACTTACCACCCTTATTTCACATGTTGCGGCGTGCAACCCGATCCCACCATATCATTATCAAGTACTCAACATGCATGATGACGTCCAAATCCACTACTAAAAAGTAAATGAACACAGTCGTATGCAATATAATTTGCCCAACTATGAGTCGGGGTCGAATCCCACAGAGAACAATATGTAGGCGATTAGGAATGTAAGAGAATTATCACTTGTTATGCAATGCCAAATACTCAGAATTGTTTTTAGAAAATGTTTATACCTAAATGCAAAAATGTAAACTAACCTAGAAAGCAAGTAAAATGATCAATGACTACAAGTATGGATACACAGGGAATTACACTCAGGTAACGATCCAATGTATTTTACGATTTTACAAATATGAGTGAGTTTATGTTAATTAGCCAGCCACAGGTAATAATTCTATATTAGCTTCTTCCAAAGACTAATAAGACTTCCCAATTGAATTATCCCTAAATCAATTAAGAGATTAAGCACACCCGGATATGGATACATGTAGTTCAATCCTATCCCTAGGTAGAATCTATAAAATGAGGGTTAAAACCTCAAGTTCTTGTTAATTAATCTTTCCCAACCCCAAATAATCTTTCCCAAAATTAATTCGAAGTTAATGGGCGAGTCCTAGGGTTAGATAATCCCTTTGGAAACATTAATGAACAAGAATAATTAAAGCAACAATAACTCACTTCACAAAAGATAAAAATCATTCAATACATAAGCACAACAAGGTTTTTAATCCACACTTTAAATATGATTATTTTCATAAACAAGATTCAAGTGTTGAATAAAATACTACACACTTAGATATTTAATACAAAGCAAGGAAATGAAGAAATGAACATAAATGGATAAGAAATTCTCAACCAAAAGCTTCAAATCTTCAAGACCAAAGTGTGTGTGCAAACCCTAGCTTCAAAAACTTGTTCTTCTCTACTGTTGAGGACTGAAAATAAGCCAAAGATTTATTCCCAATAGGATTGGTCGTGTATTTGTGGATTTGGAATTGAGAAAATATGAAAAGTCATTACAATCCAGGTCTAATGCCTGTTGACCACACCTGTGGAACAATCCTCGGAGGCGCGGCTCCGCAGATGCGGATCTCCTAACGCAAGAGCGAAAACTTGAAGGGATTTATGGTACCACAGATGCAGGGTCTCAAGTGCAGATGTGCAACCGCTGAAGCGGTACTCTACTCGCAGATGCGGTTTCTGGAAAAGTAGCTCAGCTCCGCAGATGCGGGTTATTTCTCGCAGATGCGATGTCGCTTCTGCGGCCAATCTTTCGCAGATGCTAAATCACATGAGAGTTTTGCATTGTTTTCAACCTTTTTTGCTCAATTCCACTTCAATTGAATTTAAATCACTTCATGACATTATTTACTTGAAAATCTGACAATACACACCATAAACGACCTCATATTGTAGTTAAGGGACATAAAAACTAAAGAAAAGAGACTAAAATGAGTGGTAAAATCACCACTCATCAATACCCTCAACTTAAAACTTTTGCTTGTCCTCAAGCAAATCAAAACCAACAATTCAATGAGATTCTACCATTTAAAGCACAAGTAATATTGCTATCATTTACAAATCAGATTCTCCAATTAAGCATCATACTTATGAATTTGGTTGGTACTAATAATTAGGCTCAAGCATGTGAGTCTTAACCAAATTACTCCCTCATTTAAAAACAACTTCAAGAAATGCAAAGGATTTTCAAAGTAATCAAGTGACAACAAAAAGCATCAAGAAGTGACTCAAAAGCACTAGTCTACTACATATGCTCCATTTACTCATTTCCGGATACAATAATATTACCAATCCATCCTAATTCATGTGCACTCACAAGAAAGAAAGTCCCAAAATCATCATATTTACAATAATAACACAAGGGACAAATGCACAAAGACGTTCATTCTCAACAAAGAATTTTCAAGTGTTACAAAATATCATGCCATAAGCTTTCCCTTATTTTAATTCGCTGCCTATTTAAGAACATTCAGTTAGAGATCCCATAAGGACCTTTTAAGTTTGTAATGTAGGTTTAGGAAAGGGTAGGATAAGCATTTGGGATACAAGTGACTACACCCTCCTTGAACACTACACACATTTATCTTTCTTTTTGCATTTTGCTTCTTTTTAAACCACATAGCCTTTATTGACATCTAGTTACCAACATAGAACCACCTTGAAGTACCTCTCTAATTTTCTCAAGACTCCATATTTATATATATAATTTTTTTTAATATGACTACTTTCTTTTGGAGCTTGAGTAATTATACCTCAATGTACAACCTTACCAATTTCCAACTTGACACCAATACCCCCAACTACCAATTTCCAACTTGACACCAATACCCACAACTTAGGCTTTTAGCCTCATTCTCAATATTCAAGGAGGGACGAGTTCAAAAGATGGAATTATTTCACAAAAGGGTAAAAGTTTATAATGAGGTGGCCAAAGAAAAGGTTAAAGGCTCAAATGGGGTAAGCTAGTGATAATATTTATGCAATGGTAGACTTGAAAGACTAAAGAGGTTTTTTAAAGATCATAAAGAATGCCTAAGGTCATCCCTCCAGCCAAACATAACTAAAATTAGCATTGAAAGACCAACCGGGCAAGTTCTAGATGATATAAGTAAACACAAGAATTATTTCTAACAAAAACTAACACACATGGTACATGAACTAGTCAAGACGGATCAATTTTACTTTTTTTTTATAAGAGCATTTAGAGCAATATCATGCCAATTAGTGGGCAAAGAGACATTAAAAGAGCCAAAAAGTTATCACAAAAATTATTCCTTCCCATGCGCTTACTTTTTCAATTTAAAACCAAAATTCGAAGGGGTATTCTTAATTCACATTTCACATGCAAGAGACTAATTCTATTAGTACCAAATAATCCAAAAGTCTCCACATAACAAAATAAGATTAATTTCCTTAAGAAAGTCGTATGCCATCCATCATAGGGAAAAGTTACCTGGTTCAACACAAAAAATTTCCTCGGGAAAGAACCGTAGCATAAAGAAAATCCAAAGAAATACTACTAAAGAAATAAAATAATGAAAACTACTAAAGAAAATAATTAGCAAAACAACTAATACTAAAAGAGCGAAAATAACATAAACTATAAACTACTAAAAAATAAATAAAGGAAGAGAGAAAAAAAATAAAATAGAACAAAAGTGACTAATCTGCACATATATAACTACTCACAACTACGCTCGGTAAGAGCACAATCAAAACAAGCCCGGCAAGGGCACACGTCAAGTAGCAATATATAAACAAGATGCACTCCCTAAAGCCACCCCCAACTAACAACATTGCAATGTCCTCATTGCACAATATCAAAATAAAATACAAGTAGTTTGAGGGTCTCCCTGAGGTTTGCATCAGACTAGCAGACTGCGGGAGGAAGGCTAATCACTGTTGTGAAGAATTCATAGCCTCATCATCATCAGTCTCATCATTACCATCATCACCGGCAACGTTTGATATGAAAGAATACTCTTCGTTATCATCATCTTCCGCAACTGGCATCTTCCTGTTCGGCTGCCCCCATTTGAAGATGGCCTTTATGCCTCTCCATATCTTGATCATAAACTTGCCCTTCTTCTTGTTCTTCACCTTCTCTTTTTGGAAGTCTGACTGAAAAGATGCATGTGCCTTGGCTAAGTTGCCATAGGCTGTCTCGAGTATGCCAACAAATGCTGTTATTTTCTCCTGAGACTCTGCCTGCTTTTTCTGTGCATCTAAGTAGGTCTTCATGTCTTCCCTGGTGAAGTATGTGGGCATAGGCTGGGAGGATGAGGGCCCACTAGGGAGATGTGACACTAAGTCACGAAGGGATGCAAGCTGGGAGTTCAGCATCCCAAATGGTCCCTCAGGTGCAGTTGCCTGTGAGGATAACTCTAGTCCGACAGCAGTAGTGGTGACTTTCCTCTTCTTTCTCTTTACTGCACTACCCTCCCCGTTACTCTCAATAGATGAAAGGGTTTATCAACTGGCAATCAATGATCGGTTCTATGCACCTCAACCTCTGCCCGTCTGCACAACTCTGTGATCAGTGAAGGAAACATCAACCCTGTATCATCGTCCAACAAATACTCTCTTAGCTCCCCCAGGATATAGTAACCAACATTCACAGGAATTCCGTCTAGAATGTATGAAATGATCAAGGCTCTGGTGTAGGAGACATCTGAAACATTTCCACAAGGTGGCACCTTGTTGCAGAGGATGTAGAGCCACATTCTGGCTTCAGCTATAAAGTCGATTGACTTCAAACCCTTTCTCTTATTTTCCCATTTTGCTCTCATGCTTGAGGGATAGAGTTTAGAGACAAGCCATTCTCCGTTGTCGCACTAATCCTTTTCTTGCACAAACATAATTCTAAGTTAAACCTGTACAAAAATGTAGTAATACTGAAAGTATATCGACGATGAACCCTGAAGCTAAAATCTAAGGACTAGCACATAAAACACTCGACATTAAATCACTTGATGAGAACTAATAAACTTCAAACAAAATGAACATGAATTATCTATAATACAAACAAAGACCTGGGTTCGAATTCAAACTAACCCATTGGAACACAAACACAATCAGAGAAAGAAGAAAAGGAGTAGAAGATGAATTTGCTGAATGAAAACTAAAAGAAAAGAGAACGGAAACCTACCAGTTTAAAGACCGGGTTCGAACATCAACCTCGACACGCATGAACAAACCTCACTGTTTTCAGCCCCTTTTCGTTTTTGATGGAGTGACGATGGAGTTCACTGGTTTGTGGTCATTTGCGAATGAAGCTGGACGTCGGGTTATGGTGGTCGTGCGGGTGGTTGGTTTAGGTGCGTTTGGAGACGGACTGGTGGAGACGACGAATGGGTCGTTGGCGTGACAGTGGAGCTGGAGCAGCAGTGGCTTGGAGATGCTGCTGGTGACTAGAAGGTGACGGGTTGGATGTTCTGGTCGTGAGGCAGAGCTTGGGGTGGTAACGACGACGGGTCATTGGCGGGTGTTTGCTGGCTCTTGTGAAGAAGAGGAGAAGGGTCGTTTAGTTGGTGTACTGGTGGTCGTTTGGGACGTGAAGGCTGGTGGTCGTTTCGGACGCTGGTCTCCGGTGTGGAGCTGGCGTTAATGGAGGTTTGGCGTCGCTGGGCAGCTGGGGGAAGGAGAAAGGTCGTTTGGTTGCTTCCTAAGGTGGTCGTGCGTCGTTCATGGCTGGAGGTGTCTGGTTCGACGGATTGAGGCTGGAGACGAAACGGGGTGCGTCTGGTTCGTGGGGAGGGAAGTCTCGAGGGTGGCGACTATTTGGTGGTTTGAAGAAGACGACGCAGCAGGAGGGGCGGGTGTTTAGGAGTCTCTAGGGTTTGGTTATTTGGGTGTAAGGGTGAATGTAATTGAAAAATAAAAGTAAAAGAAGGGGGGTCGTTTGGGCCATGGGGCAGGGCGGACAAAAATGGGTAAAGGGGTTTGGGTTTTGGGGCCTAGTTGATTTAATTTGAAAGGTGGCCCAGTCCGGTTTTCTCTCTATTTTTGTTCTTTTCTATTTACTCAATTCCCTAATTAATAAAGCTAAAATGCTAAGATTAAATTATAAAATCAAAATTATATTAAAATACTAATTAACTCCTAATAACAATTATCACACGTAATTAAATACCAATTAAAAATAAAATCATACAATTGGACATTAAATGCTAAAAATGCAAAATACATTATTTTTTGTGATTTTTTTATTTTGTAAAACAAACTTAATTACTCCTGATGGTAGAATTAAATCCTAAAATGCAAATGCGACCTATTTTTGTATTTTGTATTTATTTAACAAAATAAACACGCATAGACAAATGCGAATAATAAAGAAAAATACCACAAAATTCACAACAATTGCAAACAAACAAAATTATTTTATTTGGAAATTTTTGGGAGTAATTCTCATTCAAGGCAAAAATCACGTGCTCACAACCACAATTCAATTACCAAAAGAATCGGAAATCAAACAAGTGCACGACATCACCCTTCGTGCTTTTACTCTCATCCTCACCATAAAATAAATATAAACTACACGACATCACCCTTCGTGCGTTTACTCTCATCCTCACCATAAAATTAATATATTCGGCACGGGATGGTACATCATACGGCACAGAATTCCTTCGTTCTTTACACTCTTCCTCACAAAATAATACACGATGTTACCCTTCGTGCTTTAACACTCTCTCATCAAAATAATGCACGACATCACCCTTCGTGCTTTACACTCTTCCTCACCCAAACAACAAACACAAACAAAAAGGGCAAGGAATAAATGAATCATAATAAAATCCCGACAAGGGAACATTATCAAAATAACAACATCCCGGCAAGGGAACAACATTAGAATCAACAACGTCCCGACAACGGATCAATACCATAATTCTCTTCTCATTTTCACATTTACTTCCACAAATCACTTTACAACTAAGCCAACGCTCTTCAATATACAATTACCAATATTCTTTCCACAACCTTTGCTCAACAATAACAACCACCACATTAATATGAACAATACAAACGGAGAAAAATTAGTCATAATATAAGACTTACGGGCATGCTTGACACCAACGTATAGATACTCGTCACCATACCTATACGTCGTACTCAACAAATAACACATAGCAATTAAGACACAAATCCTAATCCCTTAAGCTAAGGTTAGACCAAACACTTACCTCGATGTTTCGAACACAATTCAAGCCTCAACTATCGTTTTACCTCTTGATTCCACCGCCAATTTGCTCGTATCTAGTCATTAATTACTTAATTATATCAATAAAGGCTAAATGAATAAATTCTAGTGCATGAAAATAAGTTTTCTAAAGTTTTTCCCAAAAAGTAAAAAATTGACCCTGGGCCCACATGGTCTAAACCCGAGGTACGAACCAAAACCCGACTACCCATTCATTCACGAACTCAAATATATAATTTGTTTTGAAATCGAAAATCAAATCGAGATCCAAATCCCCAAAATTTGAAAAACCTAAGTTCTACCCAAAACACACAATTTCCCCCATGAAAACCTTTGATTTGAGTTGAAATCATGTGAAAAGATGTTAAAGATTGAAAGAAACAAATTAGAAATAACTTACAATCAATTGGGAGAATAAATTGCCTTTGAAAAATCCTCCTAGAGTGTTTTGGTTTTGAAGAGATATGAAAAATGGATGAAAATGCGTCTAAGTGTGAATTTACAGGTCTCTGATGTCGCAATTGCGACCAGGGTTCGCAATTGCAAACCCCTCAAAGATCTGCAGTTGTCGCATTTGCGACTCAAGTATCGCAATTTCAAAGTCGCATTTGCGACAGGATCTTCGCATTTGTGACTCTGCCTTCATATTTGCTATGTCGCATTTGCGACAGTTACTTCGCATTTGCGAACAAGGCAGCCCATGCCACATCTCGCACTGCGACACATTACTCACATTTGCGAGCTAGGCTTCATAATTGCGAAGCCTACATGCCTGCAACATACCAGCAATTTCCTAAGTTAAAATTACACTCTGTGGCCTATCCAAAACTCACCACACTCTATGACCTATCCAAAACTCACCCGAGCCCTCGGGGCTCAAAACCAAACATGAACACCAACCTAAAAACATCATATGGACTTGCTCGTGCATTCAAATCACCGAAATAATATCAACATCTATGAATTTAGCATCAAAATCATGAAATCGCTTAAGAACATCAAATTTTCTAATTTTCTCAAATAAGGTCCGATTCACATCATTTCAAGTCCGTTTTTACCAAATTTCACAGACTCATCTTAAATCACATATAAGACCTGTATCGGGCCCTGGAACCAGGATACAGACCCGATACAATTAAATTTCAAACACATTTAATTTTCAAAAACTCATATATTTTTCAGAAAATAATTTTCTTTAAAAATTTATTTCTCGGGCTTGGGGCCTCGGAATTCGATTCCGGGCATATGCACAAGTCCCATATTTTTCTACGGACCTCCGGGATTGTCGAAACACTGATCCGGGTCCGTTTTCTCAAAATGATGACCGAGGTCAATTTAAATTCATTTTAAAGGAAAAATTCATCATTTCCCGCAGTTTTTTTCCATATAATGGTTTTTCAGTTACGCGTCCGGACAGTGCACACAAATCGAGGTGAGTTAAAATGAGGTTTTTAGGCCTCAGAACACTAAATTTGTTTCTAAAATAAGTGATGGCTTTTTGGGTCATCAGACTAGACATGAAATTTAAGAAAAAAAGAAGACTTTTAAAATTTATGATCTCAAATAAGTCAAAAAGGGGTCTAGTATATTTGTATGATTATAAAAACTTCTCATTAAGGGTATAAATAAAATTTTAAGCTAAATTATTTACTAATTTAGAAAGGAATCATTCTTTTGGAACGGATCAAAAGAAAATAAATTCACAGAAATTAGAACGGAGGAAGAAATAAGTAGTAAAAAACTGATTAACACCAAAAAGTTGTCATGCATTGGACACGTGGCTTAAAAATTAAACCCACTTGTTAACTGCTACTACATACTATTTTTGTCCTTTCATATCAATTTAAATGATAATATAGTAAAAGTAAAGGGAAAAATCGAAACAATAAAAAGAAAAGGATCGGATAATGAGGACTTTAAAATAATTAAAAAATGTGACTTTTGTTATAAATATATTATATTATGGATGTTCATTTAGTACTCCGTTGTAAATAAGCTTCCTGAAGAAGCTTATCCATATGAGACTCCACAGTAAATATGTTTATCTATTTAGTACTATATTGGAAATAAGTTTCCTGAAGAAGCTTATCACTTCGGTACCCGGTTATGGATAAATATTACCCCCAGTAGAAGTTTATCCATACCGGGTATAATAAGCTTATCTTTTCAGTACCCAGTTATAGATAAATGTTACCTCCGGTAGAAGATTATCCATACCGGGTATAATAAGCTTATCACTTCAGTACCCAGTTATGGATAAACATTACCCCCGGTAGAAGATTATCCATACCGGGTATAATAAGCTTATCTTTTCAGTACCCGGTTATGGATAAACATTACCCCGATAGAAGATTATCCATACCGGATGTAATAAGCTTATCCATTCAGTACTCCGTTATGGATAAATATTGCTCTCAGTAGAAGATTATCCATATATGGTACAGCAGCAGCTTACACAGAAGCTTGTAGCAGCTTACACAGCAGCTTGTAGTAGCAGCTTACACAGCAGCTTGTAGTAGCAGCTTACACAACAGCTTATAGTAGCTTACACTGCAGCTTGTAGTAGCAGCTTACACAGCAGCTTGTAGTAGCAGCTTATAGAGCAGCTTCCTTTCTTCTATAAATAGAAGATATTTCAGTTCATTATGTACATCAGTTTGAATTCGAATAATATATTAGTTTCTCTCTATACTTGTCTTTACTTTATAGTCTTTGTTTTATAACACGTTATCAGCACGAAGCTCTACCATCTCGAGCAAATATTTTGAAAGTATCTGAGGTAAGAACTTTCTTTTCCTAAATAATGTCAAATCTTTCTAAACTTGAATTTGTAGCCCTGGATATATCGGGCAAAAGCTACATGTCTTGGGTGCTTGATGCTGAAATTCATCTTGATGCGATGGGTCTAGCAGACACCATTAAAGACAAAAATCAGGCATCAAACCAAGACCGTGCCAAAACAATGATATTCCTACGCCATCACCTTGATGAAGGCCTGAAAATGGAATATCTTACTGTTAAAGATCCAGTCATACTGTGGAATAATTTGAAAGATAGATATGACCACCTGAAGATGGTCGTTCTTCCACAGGCACGTTATGATTGGACTCATCTAAGGCTCAAAGATTTTAAATCTATCAGTGAGTATAATTCTGTTATGTTCAGAATTATTTCCCAATTGAAGTTATGTGGTGATAATATTGCTGATCATGATATGTTGGAGAAAACTTTCACCACTTTTCATGCCTCGAATATGCTCCTGCAGCAGCAATATCGAGAGATGGGATTTAAAAAGTATTCTGAATTTATCTCACATCTTCTTATAGCAGAGCAACATAATGGGCTATTAATGAAAAATCATGAAAGCCGACCTATTGGTTCTTGTCCATTCCCTGAAGTGAATGAGACGAACTTCCACCAAGCTAAACGTGGAAGAGGTCGTGGCCCCAGTCGTGGTCATGACCGTGGTCGGGGAAGAAACCCCAATCATGGTAATAATAATGCACCAAAGAAGCCTCCTCACCACCAGCAGTGGAAAAGGAAGGAACAAAAGCATGAAGCGGTGCAAGCGCCAAATGTAGAAAATGCATGCTATAGATGTGGAGGAAAAGGGCACTGGTCACGTACTTGTCGTACGCCAAAGCACCTGGTTGAGCTTTATCAAGCCTCCCTGAAGAAGACAGAGAAAAATGCTGAAGCAAATTTTATTTCTGAAGATAATTTAGACTTCATGCATTTGGATGTAGCTGATTACTTTGCACTCCCAGAAGGAGAAACAAGTTATGTAATCGGTGGTGAATCTGTAGAAATGTAAATATTTTAATTTTTGTTATTTGTAATAGATAGTATGGTTATGTAATTGTTGTACATAAAGAAAAATTATGATTTGATAATGATGTTTACTATAATATATCTTATTTATGTCATTTTAAAGAATATGGATAATATTATTAGATCAACTTAAACTCTAGCAGAGTTTGCAAGAAATATACAACCACCAGAAGTAGTTATATTTCATATATCTCATTGTACTTATATTTTGTTAACCACCAGAATTGGTATATGTCTATGATCACCAGAAGTGATAATTTAGGTTTTCTATAGTTACAATTGAAGATAAGCTACATAAATATTCTCTATATTAAATGCACGCCTCGATATGCTCCTGAAGTAGTAAATATTTTAAAAGAGGTTGAGGTATCACAATTTGATGTGATTAATGCGCATTCAGATAATTATGTTCGATTTTCTGAAGGATGAGAACTTTTGATAATATTAATCCATTCCTTGAAGTGAATGTGACAATACTAATAAGTCGGGTAAATATGAACGCGCTCTTGATGTGAATACATTACAATTCACCTCCAGAAGAGTTAATATAATTGAGAGAATATATACTCAATATTTTGTATTTTAAATTTGCTCCTGAAGAAGTAACACAGTTGAAATTGCCTCCTGAAGTGGAAAAATATTATGAAGAAGAGTTTTCGTGTGCTTAAACAATTGTTTTACATTGTTTATTTGATTGTGATTTTCTCTCATGACACCAGCAGTGTCTGAGCAATATTTGATAGTACAAAATGTATCAATAACTCCTGAAGAGCTAAATGTTTGCCTAAAGAATACATGACACCAGTAGTGCCAGATAAATATTAGATTGTGGATAATAAATTAAGGCTCTCGAAGAGCTTATATACAAATATGTCATTCATATTATATGATTATGGTCAAAACATATGTTGTAGTAAACCTGAAGTTTACTAATACAAATGTCTATCATATTGAGACTACAAATGATTGGAAGATTGATAATCTTCATGTTTCCACAATCATAGGGGGTAAAATAATATGTATGTGAGAAGTTACCTGCCTTATTCTTTAATTTGTACTATATCATGTATCATAGTAAACCAGAAGTTTACTAAAGCAAAAGTTTATGCCATAGTAAACCAGAAGTTTACAAAGAGATAACACATGACATGATAAACTTGAAGTTTTCATTTGCCATTTTTAAATGAGCTATTTGAGAATTCAGATAAGCATATACTAAAGAACTAGAAGATTCTTCAGGAATTCTCATGTGTTGCTTGTTCTCATAATGAATTGATTATACCAGCTAAAGTTGGGACTAAGACCCCTGATTCTGAAATATATAAAAGGTGAATATGGGCCCGTTTACCTATCATGTGAACCACTTATAGATACATATATGAGATGGTTACATGTGTAATTATTGTCAACCTGCAGTTTGACATTTGGAATTGCTTTTCTCGATTAAGAGCATAATTTTCAGATTATGAAATCAAGACAGTTCATCTTGATAATGCTGGTTTATATCCAAGTTGGTTTAGTATTGAATACCTCCTATTAATGTCTAAACCATTGCTTATGAGAACAAAGCTTCATGTGTTGGTCCAAGATTTTCTAAATTGCATATAGCAGCACTTGTATGCATCAGATCAACAATATATGATAAGTCCTCCCTTCACAATTGGTTTAGGATCAGAAACCAAATATTTTTACTATCTTTTGTTTCGTGGTATATGATTAATTTCTCTACCATAATACACAAAGATATGTTTCCCAAAGATGATTGGAGATATATGTTAGTTTTTCTAACATTTGGGGGATAGAATAAACAGTTGAAAAATATGCTATATGAAACGAATTATCATGATCCTCACTTAGAAGATAATTCAAGTCGAATGCCAGAAGCATTTGCTGATCCAAAATTAAATATCATATTTCAGCTGCAAATGCTCCTATTAAAATTAAAGTCCTTGAAGGATAGAGTTTACTGTACGCATGAAGCGTGGTAGACCAATCGGTTCCAAAGGTAACAATCCTTGAAAAATAGTAGGAGCTAATGATCAAAATGATCATAATGAGGAGGAAATATGCTCTAGAAGAGCCCACGACATAACATTTCATGAAACTCCCGGAAAAGTTCAGGTACCTGAAAATAAAGAAAGTGATGAGATCTCCACAAGTTATGTCGCTTCGGAACTGACACAAAATGATCATCGACGATACATTTAATACAATATAGTGCACAATATTGTAAACGATTGTGAGGATCGGACTAGCAGTCCAGACACTTGAAGATGTCGTACCATTTAGATACAAGTCTTAACCTATATGACTTATTTTGCTAAATCTATATGAAGATCCTTGAAGGATTGAAAATGCCCGAAGCATATAATTCAAAGTCTTGAGAAATGTACTCGATCAAATTATAAAGATCTTTGTACGGTTTAAAGCAATCTGGGCGCTTGTGGTATAATCGCCTTAGTGAATATTTGCTGAAAGAAGGTTACACAAATGATGTTATTTGTCCATGTATTTTTATAAAGAAAATGGCATCAGAATTTGTTATACTTGCTGTTTATGTTGATGACATAAATCTTGTTGGAACTCCAGAAGAGCTTCAAAAGGCAATTGAATATCTTAAGAAAGAATTTGAGATGAAAGATCTTGGAAAGACAAAACTTTGTCTTGGTCTGCAAATTGAATATTTAGCAGATGGGATCTTTATCCATCAATCTGCCTATACAGAAAGGGTCTTAAAATTACTTTTACATGGACAAAGTGTACTCATTAAGTACACCAATGAATATTCAATCACTTGAAGTGAATAACGATCCGTTCCAACCTCTAGAAGAGGATGATGAGCTCATTGGTCCTGAAATACTCTATCTCGGTGTTGATGGTGCACTTATTTATCTTGCTAATTCTAACAAAAGTGGTGCAGATCGTATTGATAATGCAGATACAAGTTATTTATCCGATACCCGTAAAGCTCAATTTCAAACCGGCAAGCAGGGAGTGCATATGATTGAGATCAGTGATTCATTCGAGAAACATGTGGGTTGGAATGTGATAAAAGACCCACAATATTATACGGAGACAATGTTGCATGCATAGCACTATTAAAGGGAGGATTTATAAAAGGAGATAGAACGAAGAACATTTCACCAGAATTATTCTACATACATGATCTTCAGGAAAATTGTGACATTGATGTGCATCAAATTAGTTCAAGTGACAATCTAGCAGATTGTCTTTACCAACATCAATTTTTGAGAATATGGTGTACAAGATTGGAATGCGGAGATTTAAATATTTGAAATAAGGTTTTCTTCAGGGGGAGTAAAATGCGCGTTGTACTCTTTTTCCCTTACTAAGGTTTTTCCCACAGGGTTTTCCTTATAAGGTTTTTAATGAGGCAACCAGCAATGCGTATTACTAAATATGTGTACTCTTTTTCCTTCACTAGGATTTTTTCCCACGTGATTTTTCCTAGTAAGGTTTTGATGAGGCACATTATCTTTTAATGAACATCCAAGGGGGAGTGTTATAAATATATTATATTATGGATGTTCATTTAGTATTCTGTTGTAAATAAGCTTCCTGAAGAAGCTTATCCATATGGGACTCCACAGTAAATATGTTTATCTATTTAGTACTATATTGGAAATAAGCTTCCTGAAGAAGCTTATCACTTCGGTACCCGGTTATGGATAAACATTACCCCCAGTAGAAGTTTATCCATATCGGGTATAATAAGCTTATCTTTTCAGTACCCAGTTATGGATAAACATTACCCCCGGTAGAAGATTATCCATACCGGGTATAATAAGCTTATCACTTCAGTACCCAGTTATGGATAAACATTACCCCCAATAGAAGATTATCCATATCGGGCATAATGAGTTTATCTTTTCAGTACCCGGTTATGGATAACCATTATCCCCGGTAGAAGATTATCCATACCAGATATAATAAGTTTATCCATTCAGTACTCCGTTATGGATAAATATTGCTCTCAGTAGAAGATTATCCATATATGGTACAGCAGCAGCTTACACAGCAGCTTGTAGCAGCTTACACAGCAGCTTGTAGTAGCAGCTTACACAGCAGCTTCCTTTCTTCTATAAATATTGTAGTAGCAGCTTACACTGTAGCTTGTAGTAGCAGCTTACACAGCAGCTTGTAGTAGCAGCTTATAGAGCAGCTTCCTTTCTTTTATAAGTAGAAGAGATTTCAGTTCATTATGTACATCAGTTTGAATTCGAATAATATATTAGTTTCTCTCTATACTTGTCTTTACTTTATAGTCTTTGTTTCATAACATTTTTAAGTTAGAAGTGAAGCAGAAGTAAAAGCGAGGGAGAAGTGAAAAATTTGCCACGCATTGGACACGTGGCTTACAAAGTAAACCCACTTGTGTACTACTACTATACATTTTGTATATATCTTGTTTTTTTTTGTTATCACAATTTATATTTTCCTAATTTATCTTTATTTTTTTTGGTTTCACACTCGGTGTCCGGTATTCGCATTGGAGTTCGGCTATATTGGAATTCATGTTGCGTAGGGCTTCATTCGGAGGGAAGCGCTCCCTACTAAGAATTTTTTCATACTCAGGGCTCGAACTCGAAACCTCTGGTTAAGGAAGAACAGTCTCATCCACTGCACCATATCATTTGAAACTAGACCTTTAGAGGATATTCATAAATATCAATATGAAATACAAAAATTGTGCGTACAAAATACTCTTCTTATCAATATGCATATGAAATACAAAATTGCGCCCACAAAATATTTTTTTTGTCAATATAAAATTTATGTCTTCCTGTCAACAAAATGCTCCTTATTTTGGTACATAAATACAAATTTGTGCTCACATCTATTTGCTATCATAACTGCAAGAAAAATTATATCAACAAATACTATTTACTATTAAATTAAAATAAGATCGATATAAACTTGTAGTATTGCTGTAACTATTTTAGTGCGAATATTATATCTTACTTTGTTGTAGTATTCCAGTTGATCATTACAGACGTCAAGCTGAATTAAATCTAGTTGCTATTTTTTTTTTTTTTGTGAGCAATATGCAAAGAATCCATAATAGATTGAGAAAGAATTTACCTTAAATTCATGGATAAACAGAAATTACGAAAGATCTTTAGAATTGAGCTAAATTTCTGCTATACATTTATTCACTTTTTTACTTTCATTATATTTTTATTCTATCTCCTATTCATAAGAGTAAATTTTAAATTTATATTGAATGATGTATTTTGACATATTTAAATTATCACGTAAATAATAAATAATACCATACACTCAATATTATTGCTTTGAAATAACTATATTTTATATTAATTAGAATTTTTACTTCACGTTCTATGTTTAATTAAATCTTTTCTAATAAATATTTTAAATTTATTTTTCTTTTCTAAATAATACTAATCGCAAATTTAACATTTACTGTCCATTTTCGTAATTTGATAGTTAAAAGTATTTTTTTAAAAGATTGGTTAAACATAATGAGCTTGCAAAAAGCACTACTCAACCGAATTGGTCAAACACAAGCTACTTATTTTATAAAAGTATTTTTTCATGAAGTACTTTTAAACAAATACTTTTAAAAATAAATAATTTTTGACCGCTCAACCAAGCGGGCTCCAAGCTGTAAAAGTGTTCTAAATATTGTAGGGAGGAATACGATCAAGAATTGATTAAGTAGAAGAAATGAGATTGTCAATACACGAAAATATGCTCTTTTTTATCTCACAAATTTATGGATCCCAATATTATACTTCTGGGTTCATAAAATTCTGGGTCCACAAAACTGTGAGAAAAAAAAATTGACTCATACAACTAGTGTTAGTTGTATGAGACACAAAATAAAATTTTTCTTGAGTGACACACCTTACGTTTGACAAGTGTCTTTGTGGGTCCATTTGCGGTAAATTCTATACAAAAATATATACTATGACTAAATTATCTCTAATTAAATTCTTAATGTGAATAGTAAGGAAACTTTTTAGTAATATGTACATAAGAGTTATTTTGTAAAAATAAATTAAATTATTTCTCTATTATATAATTGGACACTTATTTTGAACCAAAATAAAAAAATAAATTAATCTTGTGAACGAACGGAATAAATAAAGAAGAAAAAGTGAGTTAGTGGATTGTGGGCCAACTGAAAGGACATGTCAAATGGGCCGGATCGGGTCGACCCATTTAACAGGTGTAACTACTACTAGTACTATATTTCTCTTTCTTCCGAGCAAAGGTCATAATCTATCCAGAGCTGAAGTAGCACACAAAATCCAATCCAGAGAAAAGGGCAAATTCTATCATCAGCAAAATCTTCTTCCTTTGTAAGCTTAAAATCGTCTTCCATTATTTTGTTTAATTATTTTACCCAAACCCATCCGAAATGGATTTTTCAGATGGATTTTAATGGATACTACTCAAGAGGTTAATACTATGCTCAAGCAGCATGTTAGTATTCTTGGTGAACAGATCACTTCTATTGCTACTGGTAGCATCCAACCTCCATCAGAGGTGAGAGAATTTAAATTAAAACGTCTCCACCAGATGGATTTTAATCGATACGATGGTATCAATCTTTCCCATAGTTTTAGTGGGACAAAAATCTATGAATGGAACATAGATGGCTTCACTGATCGTCAGATCTATAATACGATACGTTGAATTCGTATGTATAGTACAATATGTGAGGTTAATGGTAATAAGGATAAAGCAATTGCTGAAATGATTGTAGCAGGCTTTACAGGCCAATTACAAGGTTGGTGGGATAATTACCTTACTGCTGAGCACAAGGCAACCATTATGGGAGCAGTAAAGGTAGAGAATGGGCAAAATGTCCAAAATGCTGTTGATTCATTAGTTATTAATATTATTGAACACTTCTCAGGAGGATGGTATGATAATAGTGAGACCATACAAACTATGCTCCATAATCTTAGGTGCAAAACTTCAACACCTTTTAGGTGGTATAAAGATGTATTCCTTTCCGGTGTTATGAAATTACCAGAGTGTAATAGCACTCTCTGGAAGTCCAAATTTATTGATGGACTCCCTCCATTATTTGCTGAAAGGGTTAGAAAAACCCTTAGAGGGACATCAATAAGTATCGACTATAATAGTTACACTTATGGAGAACTTATTAGTGTATGCAATCAAGAAGGTTTAGCTTTACGCAATGAGTTTAAGCTAGAAAAGCAGATGATGAAACATCGTCGAAGATAATATCTTTTACGATGGCATAGCAGCCATCCATTTCTTCGATACAGTGTCATACGCCACTCCTCCTTATAAATAAAGGATGAATTACGAGTTAATACTCTCGTCTATTGGATCAACTGAAATTCAACATTTCTTTTTACCGTAATACAAAAGATATTAGCCTCAGATGAATGGGGACTTAGTACCGTAAAGGAAAGGTAATATGCCCTCCTCTTTTTAAGAGTTTATACACTCAATGGGTAGACATATTCCCAAATTATTGTTTTACAAAAAGATAATATCTTTATGATGGCATATCAACCATGTGTTTCTTTAAAGAGAGAGATGTGGAAGTGAGTCATATGCCAGAAGGGTTCCCTTGCTTAAATAGAATTTTTTAAACAAAGTTATGGAGTAAATTACTCCAAACAGATCGATAATCCAAGAACTCCAAACCAATTTTCGGAGTGGAACCTATACAAATTGCCTTCATCATTTTTCACGGGTTCACAGTTGAGGCATTTGACCCTCCAAAATTGTCTAGTATGTCCTCCACCAGCTTTCAAAGGATTTGAAAATCTCAGATACTGTAAACCACATTCAAATTAAAGCTCCCAAGTTGAGATCCTTCGACTTCTCAGGCGGGATAAAACTTATTTTCCTTAAACAATGTTCCTCATCATGCTAAGCTCTCTCTTTTGTATGGAGAATCTTTTGAGGAATCCGAAAAATGCGATCTTGACAAATGTTTTCAGTCACATTATGCTCTTGAGCATCTCCACTTGGAATATGGGAGTGTCCAGGTAAGTGTTGCTTTAGAACTTCATTGTAATGCATTTTAATGGAATGTACCATCTTTTGGGATTTGAGTCATCTTGATTTTTCATTTTATTTGTAGTTCTTGGTTGCTGAAGTACCAAGAAGGCTTTCCGTTGCTCTTAACTATCTTAAACGTCTTTGCGCATCTCTGGATGGACTAGACGATCTTTCCTGTGCTCTTTGCTTGCTGCGAAGCTCCCCATATTTACAACATCTTGAAGTGAAGGTTATTAATGAAGTTTATATTTCCCTTTTTCTTTTGTAACTGTTTAAGTTGTTGGACCAAGAGGTCATTAGTTCGAGTCGTGGAAACATCCTCTTGCGGAAATGTAGGGTAAGGTTGTGTACGATAGACCCTTCAGTCTAGCCTTTCCCCTGACCCCGTATATAGCGGGAGCTGAGCTGCCCTTTTTTTCTTTTGTATGTGGTATTTGTAATGGTGACTTATTTTCATACTCATTTGTCTTCAATCTTCTTAATCTTTCTTAGGTATCTATGGATGAATTGGATGATGAAGTTGAAGTTTCTGCAAGCTTCTCAGTTGTGACATTGAATCACCTCAGGACTGTTGAAATTGAAGGAATAACAGGCACAATACTTGATATGCAGCTTATCAAGCTTCTATTGGCCAAATCTCCGATGCTGGTGAGAATGCTAATTGAGCCAGACTTATATTTGGGTAAACAAAGAAAAAGGAGCTGACATACTTGCAGAGTTATCAACATTTCAGCGGGCATCGCGTAAAGCTGAAATTGTATGTCAAATGGAGTTGAGTTAGGAGAATGCAGTAGTATATGGATGTATTTCTGTGACTTGGATATGAACCTAGTCTATAAAAAGTTATAACAAATGTCTATCTAGTATTATAACAGTGTGTTTAGCCTTGCCGTTTTTAGATAGAGAGACGAGTGAATATCTATTTGGGAACATGAGCTTGCTTGATGGACATTTTTAGTTGGTTTGTTCTGTAATAACATTGTCATTACATGTTAAGAATGTTTACATTTAGTTGCCTGCAAATGAATGATTTATGGAATGTGACATACACATGAATTGATGCTGTGGTGGTTTACTTCAATATTATGTTGTGGAGCAGGCAACTGATTCTAATATGATATATATAATACATTTAATCTTCTATTTTATGGAGCTTTGTTGTTTTCAAGCCAAAGTAATGTTGTTCTTATTCACTGATTCTAATGTCATTGCCAACTATGATTCTCCTTTGAACATGCCAGAAGACTTGGTTTTCTATAATATACACATTATATATTGGAGATGTGAGAGGTTGACATTGGAGGGCTTTCTGTAATATGCTTCATTGCTTTGTACTTGTATATGCTTATGTATGCATTTGTACATCTATATGTATTATAATTAACCACCATAGTATCAATTCATGTGTATTAAGTCACATTTGAATCTCTCAGTTTAGAGCAGGCACTAAATGTAAAATCCTTAACATGAAATGACAATGTTATTCCAGGACAGACTAATTGAAAACATTCACATATAAGGGCTCCAATACGGATACTAGACACCGAATGGGAAACCAATGTCACTTCATGTGTATGTCACATTCCATCACTAAAAAGGCAGTCCGGTGCACTAAACTCTTCCTATGCTCCGGGTTGGGGAAGGGCTCCATTGAATGCAACCTTACACTACATTTTTTAAGGAGGCTGTAAAAGTGAAAAATCCTTAACATGTAATGACAGTGTTATTACAGCACAAACTAATTGAAACATCCATCCAGCAATGCCATGTTCTGAAACAGATACAGCAAGGGAAAACACTGTTCTACAGCTACATCAACATTTGTTTCTCTTTTCAATATTTATTTCTAAGCTCAAGATCCTAATATATTTAATCTAAATAGACTACTTCTGCTTTAGGTGATGCATGTGAAAATTTTGATATCTCAGCGAAAACTTGTAATCTTGTGTCAAGAGGTTCATCATCTAGAAACCGTCGATCGATTAGCATTCTGACCAACACTGGGGAGTTGGCTAACAAAAGCTTGATAAGCTGCATCTCAGACGTTCTTCCTGTAAAGAGTTCTATCTTAACTTCCCTTAGGTGATTAAATGTCACGTTTGACAAGTGTTTGAGTTCAAGGGATTCCTCTGTACCACTATCATCTTCATTGTAAACCTAAAAAAGATAACAAGTCAACTCTCAGATTATTGAGGATCTAAGAAATATGAAAAATAGTCACTAAATAAGAAAGAAAGAAAGAAAGAACGAACCTGTATTTCGAGATATTCTAAACATGGGAGGCTTCTTATCAAGAAAAGCGCAAATGAGAGCTTATATGAATCTATCAGCATAATATGAGGCAGGTAAAATCGTTTGACGCTGTTAAGAACAAAGGGACGCCTTGTTGGTGCTTCATCGTAATCATCATAGAACTAGGAAAAAAATAACCAAAATTCAAGATGATTCAGCCCAAAAGAAGTTCAATCTGCTAAAGTGCATAACAATGAAGTCATGAAGTAACACCTACCATGGCATTAAAGAAGTCCAAGCGGAGATGCTCGAGAGCAGAACAAGACTCGAAAACCTTTGCAAAATCAAGATTCTCTGCCCTCATATCGTCACCTGCCAGAGATACTTTTACCAGAAGAGGGACATTCTTTAAGCAGATAAAACTTATATCGCCTCTAAAATTAAACGATCTCAACATTGGGGCATTAATTTCAATAATGCTTAAAATTTCTGGGATATTCAGAATCAACCTCGTAAGCACCCGACAACGAGATATTAAACTTTCGAGCAATACAGAAGAAATTTTAACATTACATAGTTCCAAGCTGGTTAACATATCAAAACCTTGAAAGGCCGATGGAGGATGCATTAAACAGTTACGAAGAGTTAGATGCCTCAGCTGCGAACAAGTGAAAAGTGAAGAAGGCAATTTGTATAGCATTTTCCACGAAAGGTCAAGAACAAGATGTTGAATGTCTTTCCTAGAGAGGAAAGAGATGAAGTTACCAATGTCAGGAGAGTTTTCTAGAAAACCAATGTTAAGGGTAAACTTAGTAATGGGTCCTTCATGAAGGGACAAAAGCTGGTAGATAATCTTTGTAAATTTGACTGTAGGGTTTAGTAAATCTTTTTTTGTTACCCACAGAGATGAATCAAGCGTCAACTTTGTAAGTCTACACCAGTGATACCTCCATTTCTTCGATAAGATGCTAGTCCTCACAGCATCTTTACAAGGCAAACACATCAGAATGACATCGATTACATTATCAGGAAGGTCGCTAAGGACGTCAGGAGGTAAACTTCGACAATACTTTCTTCTCTTAGGAGGCATCATATAATAATAATCGCCAAGAACCTGCAGAAAATAAGCAATTATACGAAGTAAGGAATACCCAAACTACTTGGATAGAACGGCTATACACACGGTCAAATCAACATAAGAAATAAAGGTGCATTCTAGTTGAAATTAGTCAATTATGTCCTTTTATTATCTAAATAATAAAATATATAATTATTAAAAAGGGTAAGACTAGAAAAAACAAAGTAACATGTTACCATTAGGGGTGTACATAGGTCGGGTTGATTCGAATATTACAATTAACAAACCAAACCAATTGTATCGGGTTATTAAATTTAAAGACCAAACCAAACCAATAAAATTCGGGTTTTTCAATCTCGATTTTTCTCGGGTTTTCGGGTTAGTCGGGTTTTTTCGGGATTTTTTCCGGTAAAATCTTCGTAGAACAAAACGTATAACGTATGCTCAAAAAATTCTTTAATCCTAGTAAGATATAACTATATAAAGTATTTTCCAAGAAAATAATACAAAATATGAGACGTGACATGACATTATCCTAAAATATTCAACAATAAAATTATGTTATAAAAATATTACTAATTAAAAAGCCATAATAAAAATATACATAATCTAAAAGTACTAAGTCATGCTAAAATAAATAGACTAATAAGGGAGTATTAATTATATGACTAAACGCTAAAGAAAAACAAAAATATGTTATGCATTTTTATCTAAATTATTGCAAAACAAAAAATAGATATTTAATACATTCTCGTTTGCAATATTGAATTGAATGTCTTTTGTTAGCATTAGTATTGATTTGATTTTGGTTTGGGCTTTTATTAATATTATTTAATTTACTAATATTAATGGCTATAAAACTTATTGGAATATTCAAAAGTTATAAGTCCAACCTTGAAATAATACCTTAAAAGATAAAATTATGAATTTTTTTAAGAAATATTTATAAATTACATCAAAATAAGTATATTTATATATTAAATATATCTAACAATTTTATATATGTAATGTCGGGTTGGTTTGATTTCGGTTTGACTTTCTTTAGTTAAAACCAAACCAAACCAACTATGGTCGGATTTTTTTTTCCAAATCAAACCAAACCATAGTCGAATTTTTATCAGTTTGATTCGGATTATCGAGTTGGTGCGGTTTGTCGGTTTCCTTTGTGCAACCTAACTACCATACCAAATCTATCTTTTATAAAGTGATACTTTTTATCATTACCTAACGATAAATAAAATAATATGATAATAAAATTTAAATAATAATTAAAAATAAATATTATATTTAAAATAACAATACGATATACTCCCTTAAATAACAACCATCCAAACAAATCCAAACAAGTTGTTAAAAATTCTTTGAATTTTTTTTCTTTTTTTAGTCCCATAGTAGTTATGGAAACTTGTGAAAAGTAAACATTGTGGCCAAGAGCTGAAGCAGCACATAGTAAAAAGCAGATTAGCTCCAAAAATTTGCCACGCATCGGACACGTGCTCACAAATTAAGCCCACTTGTTCATTTTCCTTTCAAGCAAAAGCTGAAGCAGTACACAAGTAGGTTTCTCAGAGAAAAAGGTAGATCCATCATCAGCAAAATCTTCTTGCTTGTTAAGTTTAAAATTTTCTTCCCATTATTTTGTTATTTTATTTTGTGCGTTTTATCGTCAGAAAAATTAAGTGGGCATTTGGACATAAAAATTGTAAAATTCCAAAAAAGAGTGATTTTTTATTTTTTTACTGAAAATGGTATTTAAAAATTAGAGTTGTGTTTGGACATGAACATAATTTTGGTTTGTTTTTGAAGTTTTGTGACCGATGTGAGTGAAAATTTTGAAAAATAGCTTTTTGAAGTTTTTCAAATTTCCGAAAAAATTTCAAAATGCAAAATTAGAAATTTTAAGAACAAACGATGATTTCGCGAAAAATTGAAATTTTTTCTTATGTCCAAACGGGCTCTAAGTCTTTTATCTTCTGTCTCATACTCTGTTTTAGTAGTTGTTTCCTTTGGATATGTACATGTCTATAAAGAAATATTCATTTTGGAAGCAAAAAATTAGAGACAAGTATAATATGAAAATTAAAGCGTTTTCTTTCCCCACTTAAAATGGTGATGCCTTGGCTAGCTTTCGCTCCTTGACTATTTCTTGGGCACTTGTAAACTCTATCCATTCCATTAATATTTAAGTAGATAGAAAGAAATCACCTAACTACTTTTTTGGATGGTTGTTGTCTAGATTTGAACTTAGTCTGCTATGGTTTTAGGTCCACCTTCATTAACCGATAGGCTATACCGTTGTGTAAGGAACGCATAAGGAAACATAAGTAGATCTTCAACAATAACATTCTCGGTGTAATCCCACACGTGGGGCCCGAGGAGGGTAGTGTGTACGTAGACCTTTTCCCTACCTCGTGGGGTAGAGAGGCTCTTTCCCAGTGACGGATTCAGGATTTTTATGTAATGGGTGCTCGACAACAACATACCCACTGAAATCCCACAAATGGGTCTGGGAAGAGTAATTTGTATGTAGACCTTACCCTAACCTTAGATAGGTAGAGAGATTATTCCCAATAGACCCTTATCCATACCCAGTGGTCGACTACTTTTAATTTTGGTATACACATAATATAAGTATATCTGATACGTGGTATTTATCCAACCTTTGATAGATAGAGTTATCTCATTAACTATTGCTGAAAGAAGATAATACATATCTCATGAAATTAGTCAGGTGCGCACAAGAAAAAAATATTTTTTTTTTAAAATAGAAGGGAAAAGATAACAAGAATAGGAAATAAGGAAAAGCGCAAAAGAGAAAAAATAGAAATAAAGAGAGGATCTTCTAACAGTAAATAAAAATGCTTCAATCAAGTTTTGATTGTCCGATATAGAGAGCTAAGAGTGACCTTAAACCAAAGCACCCAACCCCAAGTTTTGCTCGTGGGTGCTCATTGTCATTATATAGCAATTTTTCAGAATTTCATATAAAATATACTGTTTCGGACTCTTAAACAATGGGTGCTTATTGAATGTGGATCCACCCATGCTCTTTCCAAAGACTCGAAGGAGAAAATGAAAGGGGGCAGTAGCAATGAGCAACAACAATATCGATATAGAAACAATAGTGATATAATAAAATAAATGAAGCAAAAGAAATAACAGGTAGAATATAACTCTAGAAAAAACAAAAAAAGACTACAAGACTCATACTATTGCCACTAGGATGACAAAGGAATACACCTAGCTACCCCCTTACCTTCTGCCCTAATTCTCGACTTCCACACCCTCCTAATTAGGGTTATGTCGTTACTAAGCTCAAGTAGCATCATGTCCCGCTTAATCACCTCACCCTAATCACCTGATATAGATCTTCCTTCACCAAAAATCTTAAGTCTTGGTAAGCTGAATTTTTTTTATAAATTGCTCTTAGATGATTACGTTACATTTCCTCCATTGGTAATTTAATAGAATTCAACTTGATACTTAATAAATACTAAGGTAAGTATTAGGTTATTGGAAATCTAATAGTAGCTGATTTGCTGTTGAATCCAGCAAAAGTGTGAACAGCTGCTGAGCTGCTTTTTAAGAGTGAAAATTACCAGATGCTGGTCAAATTTTTGAAGCTTATTAGCGGCAAAAGACAATGTGATTCTCATATGTGTTGTTTTGAATTTTCCTTTCCAATAACAAATCTGTATAATCCCCTGTATTCTTGAATTATTATTGGAAAGGTGTTGTTGCTCTAAAGAATGCAATTTATAGATATCAGGAGGAGATGGATGAGTGTCATTTGTGTACTATATGCAGATAATTTGAATACTACTTACCTGTGTGTTCTTGTTTATTTTCTGCAGATTCCTCTTGGCGTTTATGATGCCACCTAGGACTACCGATCTACCTGAAAATGTTGTCAATGCCATTCTGATGCGTTTGCCTTTGCGAGATGCGATGAGGACGAGCATCTTATCAAAGAAATGGAGGTATAACTGGTGCAGACTTCCACAGTTGACACTTGATGATAAACTTTGGAAGACGACAGATAACTTTCCATCCCCTTCTATTAAGTTTGCAAGCATTATGTACAGCATTTTGACCCTTCATTGTGGACCAGTTACTAAGTTTACCCTCTCCATGTCTGAACTGAAAAAGTATCCTCAGATTGGCAGCTTGATATATTTCCTCTCTAGGAACGGCATTGAACATCTTGTTCTTCAATTTTCGGAGTGGAACCGATACAAATTGCCTCCATCATTTTTCACGTGTTCGCAGTTGAGGCATTTGACACTCCAAAATTGTTTAATATGTCCTCCACCAGCCTTCAAAGGATTTGATATGTTAATTAGTCTGGAACTGTGTTATGTCTCAATTTCCTCTACGTCACTAGAAAGTTTAATCTCTTGTAGCCCGTTTCTTGAGAATTTAGTATTGAAAATCTCAGATACTGTAAACCACATTCAAATTAAAGCTCCCAATTTGAGATCCTTCGACTTCTCGGGCTTTATAAAACTTATTTCCTTAAACAATGTTCCTCTTCTTGCTAAGCTCTCTCTTTTGTATGGAGAATCTTTTGAGGAATCAGAAAAATGCGATCTTGACAAATTTTTTCAGTCACATCATGCTCTTGAGCACCTCCGCTTGGAATACGGGAGTGTCCAGGTAAGTGTTGCTTTAGAACTTCATTGTAATGCATTTTAATGGAATGTACCATCTTTTGGGATTTGAGTCATCTTGATTTTTTGTTTTATTTTGTAGTTCTTGGTTGCTGAAGTACCAAGAAGGCTTTCCCTTGCTCTTAACCATCTTAAACGTCTTTGCGTATTTCTGGATGGACTAGACGATCTTTCCTGTGCTCTTTGCTTGCTGCGAAGCTCCCCATATTTACAAGATCTTGATGTGAAGGTTTTTAATGATGTTTATATTTCTCTTTTTCTTCTATAACTGGTAAAGTTGCCTCCATGTGACCAGGAGGTCACGGGTTCGAGCCGTGGAAACGGTCTCTTGCAGAAATGTAGGGTAAGGCTGCGTACAATAGACCCTTGTGGTCCAGCCTTTCTTCCGACCCCGCATATAGCGGGAGCTTAGTGCACCGGGCTGCCCTTTTCTTTTCTTTTGTATGTAATAACGGTTTCCTTATTTTCATACTCATTAGATCTTCAATCTTCTTAATCTTTCTTAGGTATCTATGGATGAATCAGATGATGAAGCTGATGACATTTCTACAAGCTTTTCAGATGTGACATTGAATCATGTTAGGACGGTTAAAGTTAAAGGAATAACAGGCACAAAGCTTGATATGCAGCTTATCAAGCTTCTATTGGCCAAATCTCCGATGCTGGTGAGAATGTTGATTGAGCCAGACTTTTATTGGGTAAACAAAGAAAAAGGAGCGGAGATACTTGCAGAGTTATCGACATTTCAGCGGGCATCACGTAAAGCTGAAATTGTATATCAGCTGGAAAGGGAATGGAATTGAGTCAGGAGAATGCAATATTATATGGATGTCTTTTGTCTGGTGGAGAGTAGTATTTCTATGACTTGGATATGAACCTAAACTTTGGCTGTTTATTTTCTGTGTTGGTTTGGTTCTCTACTTGCCTCTACCTCGCCAGATATGGGTAAGGTTTGCGTACACACTATTCTTTCCAGATCTCACTTGTGGAATTATACTGGGTATGGATATTTTGTTGTTGTTGTTGTTGTTGGTGGTGGTTTGGTTCTCTACTTCGATAGATAAAATCCCTTTAGCGGTTTCTCCTAACAAAGTCTATTCCTGTAATGTAGAGGTTCATCAATTGCAAAAGCGATTAGTGTTACTACTACATCGATATTTGTTTCTCTTATTCAATTTTAACTTCCATAACATTTCAACCAAACTTCATGATTTGATTAAATTTCCACGTTCATAAAATTTTACATAGACTACTTCTTGCTTTAGAAGATGCACACAAAAATCTTTGATACCTCAGTGAATATTTTGGTCTGGTACTTCATCTTCATTGATGAGTAAGCTTTTCATGGCCACGAACTTGAAAGCTTGCGCCATATCTTATCCCACCGCTTATCCTTTCAATCGATTAGGGGTCGTTTGGTTGGGAAACATGTGATTTTTGGAACCCCAGAAAAATTCGCAGCGGCTACAGCCTCTGTCGTGAGCATTATGTGCGCAGTGAATAAACTCTACTATGTAATAGCCTACAAACCATACAGGATATATAAATCGCACTAGGCGACAGGCTCGACCCAAAAGGCATTGAGGGGGATCTATCCCAGGTCATCTACATGGATGACCGCCCTTCAAACCAACTGGACCATCCCCGAAGCGATTCTCCTGTAATTATTATCCCACCCTTTCATAGGGATAAAAATAACATTATAATTATAGAATAACTAATCCTGTTACACTACAATTTTATTCCATTCAAATATGGGATAAACTCACCTCAAATTTAATTTCAAAATTAATTATTCTTATCACTCGTACCAAACGAGCCCTTAATCTCTTAGTTTGTCTATAAATGTTTTTATTTTTCTTGCTTTCGTTAAGGAAATTTTCCTTCTTTATTTTGTAACAAAACTGTATTTTAACTAACAACTTGTTAGATGGTTGTTACCCATTGTATTGTATCGTATTGTTACTTTAAATGCAATGTTTGTTTTGATTGTTACTTAAATTTTATTGTATCGTATTGTTAAATCCGTCGTTACATAATGACGGAATGTGCCACTTTATGTAACGACCGATTTGTTGTGGTCGCGTCGTTACCTTGTCTTTTTCTCTCAATCTCACCCTTTATTATTATAAAATTATTTTATTTTAACATTTACCCTACCTTTTTATATAGTAATTTTACGTTGTATCATAATTATTTTTAATAATATTGCAAGTTTATTCTTCATATTGCTGGTGCGTGATATCATGAAACTATGACAAACGACACAATCTGTCCAAACATTGTATTTATTAAACAATACAGTACGATACGATACATTATGAAATAATGTATAACAACCATCCAAACAAGCCGTAAGAAACCGGTTTTTAGCCTGTGAGTACGGTGGACTTGATCCCGTAGGATGTCATTGCATAGTACTGATCAGAATCTATTATAATTTGTTATGTTTAGGATGGAAGTAACAGGAAGCTACTATAGTCGTTTGTCTCCTCTCCTTTGCTTTGAAATCTTTCCGTCCAAATATAATTGCTAATGGTGGAACAAATGAAAGAAAAAAAAGCGACTTGAAGTTGCTTGCATGCCACATAGATGTCATTACTTGGACTCTAGAGGAACAATCTGACAGGTCAACGCTTCGGGATTTAACCCTTTACTGGCCTAACAGCTTAGAATGTTAAACGTGTAAGGTGCTACATATTATTTAAGGAATATGACCATGCATTTAGAATATGCTAAGTTTTGTAAAGTTTGCGTAAAGAGATGCTTGGTGAGGATAAAATTTTCTTCTTTGCTAAGTTTTGCTAGATCTGAGCTTTGTTGTTTCATTAATCTGTCTATATGTACCCTCTCTCTTACACTTCTGTTTAGGTTCATATTTTTTGATGACCTTCCAGTTTAACTGCTTCAGTAATATCAGCTTATGGAAGATTTGTTTCTTTTGATAGTTGTTAAAGATCAAGAAATTGAATGCATTTTACTGTTGTCTTCGTTTTCAGCTCTAAATCCTGATAAATGGATTGAATTTAAGCTGCAAGATCGAGCACCAGTTAGCCACAATAGTCATCTGTTCAGGTTATTTTTATCTTAATAAGATTGTGGCTTTAATGCTTTATTAGTGATGTTACTCATTCATTGATGACCTCCCTGTGATATTCCATTTTGTATAGAAGATTGGGTGTTGTTCGTAGAAGACTATTTCATTTTGTAGGTTTCTTACTTTTGTATACAGGCGTTTTCTTTGCCCAAACATTAATAAAATTATTTTGTTATCAAAAAGAAAATGATGTCTCTCCCTGTGAACTAAATCTGGCTTGTTTGGTCAAAAAACTCTGTAGGCAAATTGAGTTCATAATACCACTATTGCAACTGTGGTCTTACACCAATTAAAATATGAAAAACCAAGCTTTCTAGCCTATCTGTATCTAAAGAAGGTGGTTGAATGTGTGGACTTTAGCTTTTGGGAAGCACTATTTCCTTTTTATCCTGCATCATAACATCACCTGAATCTTGTTATTGCATACTGTTTTAGAAGATTCTAATAAAAGGTTGGGAAGGTTGGGCATGTAGATTAAAGGAAAGAGTCAACTAATAAGTTTGCTTTTTCAACTATCTGTTCCTTCTCAATCTTTTTTCCTTTACTACTCTTTCTTTGGATTTAGAAAATGCTAGCTGGCGGGGTGGAAAAAAAACCTTTGGTTTTGTTGCCATCGGTTGTTTCTGCTAGTACTAAGTAGATAATTGTGGACTTCTGTGTATCGTTTCCACTCACTATGTTTGCTACTAAATATATCATGTTGGACTTTCATGTTATAACAGGGTAGACTTTACATTGTAAGGTAGATAGACTAGCCTCCCGAGCTGGGTTCGTATATTTGGTTTTATGACTGTTGAAATCCCCTTCAAGTTTTTTTTTTTTTTTTTTTTTGGCAATCCGCTAGGCAAGCGCCTAGGGTTAGTTTTTTATTAATAAACGAAAATAAAAGTACAACAATTAGGAATAGTACAAATAAGGGGGACAATAGCACCGGTATTGTTACCTATATGCCTTGGCTATATAATCACTCCTCTGCGCCTCACATTGCGTTATGATGACAGCCTCATGTAGAGGATTCATGGTGTAGCTGCCGGCAATGTCTCACGAAGGCATATAATCTCATAGCCGTGTGGATATTTTTCCAAAGGCATAGGACCAAGGCAACTCAAACCGGGCTAAACCTTACCTTACTAATCCTATTGAGGCAATGAAAAGGCCTCACCTACTAGCACGCATGTAAAAAATAAGAACTGGAGAGTACCAAATATTCAATGATCATCACAGAGTTTATAACATAATCTGTGATGATATTACAAATGAGAATACTAATAAAGTGGTATAATAGAATGAAGTACCAATTTGGTTCATGTCCCTTCTTTTCCAAACATGTAAAATCTGCAATTTGCAGTTCTTTGTTGTTTTCCTCAACCGTGTTCAAAAAGTATTCAAAAATCATCATTTCTTTTTTGAACGGTTGGACCTCGTTGAGGTAGTTGGGGCATCCTTCTTTTGTTTGGCAACTCTCATTGGAGGTCGCCTAACATTTAAAAAATCACTGACCTTGTCGTCCCAACTATTTTTCCTTGTATGTGCTTTTTTTATTTTTCCACTATGCATAGGTGATAGGTCACCTTTTCTTGATGCCTCTTCCCGGCATTGATTTAAGATATCATCTTCCTCTCCTTCTTCATATATATCTCTACCTACCAAAATTGGATTTGGCATGTGTTGAGAAACACCTTGAGTCATCAATGTATTTCCAGCTTGTGCAGGAACCATATTTGCCGTACTTTGTTGTTGTTTTTGTGATTTGTTCCTGCTCACATTCCCACGACCAGTGCAAGAGACTGTTTGACTTAAAGAAAGTAGAGGAGCAGTACTTACAATTGCATCAAGTAGTTGTCTCTCCTCAACCGAAATAATTGGAGTAGTTGTTGTGAGTTGCTGCTGCCCAGAATTTGGTTTTGTTGCTGCTGTGCGATCACCAGTATGCATACTAGTTGAGGCTTGCAGATCATTTTGTTGCTGCTGCATTTTAAGTGTTGGTGTAATCACAATTTGACTTGTATTAACACCTGGAGTGGCCTGCTTGGCACATGTTTCCGCTGCGCTAACCAACCTTCCAGCTGCTGCATCTGGCATAGCAGCAGTAGGAGAGTTTCTGGGGATGAAAATAGGAGCATGAATGTTCAATTTGGTCGTGGGACTTGATGTTGTTGCCTCATGAGGCTTTGGCTTTACTGGAGGATCGATCTCCTCACCTGCACTCTCCTGCTCACCTTCTTCAGATGAATAGCCAGCAAACCCATCACCCCAATCATCTTCATCATCCTCCTCTCGTTGTTCACGCCACAACATAGAATTGATAGCCATTTCCTTTACCTTTTGTTGGATAACCTCATTGTTGTTCCCAGTTGACAGGACAAGCTGCCCAGATTCACCTTTGAACTCCCCAAAAGACTCTACTGACTGAGAAGGGACATCAAACACGGATGTGTTCAAAGTCACCATTGGTTGTTTAACCAAGGTGGTGTTCATTACCATTTCTGCCTGGGCCTGTTTGATAATGTTTTCCACTTGTGAACTGGAAAAAAGAATCGTAGGAGTGCTGGACCTTGGTACAAGCTCGCCCTTTGACACTTCTGCTACATTATACTATTGATCTGTTCTTTCTTTCCTCCAATATTGTAGGTTTTCATTCGATCCTTCTTCAAAGTTAGGTCTTGATATTGCATCTTGCATTCTTACGAGGTAAGTTCCATTACATTTTAATCTCATTTGCATAGTGTCTTTGTTTCATGAGAAAGTTCAGAAGTTTTGTACTTGTTACAAGAATTATGGAGAATATGGTTTCTGGATCATTACTTCTGACATACTAATACATTGTTTCCTTCTTTTAGGGCACCGATGGGAGAAAATGCTGAAGGAAAACCAAAATATGTCATTCGACCGTAAGTTTCATTATTATAAATTTTCTTTCTTAGCGTTTCCTTTTTCATGTATAGCTCTACTATTTGATGCATTTGAATGCTTATTAGTTGCTCTTCAGCTGTATGAACTGAGAAAGCAGTCATGCTCCTTTTACATTTTTATGCTGATAACAATATTAATTATGAAAATTATGTCTTTTTTCCTGATAAAAAGTGAGAAGGTTACATCCATGGTTGAGAGGAGTACAAATACTCCCTAGTCAAGGATGACACATAAAATGTTGAAAAATCTTATTTGGGTTCAGATAATATGCCTTTCTGCTTAATTTTTTTTGGTAATGTCTTGGAGTATTTTGCATGCACCTCGACTATTCACTAATACTCTGCTACCTTTCACCAACACAAGTACCGGTAACTTTTTCCATTAAGGGTAAGACGAATGAAAAAAAATCACCTAGCTTTTTTTCTCTGCTGGGATCTAAACCTTTGTCTTCCATGGTCTATTCCATTTTCATTGCCTACTAGACTACACCCTTGGGTGCTATGCCTTTCAAGTGAATTAAAACCAAAAAGAAACATCTATGTGCTTTTCTTCAATTCCATCTATCCCTTTTTATGGACCTACTTTTCATATCAATGTGAAACAAATTCATCTCTTCTCTTGAATGACTAAAATCTTCAGCTAATCACTTACACTCTTTGTCACAATAAGGTTGTCATAATTTTTACATCCAAGTGTAACTTATACCAACAGTCTTTTCCCGTATCTAAATGGCAAAAATTTCCAACTAGTCAAATTCCCTTTTAAAGCTTCTGCCCAGAGTAAGTGCCACAGTTTACAGTCTCTAAGCTTTATTTTCATAGACATGTACAGTTAACACACACACACAGTTTATTGTCCCTTCAAAATTGATATTGTGAGTTTAGGCTGGTGCTTATTATTAGATACCTCATTGGACGCTCTAAATTGAACAGCAAGTAATCTTCTTAAGTATGTTTTTGTTTTCAGTTATACTCCTATATCTGATCCAGATTCCAAGGGATACTTTGATTTGTTAATTAAAGTATATGCTTGCAGTATTCCTACATTATATATTATCGAACTTACTGTTGACCTAACTTGCAGAACATGTTGTTTAACCTGCTTTTCTTTACATTGTTTCTTGGAACTATAAAAAATGCAGGTTTATCCTGAAGGGAAAATGAGCCAGCATTTTGCAAGCTTAAAACCCGGCGATGTACTTGAAGTGAAAGGGTCAGTTACACAACTTAGTAAATTCTAGCAGAGATTCTTTCTTTCGTAATCTTATTAATCTTGTAGTTTACAAGTCAACAATTGCATTCTATATCTGCAGGCCCATTGAGAAATTGCGTTATAGTCCAAACATGAAGAAACATATAGGCATGGTAAGAGCTTGCATCTAAGTGTTCTCTGTGACACTACAATTTTAGAAAGAGTGCAATATGACTAGGTTGAAACTCTAATTCATGGTCTTGATTAGGAAGTTATGTAGAAATAACTCACTTTCTGGGATGAGTTTTAAAGGTAGGCAGAGTACTCACCAGAATTAGTTTATTATGCTTATTAACAAAAATAAAAACAGCAGCAGAGAAAGTACTATCCATTCTGAAAGTTGAAATTGGTGGAAGGCATGTTCATATTCTGTCAGCTTTGAATACATGGCGTCCTTTACGTGATATTCTTTATGCAATGATGTCACTGAAGCATGGAACTCATGCTGATTACAGGAGGAGTCAGATGTGAAACTTGTGAAGAAGAAGAACTATTTGCTAAGTCTAGTTATATGCAGCTTGTTGATATCAAAACTTAACTTTACCTGTGAATCATAGTGTATCAAGGACTTGATAATTTTAAACTGTTAAATACTCTTAGGATCTCTCTGGTAGACAAAGCTTGTATTGTGAATATGAACATTAAGGTTCTTTTTGATTGAAAATGTGGGTGTTATCTAGGTTTATCATGTCCCGGTGATGGTTTGAATCAAATCTCCTCTATCCATTGGGCACACTTTAATTTATAATTCTCACTGTTTGTACAATTCTCAATAGATGTTTCTATCAGATGCTGATTATGGTTGAATTATATTATGCTTCCATTCATGTGTGTCTGAAATATAATAGAATTCAAACTCATTCTTCCAATGCCAGATTGCAGCGGGCAGTGGCATCACTCCAATGCTCCAGGTGATAGAGGCCATTCTTAAAAACCCTGACGATCATACTCAGGTATGTTTATTTATCCAATCTTTTACTGCGTCATCCACAAGTCAGTATGGAGGGGGTGTTTATCACTTTGCACTTACCAAGTAAATCGACCGGGTTTTCCATTTTAAATATTTTGAGTTTCTGGTTCTAAGGCAAAAGCACCGAAATCTTCACAAAAGTTTCCTATTTACTTATTCTAAAAACAGTTTGTCCAAAAATTATTGTAAGATAATTTTGATTGGAGAGGGCGCGACAATTAATTTCTACAAATCTAAGGCCAAAAAGAGTTTGTATTATGAAGCAATCGATTAGAGACCAAAGAGGCCCAAACTGAAACCAAACTGATCCTATATAGGTTCAGTAATCGGTTTACCTGTCTATTGAGTGAACTTGCTAAATTGAACTCAACAATTCAAAACCAACTGAACGGACGAATTCAATACCCATGTAGTATGCAAAGTAGTAAAGATGTACTTTGCTGGCAGCATTTGCCCCTGTTGTTTTCTGAGTTGGTCTTTTATCAATAAATATACAAGAACACTCATGGGCCTTTTTTTCTTTTAGGTCTCGTTGATTTATGCTAATGTGTCACCTGATGACATACTGCTAAAGAAGAAGCTTGATGTACTTGCGGCAACTCACCCTAATCTCAAGGTACTGGCAGAGTTAATATGAAATGTTGTTCTTCTGCCCTCTCCTTTTCCTCATTAAACCAACATGTTCTCTATATGGCAATATCCAGGTATTTTACACTGTAGATAGTCCAACCAATGATTGGAGAGGCGGCATCGGTTACGTATCAAAGGACATGATTGTGAAAGGACTACCTCCGCCCAGTGATGATACACTTATCCTTGTAAGTTTTCTGAAAGAGGTTTAATTGTCAGTGCCTCAAAGGCCAACAATTCACTCTTTTGTATGACATGAAAGTGGATTTTCATGCTTGGACGTTTGTCTCTGCTTTCTGGTCTAGGACTATATAGTAATTGAGAACACAAATACCTGAGAATTAGCAAGAAGGAAGATAAGGTCCTAATTGTATGTTTCCTTTCTATTGGCTTCAGTCTGACTGGTAGCTGGTGCAAACCAATAGTTGTGCCTGGACAAGGTGTAAGTTCATGAACTAATAGTGCTATGCAAAAGTATGTGAAAGATGGTGCAGATGGGACATGTAATCAATATAGTAAGATATGCAACTTTACTTAAAGCAGAAGGTGTGAAACCTTTTACCTGGGGTTTCCATTTGTTAAAGATTTGCAAAATGGGATGTAGACTTTGGAGATGTTATAGGTTTGCATGGAAAAGTGGGTATTTCACTTATATGGAAGAAGTTTCCTATAGAGAACTTTTTCTTTCACTTTTCCTTTTCCCTTCAACTTATGTTTACTATAGCACGCGTTAGAGGGGCCTTCCAGCAAAGGTGCTAAAAAAGGCAGCTCTCCCGTATGCGGTAACTTTAAGGATGTAGCTGTAGTTGGTTTCTTGTGTAGAGTATTTTGCTATTCATGATAATTGAGGGGTAGGGGTGCGGACTTCTATAGGCAAGTTGTTACTCGGTGTAGAGTGACTGGGTTAGGGTAAGTGATCTGTGCCATACTCTTCAAGATTTCATGAGTTGCTAGAAGAATCACTGATATTGTGAATTTGTTCCGTAATGACATTAGATTTATGTGGAATCATCCGAAACTATGTTTGTGTCCAGGTATGTGGCCCTCCTGGGATGATGAAACATTTATCTGGCGAAAAGCCAAAACCTCGTGAGCAAGGCGAGGTACTTATTCCATCTACCAAAAGAATTTAATTACCTGTTTCTTAGTATTGCATTGCCTCTAATGATGTTTATGTTTGCTTTCTGACAGCTAACTGGACTACTCAAGGATGTTGGCTTTACAGAAAACATGGTGTACAAATTTTAATTAGTTTGTATCTTTACTTTCCCTTATCTTTCATTGAATAAAAGAATTTTGAAGAAACACAATATCCTACACAACATAATCCAAGGGTTTGGACGAGCATTCAGGATGTTTACTGAAGGCCATGGTACAGATTGTATTAAGTGAGGATTTTTTTTTGAAACATCTAGAAAATACTTATTTTAGGGGGAAAATAAAAAAACTTGATATCTCTTTACTCTTGGTTTATCGCAGTGTGTTAATTATCTATACCTGTAATTTGATACGTTGCTATGAATTTTATAGTTTGTTCACTAGCTAGCACATATGCACAGGGGCGGATCCACCCCTTTACAATGGGGTGCCATGACATGACATCCGCTAAGATGATAAAATTTTTATATACATATGTTGAAATTTTCTTAAATTAGGTTAAATATCTGATCCTACCACCCGCAGTCGTAAATTAGACAAAAGTGCCATGGCTGATAAATCTTTTTGAAAGCTTTTCTCGTGTGTAAAATTCAAGATGGAAATTATCTTGAACCTTGTCCGACTTTCCCTTTTCGTGTGCTTTTTATTTCTTTTTGTCCCAATCATTTTCCTTTTTGGCTACCTCCCAAATTTCTATTTATCTTTTCATTATTTTTGTAATTTTCTTTTTTTATATTCTATTATTTATATGTGCTCTCTAACAAGAACACTCAAAAAAGAAACTCCAAAATTATAAAATTCTATAAAATAAGCATTCCTCTCGGTCTCAAATTTATGAGTTTTCTTCTTTCATACCCGAAAAATTTGGGTCTTAATGGAAATTTTCGATTGAGATAAAAAAAAATTCATCTTTTTTTTATATCATAAAAATTTGTGTTATTCTATAGTTTTTAAATATAATTTAAATCTCTTTACTATTAAATTATGACAAAATTTTTGTAAGAGTTGCTTGAAAAATATGATATTTATGATTTTGTTTTTTTTTAAAAACTTGTAGTTTATTTAATTCTATACTTGTGGGGTATAATTTATCTATTGAAGATATTTTTTTAAAAATTCTTATTCTGCTTGATGTATTTCCCTTATTGAAGATGTTATCTTGTGTAAATTTATTTTTAATATACAAAAAAAAATGTAACTAGTGTAAATGTTGATTTTACTTGTGTTGTTATAATTAAGGTATGATTTCTTATTTAAAAAATTGAATAAATATTTCTAACTAATTTTTTATTAGTCATTATAAGGTATACACTAAAAGAAATTATGACACCCACCACCTTCAAATCCTAGATCCGCCTCTGCATATGCAACTTTATAAAAAAACTACTCAATATGGTACAATATATATTGTTCACTTAATATCCTATTTTATGGAGCTTGTTCTGTTTTCATGCCACAACGATGTTTTTATTCACTGATTTTCTTAATATTTTTATGGTTATGAAGGTCATTTTGCATACTGTATTAGAGCTTGCAAAGTAATCAAGAATTTTGTTCTTTTTCCCTTTTTGACTCAAAAGGTGGTTTTTTGTTCTCAATATATACACACTTGAACCTATTGTGTTTCTCTTTTGGCAAAAATTAAAATCTCTTTTTGTTGATTGGTAGTTGAAAAGAAAATTATTCTTCTCGCTAGAATTCTCCTTTGTACATGCTAGAGCCTAGATCTTGATTTTATAGTATATACATTTATTATATTAATGATACATTTCAGTATTAATAATATAGTAGCTTACTATTATTAAAAAACCAACTGAGATTACTAAAGTATGATTGGATAATATCTCAATTTATATCTACTATTTTCCAAACAACCATTAATTAAAAATTTGGGTTAACTTAGAATTATACCACGTTAAACAAGATTAAAAACCTAACTTCGGATCAAACATGATCCTAATTCCAAATAAAAGCTGATAGCCGAGCTAAGACTACACACAAATGATAGTAGTAGTGCTTTGAAAGATGTTTGGCTCGACGAGTCACACTATTCCTCATCTTCGCCTTAATAAAAATACAGTGTCTAAGCAAAAGTGACTGAATTCGGTCGAACTCGCACCTAGTAGGCTCGCTCTGCCTCTGTTTACGTGTGGTCGGTAATTTTTATGTTAATTTTATATGTGTATTAAAAAGTTTATTATATAACTATAAATATTAACTCGGAATTATTATAGTAACTCTGCACTTAAAATTTTGTATCCGCCTCTGTTTAATCTTGCACCTTTTTTCTTCATGGTTTGAAGAGTCAGTCAATTTGAGATGGCTACATCTTTCGCCACAAGAACAAAAAAGAGGCAGGAAAATGACAAGAAAGTAGGACTTGGGTGTCAAGTAAATAAAGCAAATTAATGGACCATGCTTTCAAACTTTTTCGTCCCACCACTAATTCCAGCTATAAATTAATTCAACTTCTTCACATATTCAAGACTCACTAGCCATTCTTCAAAGTTCAAAATCTTTTACTAATTTTCATTGCGTGAATTGCCATGAATTTACAACAAACTGCATATATTCTTTCAAGAATTCCAATTTTAGGGTGTTTTATGAACACCCTTTTCCAATTTCTTTGTCATGAGAGATTTATTAATGAAAATCATGAGATTGAGACACAATTAATTGACAGAGAAATCAATGATGATACGGCAATTGCTAGTAATGTAGCAGCTCAGAAGCATTTTCAGCAACATATCAAAGGGGGTTGATATTATCAACCATTTAATGTAAAGCATAATGCTGTATTCTGGGCCGGGGCCGGGCCTAAATGGGCCAAACGGGCCTAGGCTCTGGCGGTCCCGGACTTCGTGGACTCAACGGGTGGAACCAACCCGTGACGGGCCGGGCTCGTGGGCTTAGCGGGTCTAACGGGCTTTTTTTATTTCCGTGCTTTTTTTTTTAATTTTTTTTTGTTTAAAGCAATTTCTTGTAAACCATATCATGGCTATATAAATAATATATATGTAATATATATGTAGAAATCTAATCATTAAAGTGCTTGACGAAAAACTAAAATAACAAAACAATAGTAAAACTAAATTGCCATGCATAATAAATTAATAAGAAAGTACAACATGAAGCATAAATACGTCTAATAATTTTAAAATAACAAAAATTGTTGAAATATCTTAAAGATGAATTTGCGGATAAATACCATCAACACAATACGTTATATGCCTCTTTAAAATACCTGTGGTACACCCTGAACGAAAATTTAATACTCTTCCACAGTTCTTGCATTTTAATATTTGGCCTTCTTCATTTTCTTCAAGCACTTCATAGTGAAGTGCGAAACAAATAAGCGCACTCTTTCCGAACGAGCCATGATGTAACTTGAAAATTAAGATTGAGACTTGAAGTCTTGAAATTGGAGATTGAGAGAAATTTAGATTGAGAAATGAGTATTGAGTATTGAAATGAAAAAGAGGGAGGAGGGTATTTATAGTGTTAGAGAAGGTTAGTTTTGTAAATTGAAAAAAAAATGGCTATTTGTGCAATATGGCCGTTGGTGGTCATTGGGGATGAGGCCCTCATTTTGAATTTTGAAAAATCTTGTTTTGTAGTATATATAATATACTAGTATAGTATACTATTTATAGTATGTTATGTATATATATTTCCAAATATAATTTCTTATAATGTTTTGTAGTATATATATATAGATTTTCTTGTAGTATATATTGTATGTTATGTATATATATTACCTTATATATTTTCTTGTAGTATATATATATATTATATGTTATGTATATATATTACCTTATATATTTTCTTGTAGTATATATTGTATGTTATGTATATATATTATAGCTTATAAATAATTGCAAGTTAAAGACAAAACAATATTGTAAAAAGATATTCAAGGGCATGTCTTATAATTTTATTACCAAAAATGGAATATCTTTCTTAGTCTTCCTCCCCCCAATGGAATGAGCACAACAAGGTACTAATACCACCATTAAAAGGAAAAAAAACTAAAAGAAGATATGCCAAAGTACAATGTACACTATAATCTACATTGTATCTCATTAGGATAAAGAACATTCATAGTTTCATCATCTAAATTTTCACCTGGTGCAACATTATGCAAAATTGACTATCGGAAAATTGAAAACATGGGTTATCACTATCAAGAATAATAGGAGCAGCAGGACGTCTACCAGGTCTGGGTCGGGGAGCCGGGGGAAGGGTAGTAGGATGGCCACTACTTTCACCAATTTTAGCTTTACCTTTACCACCAAAAATATTTTTCAAAGAAAATGCCATATAAATTATAATTATACTAAATAAAACTAACAAAACTATAATATTAAAACTTAAGAGTTGGAACGCGTTTACCGAATAACTTCTTGAAAATTGAAAATCTTTGAAGACTTGAATACTTCAATTCACCAACTTCACAATTTTTCACGAAATTTCAACAATAAAATAAGCAATTATAGTAGAGAGATTGATGAATTGGTGAGTAACAATGAAAGAATGAGGGGGTATTTATAGTTGAAAATTGGAAAAAGTATAATTATATAAAGTTTGGGATTAAAATAAAGTTTGAGGGCCAAATGACTATTTTTTAAACTTCCAAACTGTCAAAATTGCAGCCCAACGGCTATAATTTTAATTTTTGACCGTAGTTTTTTTTAAAAAAATTAGCCGTTAGGCCCGGTAAGAAAGGCCCAGGCCCGCTAGCTGGTCCCGGGCTCGTGGTTTTTTTTACCATACCCGGCCCACCACGGGCTTTTTGCACCATTAAGGACCGGTCCACCAAGACCGGCCCGCCAGACCCGTTTAGCCCGTTAGGACTGCGGGCCCGATCCGGTCCCGGTCCCAGCCCGGCCCATCGTACAACATTATAATTAGTCGTCGTGCACACAAATTGGTCCGGACACCATGATTATTAAAAAACGGTAAGTGTAAAATCATAAAGTATAATTGTATAAACAATTTTTCTCTTTACTTTTTTCCTATTCTTCTCCTAGGTTGTGAATTAGCTACTGAGGAAAGTCATAACTGCTGCAAGATTTATGACTATTATATTGTTTTGAATTGATCATTGTACTTCTCACTATCCTTTCTTGACTTCTCTTAGTTATTTAAATTTGTTATGATCACATTGATGACTAGTGAAACAAATATAGAATATCCTCATGAACCTTGATTTTTCCTTCATTTTAATACGGCAAGGCAAAACAAAATATTCTTACTATATCGACATTTGTTTCTATCTATCCAATTTTAACTTCCAAAATATTTCAGCCAAAGTTTATCTGATTGAATGTATGTGATCTTAAACGCAACAAAATTGGATCAAGTTTGCACCTACTGTAAATCTGAAATTCTCAAAGAAGCATTTGCTCTCTCCGTTTTAAAAAGAACAAATCTATTACTATTTAAAGAGTCAAACAAGATTTTATTTGATTTTGCAAATAGTTACAAATAATTTAAATTGTTTATTATTGTGATTTATAGTTTGTTTTATGTAGTTTCTAAATATATATTTAACTCAAAAAATTTAAAGAATCTATATCCGAATCACACCGAAAATAAATCAGTTTAACCCTTGTACTCCGAAAAGGTTCGGGAGTATAATTTTCCCATATTATGAGTTACTTCACAAGCAGGGAGATTGTATGTATCAATTGAGGCAAACCACCTTCTGACCCCAAAAAGGAAAAAGAACAAAATTCTTGATTGCTTTGACAAGTCCTAATCCAGTATACAAAATGATATTCATAACAAAACCAATATTAAGAAATCAGAGAATATGAACAACGTCACTTTGGCTTGGAAACAGATTAAGCTCCATAAAATAGGAGACTAAATAAACAATAGTAGTACATTATTATACCAGAAGGGAAGCCTTGACGTAGTTAGTAAAGTTGATGTCATGTATGACCAGGAGGTCACGGGGTCAAGCCGAGGAAATAACTTTTTGCATAATACAAGGTAACGCTACGTACAGTGGAATTAACCTTTTGCATAGCGAGAACTTTGTACACCGGACTGCCTTTTAGTACATTATTATACCACTTGAGCTAGCTAGTGGACAAACCATAAAGATCGTACCAATACAAAATATCAAATAGCCGACTTTAACCTTGTTTGAGACTAAGGCATAGTATGATATCTATGTGGCTCTAACTATAAGCATAGCCGAAAAGAAGTGCTTCAAGCTTGCCATATACAAGGAATTACAGGTAGAGAATTGACACACAGAGAGCCATACCAACAACAACAATAATAACAAAAAATTCAATGAAATCTCATATGTGGGGTCCGGGAGGGTAATGTGTACGCAAATTTTACTCTATCTTATGAACCAAGAAATGTTATTTCTGATAGACTCTCGGCTCAAGAACAATGAAAAGGACACAATGAACAAACAATTATAATGGCAAGAAAATAAGACAACATAAGATATCTATTATTTTAACTGTGGTTAAAACGTTGTGTCAAGTAATTAAATTTAGACCATTGATATAAAGATAAGACATCTGTTATCCATGTAAAGAATAGCAGAAGAAGAGTATTATTCGGAGACCTTCTGCTAGCCCAAGATCGTTAACCAAGATTGGAGGATTCAACTAAAGAAGAGGAAGCTTGAAAAAAGAAGAGAGATTTTAGATAGGAGAACTTATTTAGGAAAGAAGGCTTTCTTGATTTTGGCTTACTTATAAATGAACAAGATACCCCCTATTTATACTAGCCTATGGATGATTCTAGATATGATTCTAGATAATGTACAAAGAAAATTCTAGCAACCTTATCTTCTAACAACACTCTAGAATATCTAGATATGTCTTATCTTCCTACAACATTCTAGAACATCTAGATATGTCCACTAGATAAATATCAAGTATACTAAACTAGGACATTCTAGAGAATTCTATATTATTCCAAAAAATTAACTTTATTTTTTTTCACACTCCCCCTTAAAGTGATTTTTTGGAAACTACTCCAAGCTTGTCACGGAAGAACTCGAACGAAGCTTTAGTAAGTGACTTGGTGAAGATATCATCGATATTCTCCTGACTTCTCACTTCCAAAGTATTGATTGTTCCATCAAGAACCTTTTCCCGAACAAAGTGATGTTCCACCTCAATGTGTTTAGTTCTTGCATGGAATACTGGATTGTTTGCAAGCTTGATGGCACTTTGATTATCTCCATAGATCACAGTTGGCTTTGATATAGGTAGATGCAAGTCTTCAGCAAGTCTTTGTGGCCATACACATTCTTGAGTAGTGAGAGCAGCTGCTTTATACTCTGCCTCCGTGGTTGACAAAGAAACTGAGTCTTACTTTTTGCTACACCAAGAAACACTTGTTCTACCACAGAGGAAAATATAGCCCGATGTTGATCTTCGGTCATCCAAATCACCACCAAAATCAGCATCCGTATAACCAGCCAACACCAAATTATTCTTCTTTTGGAAGAACAAGCCCATGTCTGATGTTGAGTTGATATACTTTAGAATCCTCTTTACAGCTTCTAAGTGAGGCTTTCTTGGACTTTGCATAAATCTGCTGACATATCCCACCGAGAAGGCAATGTCCGGCCTTGTAATAGTCAAATACAGGAGACTTCCAACAAGAGCTCAAAAAGGCTTGGGATCTGCAAGAAGTGAGCCTTCGTCCCGCCTTAACCTTGTGCTTATCTCAAGAGGAGTAGAACATGTTTTGCTTTGCTTCAATCCAAACCTGTCAACAAGTTTCTTGGCATATCCTTCTTGAGTGACAAAGATCCTTTTGTTCATGTTTGTCACCTCTAAGCCAAGAAAATGGTGTAGTTCTCCCAACTTCTTGATGTCAAATCTTATGGAAAGCTCATCTTGAAGCCTAGCAACTTCATCTTCATTGTTTCCTGTTATTATCATATCATCCACGTACAAAAGAACAACCATATGCAAGTCTCCTTGTTTTTTAACAAATAAGCTAGGATCTGATTGTGATGCATTATAGCCACGGAAATGTAGATACTGAGCAATTTTTCCATACCATGCTCGTGGAGCTTGCTTGAGGCCATAAAGGGCCTTCTTAAGTTTGCAGACATGATTAGGATGTAAGTTAGAGACATACCCGGGTGGTTGCTCCATATAAATATCTTTGTCAAGCTCTCCATATAAGAAAGCATTCTTCACGTCAAGTTGCCATAACTTCCAATTATGCGAGGCTGCCAAGGCTAGCACAACTCGGACAGAGATCATCTTAGCCACCGGACTGAAGATTTCTTCATAATCTTCACCATACTTTTGAGAAAATCCCCGAGCAACTAGCCTTGCTTTATATCTATCTATGTTGCCATCGGCTCTTCTTTTGATTTTGTAAACCCATTTACAAGAAATGGGTTGTACATCCTTCGGCTTTGGTACAAGGCTCCAAGTTTGATTTTTTATCAGAGCCTCCATTTCATCATCCATAGCAAGCTCCCATTCTTTGACTCCTTTAGCTTCTTCGAATGAGGAAGGTTCTTCATCATCAATTGGTCCTGCAAAGAAACAGGAATACGTACTGACAAAATTTTCATCTCTAAAGCGGGATGGCTTGATAATAGTTCTTTTTGGCCTTCCCGAACCACTTGAATCATCTTCTTGTTGAGTTTCATGTTGTTGAGGTACATGACTCCCCCTTTCTCTTAACTCCTCGGCAGTTGTATTATCTAGAGAAGCACCTGCAATGGACAAGCTTGAATCTCCATTATTTAAAGTTTTTGAACTCGCTCCATTCAATGCAGCTCCATAATACAAAGACACTTCGTCGAATATGACATCCCTTGAGACAACAAAGAGATGAGTTTTAGGATCCATGCACTTCCATCCCTTTTTCCTTTCATCATATCCGACAAAGATGCATTTCCTTGCCTTGGCATCTAACTTGCTCCTTTGAGAATCCGGAATGTGAACATAACAAATAGAGCCAAAAACCCCGAGGTGTTTCACGCTAGGCTTTTCTCCAAACATTAATTCATAGGGAGACTTCATATTATTTGGAGAAAGCGGCATTCTGTTAATCACGTACACTGCACATTTCATACCTTCAGCCCACAAGGCTCTAGGTAGATTCTTGGCATGAAGCCAACTCTTACATGTCTCAGTTAAGTGTCGGATCTTCCTTTCCGCCACTCCATTTTGTTGTGGCGTATCAGCGCATGTCAGCTCTCTTTTAATGCCATGCCGACGACAAAAGGAAAGAAACTCATCTGATGTAAACTCACTGCCATTATCAGTTCGTAGCCGCCTTATTCTGGAATCGAGTTCACCTTCAACAGTTTCTTTGAACTCCACAAACTTACTGAAAACTTCTGACTTGTGCTTCACAAAATAAATCCAAGTAAATCTAGTAAAATCATCAATGAAAATTAGCATATAGGAGTAGCCTGAAAATGAAGGAGTTCTCGTTGGCCCCATTAAGTCACTGTGAATAAGTTCTAGTGGGGCATTGCACCTTGACAAGGATCTGTCAAATGGAAGACGATGTGCCTTTCCATATTGACATCCTTCACAAACCTCTCCTCCATCAAAATTTCTTAAGTTAGGCAAACCTTTTACTAGATTCAACTTTACCATGGCTTTTAATTTATCCATGCTTAGATGTCCAAGTCTAGCATGCCAAATATGTGTATTATCATTGCTACTCATCTTCTCAATATATGAATTAGAGGCAGATAAGACATATAAATCGTTAACTCTCTTACCTGAGTGAACGATATCTGCCTTGAGTACCTTGATATTTCGGAGGAACTTCACATCACGTGGGCCAAATAGCAAATAGTTTCCAGCATCTACAGCATTTGCAACTGAAAATAGATTTTTCTTCATACCTGGAACGTGAAAGACACTGTTGAGGGTGATAGTATTTTTTTGCTTCTCGTTGATCACAACAATGCCTTCCTTCTCCACATTATGGATTGTATTATCTGCTGTAACAATGACCTCATATCCGTTGTATTCGCGAAAGGTGGAGAATTTGGATTGATCTCCAGTGAGATGGTGCCCGCATCCTGAATCCATGATCCAGTCTCTTTCAAAATTTATGGAAGCCATGGCATTTATTGCTCGAGTCTCCGCTGTGAAGCACTTTCCCCAGTCTTCTTCTTTTTCTTCTTCTTCAGCAACTTCCTCGATTTGAGCTATATTGCTCTCTTTGGCTCGACAATATCTTTTTATGTGCCCGACTTTGCCACAACGGTAACATTTTAAAGGCTTTTTACCGTTGCTGGAAGACTCCCCCTTCTTTCCTAGCGAGCTCGAACTACTTGAGGATTGAAAGTGCATGCTATCTCTTGATTTCCCTTTAAAGTTCCTCTTATCGGCGACAAGAGCATTTCCTTCCCCTTCTTTGATGGATACACCAGCCATCTGTTTGGCTAATAGCTCTTGTGACGATAGCAAATTCTCAAATTCTTCCAAAGATTGTTGTTGAACCCATCCTTGAATCGATGTAACAAAGGGAATATATTCTGGCTTTAAGCCACGAATAATAATTCTTCTTATTCGTGCTTCAGAGATAGCCTCGTCCGGATTCAATAGAGAAATTTCAGAACATAGATTTTTAACCTTCAAAAAATACTCAGCGATCGAGAGATTACCTTGAGTGGTGTTAGCTAACTCATTCTCCAAAATCTGTAGCCGAGCTTCATCCTTCTTGTTGAATAGCCGATCGAAGGTCCTCCATATTTCGTGAGCTGATTTACACCTTATAATATGATCAAATAAATTATGAGAGATGAACCTCTTGAGGATAAACTCCGCCTTAGCATTAATCTGCTTCCACTTCTTACGTGCATTGCTATTTTCCGATGCGTCAGTAGGAGGACTTGTGTTACTCCCATTGACAACTTCCCACAAATCCTCACCAACAAGGTATGACTCCATACAAGTCTTCCATACCTTGTAGTTGGACTGGTTCAATAACTCAATCCCCAGTCCATTAGCACGACCACCCAAATCCATTTAGAGAAATCAGTTGAATCAACCACTAACCCGACCTTGAAATCCAGGAGCCAACTTATGGCTCTGATACCATGTAAAGAATAGCAGAAGAAGAGTATTATTCGGAGACCTTCTGCTAGCCCAAGATCGTTAACCAAGATTGGAGGATTCAACTAAAGAAGAGGAAGCTTGAAAAAAGAAGAGAGATTTTAGATAGGAGAACTTATTTAGGAAAGAAGGCTTTCTTGATTTTGGCTTGCTTATAAATGAACAAGATACCCCCTATTTATACTAGCCTATGGATGATTCTAGATATGATTCTAGATAATGTACAAAGAAAATTCTAGCAACCTTATCTTCTAACAACACTCTAGAATATCTAGATATGTCTTATCTTCCTACAACATTCTAGAACATCTAGATATGTCCACTAGATAAATATCAAGTATACTAAACTAGGACATTTTAGAGAATTCTATATTATTCCAAAAAATTAACTTTATTTTTTTTCACAATCCATCCAAGTAGGAACTTGGAGAGATGGAGACAATAGAAAATGGAGGGGAGTTGAATTCCTTTTGAATCAAATCAATAGGAGAAGAAGAGAAGCCATAGCGCAAATAGAGAAGCTTCAAAGATGACAAAAAAGGCTAATCTTTTCAATAGGGAAACTCCAAATATGACAATAATGGCAAATCTTCTCAGATGCCAACAGAAGAAGAAATCAGTACGAACTCGTAATGGTATCTGTTTCTCTCTTTCTTTTTTTTTTTTTTAACAAGGGTGGTTTGAGCCAACCAGGATTTTTTTTGCCTCAGGTCTACATGAATGGGGCTGACCACATTTTTTTAATTAATTACAGGGAAGAGAGTTGTAAAGCCGTCAAAGCAGATGGATATTGTTGATCATCATGTTAGTTCTGATTTCACTCTAAGATAGTTTCTGTACCTTTCTTTCTTTAATATTTGTTCTTGTTGCCCTAAAGACCTTGAACTATACTAAAGCACTTGCCTTGTCCTATCTAGGCCACTGGAATTCAATTCCAAGACGATATAATTATGGAAATCCTCATCAGGTTACCCGTGAAGTCTCTTCTTCAGTTCAAATGTGTTTCAAAATCTTGGCAGGCATTAATCTCTGATCCTTACTTTAAGATGAAGCATCTCAATCATGCCAAGAATAACCACAAACTTCTTGTTTGCCAGTCATCGCTTGATAGGGGTGATATGGAACGTACCATCAAGTTTAGCTTCTATGTTTCTCCTTTATCGAATATACAAGAATTCGGTTGTCTTTCAAAGTATGTACAAGAACTCGATTTCCCTTCAACCTACAAACCATTTGAGTGCCACTTATTTTGTTGTTTAAGTGGGTTGGCTGTTCTCGGATTTGTTAGTAAATTTGATCAACTTTTTTTGTGGAACCCCTCCACAAGAGAGTCGACACTTCTTCCCCATTTAGAATTTACACGACTGCGTACTATGTTTGGATTGGGATATGACGCAATGAGTGATGGGTACAAGATCCTTAAGTTGGATGTGCATCGAGTTGATCAACCATTTGTTGAAATTCTCTCGCTAAAAAGTGGTTCTTGGAGAAAAATTTGTTACTATCCAACTGCCATTTGCCCTAGGTTGGGACAGAAAAATGTGATATATCCTTGCCAAAATTGCGGTCTGTGTGTGGATACTATGGTATTTGTTCATGGAGCATTTCATTGGCTCGGTAAAACAATATCAAGAACTTATCATTTGGCTTCATTTAGTTCTTCAAATGAGGTGTATGGAGAGATACCTTTGCTAGAGCAAATACACATAACTAATGAAGATGTGTTGTCTAATTATGGCCTTTCATTAGTGGAAGAAATGGTTTGCGTTTCTTCTACTCATAAACATCAAGGATGGGGCACTTTTAAGTTGTGGGTAATGAAAGACTATGGTGTCAAAGAATCTTGGACTGTATTATTTACCATACGACTCAGCGATATTGTATATGCCAAATTGAAATATAGATTTGCAAATGGTGAAGTGCTACTATATTTATTTGAGACTTTAGCAAATGCACCTTGGAGCAAAACCGTATGATTACATTTGCACATACTGCACTGAGGACATCCACAGGTCCATTTGGATTCTGGCCCTAATGTTTTAGAGTTCACGATGGAATTGCTTATACAGAAAGTTTGATCTCACCGAAATCACTTATTTAATATTTGCTTATGTATGCAAGAAACTTTTTTATTTCTTCTTTTTGTTTTTTTCGGAAATCATGTAAGGACCTCAAGTATTGTCTATCGCTTGAAAACTTTTGGTTCCGAAATGTATTCATTTTAAGTTATCAGCTTATTTTATGTTCTCACTGAACTGACAACCATTTCTTGTACTAAGAAATAAGTGACTGAAACCACCTTTCCTTTTACCTATTATGCTTGTTTTTAAAAAAAATGTTTATTAACATCACTTTTTATAGCTCGTCTAATCTATATATTAATTGTTATAAATAGAATTCTATTTATGGTGAATGTCTATATTCTAGAAAGATTCTAGGGTTTGTTACTTGGTGGTTAAGTTACTTTTCCCCTATAAATAGAGGGGTTTTATTCCATTGTAAATCATCCCAATTCAATAAGAATTCCTTCTCTCTCTTTCTCTGCAATATTGTTCTTGTTCTTTTATTGTTTCATAACACGTTATCAGCACGAGACTCTAATCAATTGAGTAGAAGCTTTGAGATTGAGCATAATGATTGTCAATTCTCCATGAACTTTCTTCATGATTAAATTCTGGATTTAAGGTAAGTATTTTACTTTATTTTTCTCTTTTAAATTCTTGAAATTCTATATTTGATTTTAAAATGCAAGCAAAGATAATAAACTTTGATTATAACTCCTATAGTGTTTGCAAGAGATTATAACCACCAAAATGGTAAAATTTCTATGTCTTGCCAAGATCAAATTCATGTATGATTGTGGGCAAAGAAGTGGAAACTCGTCCCGTAGAATTTGCTTCATTCTCATTCTCCTTAAGAGAATGTGATAACAATATGTGATAAGTCTGAAAGAAGACAAATTATTACCGTGAAGGTATCACTGGATGTGGACGTGATAATAGACGAAATTATAATCGTCATATTTGTGATAATGAGAATAATAAGAATTCTCAAAATAATCTTTCACTATTTGAAAGTTATATTTGTCATCGATTTGACATGAGATTTTGTAAAGCACATATAGATGATTATGGTCCATTCATGATGAGAATGTGATAACATCTGATTTATGAATACATATTCATTCTTGGAAGAATATGAACGTGCTAGTGGTAGTGAAGATATCACACTCACCTCTAAAAGGAGGTTTGAGATGAAATAGGAAAATAATTTTATTATTATGGCATGAATGGTCATTGATGACGTACCTATTATACGCCAAAATATTTTGGGCTATGTGATTATATGCAAGATCCATAAATATCGTGTACCAAGACATTTGGTTGAGCTTTATCAAGCATCTCTAAAGAATAAAGGCCTTGAAGCTAATTTTGTCTATGACAATGAATTCTACATCACCCACTTAGATGTGACAGACTTTTTTGAACGTCCTGGTGGAAATATAGACCACTTGATCACTGATGAATTTGTGGTTAAAGATGATTGAGTTGTTTGATTTTATTTTATTTTACTTATTCGTATTAGTTAGTGAATAAATATCAAGTAATTATCGTAGTTTACATAAGTAGTAGTTTTAATTAGTATATCGAATTAGTATAATGTGTCATTGAATAAAGTTTGAGAACGGTCAAAATTCATAATCTACATCAGTTGGTTAAAACTCTGCAACTATTTTATAACAAAAAGGACATATTATGGTATGATTATTGCTAAATAAAACTCGACGTACCTGATATAATCTGACCACATTTGGATGCTTGAGAACTTTTAAGGTTTTTTCCTATTAAATGGTATTATTTCACTGATTTCCTACTCGCATTCCCTCCTTTCCTCTTTGGCTTCTGGATTTGTAGTTTTGGTATGATTTGGCTTCAAATTGGCAATGTTTACTGTCCTTTACTGTATTAGATGTTAGAACGTCTTCGAAATAAAATACTTTATTTTCTTTGGAAATATTAATATGTATTTGTATATTTCCTTTTGTATGTGAAAACCACGGGAAGCAAATATGGATATCTCACAAAGAAAACTTGGATCAATGTTTAATTGTAAAAATATTTGTTTAGTTGATTCATATACGACACATACAATATTCAAAGAAAAGAAATATTTCTCTGCATTTAAGTATGTGTAAGGAAGATGTTACTACAATTTCTGGTAGTAGTAAATTAATTGAAGGCTCTGGAAGAGCTACTATAACTCTGCCTAAGGGAATAATACTTGTTATAGAGAATGCAATGTTCTCCTCCAAGTCCAAGAGGAACTTGTTGAGTTTTAAAGATATCCGCCGAAATGGATATCATATTGAGACAATAGATGAGAATAATATTGAATATCTCATCATTACCAAGAATGTCTCTGGCCAAAAGAGGGTTATTGAGAAGTTCCCATCTTTAACTTGTGGCCTGTATTGGACAAGAATTAGTGCAATTAAGACACATTCTATTGTAAACCAAAAGATTACTGATTTCAATACTTTTTTACTTTGGCATGATCGATTGAGACATTCTGGATCAATTATGATGAGACGAATTATAGAAAACTCAAATGGGCATCCGTTAAAGAATGTAAAAATTCTTTTAAATAATAAATTTTCTTGCACTTCTTGTTATCAAGGCAAGTTAATTATAAGACCATCACCAACAAAGGTTGGGATTGAGTCCCTTGCGTTTTTGAAACGTATACAAGGGGACACTTGTGGACCTATTCACCCACCTAGTGGGTCGTTTGGATATTTTATGGTCTTAATAGATGCATCCTCTAGATGGTCTCATGTGTGCCTATTGTCATCTCACAACCTCGCATTTGCAAAATTAATGGCTCAAATAATTTGATTACGGGCACAATTCCCTGATAATCCAATTAAGTCTATTAGACTTGATAATGCTGCTAGTTTTCATCCCAAGCATTTACTGATTATTGCTTATCAGTTAGGATAAAAGTGGAACATCATGTAGCTCATGTTCACACTCAAATGGCCTTGCAGAGTCTTTAATTAAACGTTTGCAATGCTAGTTCGTCTCAGACCGACAAATTATCATAAATATTCTCTGTTGCAATTAGTTTTGAGTCATGAACCTAATGTATCCCATTTAAGAACTTTTGGATGCGCAGTATATGTGCCTGTATCACCGCCATATCGCACCAAAATGGGTCCCCAAAGAAGCTTAGAAATATATGTTGAGTTTGAATCGCCCTTCATTATTCGCTACCTCGAAACATTAACGGGGGATTTATTCACTGCTCGATTTGCAGACTGTCGATTCGATGAGACACTTTTTCCAAAATTAGGGGGAGAAATTGGTGAAACTAAACGAGAAATTTTGTGGAAAAATCCATCACTGTCTCATCTTGATCCACGTACCTCTATTTGTGAAAAAGAGGTGCAAAAGATTATCAATTTGCAAAGAATAAATAGCAAATCAAATGCAGACGCATTTACGAATTCTCTTATGTTGCTTGTTCTCATTAATCAATAGACCAACTAAAATTGGGATTGAATCCCATGAATGCTGGAAATAGAAAAGGTGAATATGGGCCCATTCACCTGCCGTGTATACCACATAAGATGCATCTATGAGATGGTTACATTTGCAATTATTATTAACACACAACCTGCTGTTTGCAAGATAACTTGCTCAGTAATTTAATTTAGAGCATAATTTCCAGATTTTCTATTCAAGACTTTATCTTGATAAGTTGGTTATATCACAATTGATTTAGTAAAATAATTTATTGAGTGCCTCCACTTAATAGCTAAACTATTACTTATGAGAACTAAGTTTTTTATATCAGTTTGATATACATTATATACGAAAGTAAATTACATTCTCCCCTCACAAGTGGTTCAGGGCCAGGAATCAAATAATTCCATCTTATTATTATTGATGTGCAGTGTATATTTTGATTAACACCATAACGCACAAAGATGGATTCCCAAAATTGAGGTAGAAAGTTAGTTTTTCTAACATGATGGAGAGACATGATAAACAATTGAGAAAAAGTTACGTAAAAAGAATTATCATTTGTCCATCTAGATCCTCGAATAAGATAATATGAACTTGAAGTTCATAAAAAGATAATTCATCTGCAATATATTGCAAAGCATACCAAACGCATTTGCTGACCCAAAGAAAGTAACTATATTCTCACTGAAAATGCTCATATTTAGAATAAGTCCTAGAAGGACAAAGTCTATGGCACACTTAAAGCATATAGACAGATCGGTTTCAAATAAACTTCTTGATAAAGAAGATGAGCAAATGATCATAATAAAGGAGGCAAGTGATCTAGAAGATCACATGATATAATACTTCATAAATCTCAAGAGAAGAGATCTCTATGTTATGTCTTTATGAAAAAGATAATATTGGAACCGATATAAAATGTTTGTCGGTGACATCTTTCATAGCGCTAAGTATCGATGAGGATCTTAAGTTTGTCGAATACAGACCCAAAAAAATATTGGCCAAATAGAAGAGACGCAATTCAAATAGAATTGGTTTAATATGAAAGACAAGTATTTGGAGCTGCAGTTCAAACACTTGAAAATATAAAGTCAATGATATGTACAATCACTTTTCGATATCTTATTTATCTAGTATGACATGAAAACTTAATATGCATCTAATTAAAGTCTATTATATGACTTATATGACAATTCTTGAAGGATATTGCTAAAAGCATATAAAATTCTTGGTCATGAAATACTACATCCTACGTGCAATTTGTGCACATATGTATCTTGCTATAACTATAAGCATGTTAATGTGATAGTGGGAATTTTTCCATCTATGGAGACATTGAAAAGGCTATTTCACGACATTATATATATACAAGAATGATGATTTCAAGGTGCAACATATTTATTCAAGTGATAATATAGCTGATTTGTTCATAAAATCTCTATCAACATCAACATTCAAGAAGCTAATACACAAGATTGTGATGCGAAGGCTCAAGGATGTGAATTGATGCTCTCATCAGGGGGAGTTAATGCGCGTTGCACTCTTTTTCTCTTACAAGGTTTTGTCCCACTGGGTTTTCCTTGCAAGGTTTTTAACGAGGCAACCAAAAGATGCATTTCTAAATATGTGTACTTTTTCCTTTTCTAGAATATTTTCCCATTGGGTTTTATTTTAGTTAAGGTTTTAACGAGGCACATTATTTGTTGAATAGACATTCAAGGGGAAGTGTTATAAATAAAATTCTATTTATGGTGAATGTCTATATTCTAGAAAGATTCTAGGGTTTGTTACTTGGTGGTTAAGTTACTTTTCCCCTATAAATAGAGGGGTTTTATTCCATTGTAAATCATCCCAATTCAATAAGAATTTCCTCTCTCTCTTTCTCTGCAATATTGTTCTTGTTCTTTTATTGTTTCATAACATTAATGATATACTTGAGTCAAAACATGGGAGGAAGAAAATACATCCGCGAGAATGATTGGAATAGAGGGATGTAACCAAATTTTAATTGATTAAATTTGGTTAATTTAATTGGGATCATGAAAGCATAGTCCATTAATTTGCTTGACATCCAGGTTCCATTTTCTTGTCATATTTCTCTTTTGATGAAAAAAGATTTTTTTTAAATGACTTTTATCATACCAAACACACGTAATCAGATAATCTTATCGGCCAGTTAGTAACTTAACCCAATTTTGTTTGAACAAAAGCATAGTGAAGTTCTAATAAGTCATCACCCATAAACCACACATTAATCCCTACAAGGTTAGTCTCGGGGACGTATCTATCATGTAATATGTTGGATTAATATACATGCAGTAATTTTTGCGCAGGTCCTGTATATATAAAAGTTAAATTTTTTATTAAATATCCATAAATATTAACTCGGCTTACTACTTCAAATTTATATCCGTCCCTAGTTAGTCTTGCACCACGGATTAAACTTTTCAGTCAATTTAAGGAGGCCACTATTATCTTTCTCCACAAGATAAAAAAGAGGCAGGAAAATCACAAGAAATTGGGACTTGGGTGCCAAGCTAATTAATTGGACTAAGCTATCAAACTTTTTGGTCCCACCATTAATCCCAACTATAAATTAATTCAACTTCTTCACATATTCATAACTCACTAGCCATTCTACAAAGTTCAAACTCTTTTAGTACTAATTTTCATTGTGTGAATTGCCATGAATCTACAACAAACTGCATATATTCTTTCAAGAATTCCAATTTTGGGTTGTGTTATGAGCACCCTTTTCCAATTTCTTTGTCATGAGAGATTTATTAATGGAAATCATGACACTGAGACACAATTAACTGACAGGGAAATCACTGATGATACAGCAAATGCTTGTAATATAGCAGCTCAGAAGCATTTTCAGCAAGTTCAACATATCAAAGGGTGTTAGGAGCGCTTCATGGGTGGCGGAGCCAGGATTTTCGTTAAAGGGGTTCAAAAAAGGAAAAATAAAAAAAAATTACAAGAGAGTGTGACCAGTGGGAATTGGACCAGCAATCTCACAAAGGTTTTGAACCTCCTTGACCACTCAGCAATGCATTTGGGCTTTGTCAAGAGGATTCAAAATATAATATATAGAGGTACAAAACGGATTTTGCCTTATATCTAATGTAATCTTCTGTCGAAGGGGGTTCAGGTAATAAACCCTCTTCAGCCCCTGGCTTTACCCTCAATTGAGACTCTTCTCGGCGTAAATCAAATTTAGTCGAGCTTCAATGCGGGCATCGAACTTCGGGTGGAAAACAAAAAAAGAAAGGGGGCTTGAGATTATTAACTACCTAGCTATTTTAAAGCATGTGCATATTATAAGAGAAATCACAAAATAAAAATAGTTTCTCTCTGTTTTTTTTTTCTATTATTCTCTTAGATTGTTTACTAGCTATTATCTTTTTGAGCCGCGGATTTTTCAGAAACAACCTCTCTACACCCTTACGGTAGGAGTAAGGTCTGCGTATTCACTACCCTCTTCAGATCTCGCTTGTGAGATTTTACTGGGTTATTGTAGTTTTTGTTGTTTACTAGCTACTGAGAAAGTCATAACTGCTGCAAGACTTATGACTATCAGTATATTGTTTTGAAGCAAAATTTTGTTAAACTTGCTTATGAATTGATCATTGTACTTCTAATTATCCTTCTTAACTTCTCTATTAGTTCTTTAAATTAATTTTCATTTGCTCATTTTTCAAATTAACATAATAAAGAACTTGAAGGTGATCAAATAATATGGAATTGTTTACTTGGCAATCTTTGAAAAGTCGTACAGAAAATATCATAATATCATCCATAAGCCAAATTTTTTAATGTAGACATAGAGCTGTGGAATAAATGGAAAAACATGTCACTCTTAATGTTTACATCAACCCAATGGTAACATATGATTTTACATACTGTTATTACATCATATTTTCAGAGTAAAATATTTTTTACGTAAAGATCGAGTGTGAATAAATTTTTATTGATATACAGGGGTGTCACAAAATTCAAACCATGTGTTTGGAATATTTCGATCAAGTCACAATCATGTTGACTTGACGGACCTCAAACAAGGAGATTATAAGCTTTCTTTCACAGAATATTATCCAACTTGGACTTTGGATATCAAACTAAGAAGTTCAAATTTTCTAAACTACAGTCAAGGTTAAATATGATGAGTGTTTTCCAATTTAATTCAAAAATTCCTGAATTAATTGATTGAAAAGTCTTATTGTTCTCTGAGCAAGATTTCCCGTTCATCACTTTATTTGCCAAATCATGTCATCACGATGTATTTAATGTTAAAAACCTTAAAAGTAGAATTCATCGCGTTTAAATCCTTGATTTGCCTCAGCAGGGGCGACTCAATGAAATTGGAGGCCTAAAGCCAAAACTGAAGATGTGAAGAAATAACATTAGTAATGTGACAACGGTTGGACAAATAGACACGACTAATTTAGATAACCAAGAAATCATTTTGTGGTCTTAACAAGTTTTCTTTCATGATTTTAAGTTTTCCTTCAAGTATTCCACAATATTGTCTAATATTTTAAAATTTTGAGTCTAATTATTTAATATTTATATCTACGAACAAAATATTTGATAACTAGAACCAATGTTGTGTATTGAAACAAAATATTAATGTTTTGTTAACTTAAAAAATCTTATTAAGATAAATAACTATAACTAATAGAAAAAGTTTTGAAGGCCTAAAGCATAAGCTTTAGTGGCCTTACCCCAGAGCCACCCATGCGCATGCCCCAAAAGCAAGCTTCTTGGACAAAATTTAGGCACAAAATTATGTTATAACAGAACAAATTGACAATGCCAAAGTAAACCTTATTATGCTGCGTAGCAATGTACAAGTAATAAAATAATCATATAACAAAGATGAACATAAATTGGTGTGGAAGAGTGATTTATGCGTTCTGCTGTTACAACATGATAATGATGGAATTCAAAGGATAAGTTTGTCAATTTTAGATTAAGGAGAGTTTTGAGTGGCTTGAAAAATTACGGTAATTTTCTAAACATAATTTCGTCCATTTTGATTTGTGATTTGGGTGGTATTTGGTCGAAAATATATGTAATTTTGGCTTAAGAATCTTTCTTCATTCTCACAAATGTCTCTGGCATCCTGAAGTCGAATCTCTTCTTTAAACATCTTTCACGTCTTTCTTTTGTATTTTAAATATTATAATTTTCCTTTGTTATCTTGAATTCCTGATTTTGTGAAGGTTACTATTTTCTTTCTGCCTTTAGTTTTCTTATTGGCTAATTCATTAAACTAATTGGCTAATTCATTTGAAAAGTACAATGGTTCGCAGTCAATGAAATTTGACTGGTGATTTGTTTTGTTGCACTGGTTTAAGTTGTTTAGGCTCATGTATTGTAAGATCTTATTTATTGTTTACTCCATCCACATGCTAGATGTTGTCTTACCCCCGAAAAATTCTCTTAATTTATTCCATTTCAATCTCTCTGTTTTTACATTGTTTTAGGAGTTATCGGAGTTTTTCTACTTGTTGCCATTACTCCTTTTCGTCCTTTCTCCGGCCAAGGGTTTATCGGGAACAACATCTCTATCCTTCAAGAGTAAGGGTAAGGTTGCATACATCTTAGCCTCTCCATACCCTACTTATGGAAACTCACTGAGTTTGTTGTTGTGTGTTGCCTTTGATAATACTAGGTGATGATATGCTATAATTACGTATTTTAGTATCTTATTACACTCTAATTTACTGCACTTTAATTGAGTTTGAGCTTTAATCGCTAGTATTTTGCAATAATTGTATATTTTATGCTTTCTATGAGTGATTCCGAGCTATGTAAATATTATGGAATGAATTCAAGTGATTTGGAGCTTTGAAGTCTGAGTAAAAGCCCAAGGAATCAAGCCGGGATCGTGTTCGGGGATCAACAGATGATAGTTAAGAATGAAACGAAGAATCGAGCGGGCATACAGTGCATTATCTAGTAAATACACAACTTTTTGTTCAGAGCTCCGTTTGGGCTCCATAATATATGGTTGGAAAGCTAATTGAAAGGGCTACAACTTTCATATTTTACATTTTTGCGAATTCCCAATACCTCGACGCATGGAGCGGCGCGCTATGAAAAATTCCCGCAGCCTGTCAGAATCAACTCTCTGAACTTCCCCACAAGCACACCGCGTGGCGCGTCGCCCCATGCGGCACGCCTGTGCAAATTCTACAGATCCAGAGTCCTATTTTATGCGGGAGAAGGTATTTTCATCTGGGCCCGACCCTACTTGGTATAAATACATGTAAAAACGCTATTTTAAGGAGGGAGGACATTCTTTTGACATAATTTAGACCGAAGGAGGCTAAGGAGACCGGGGATTCGACCTAAGGAGGCAAGAACATACTAGGAGCAAGGCGGAGAATTCTTCCATGAGTTTTCACTTACTTCTTCCTATTTTCATTATTGGTTATGAATTCTAGTATTGTAATTATGCATACTATTATGAATAGCTAATTTGTTATCTAGGGTTTCGATGGAACCTATTGGAGAATGATTTTCCTGTTACGTTAATATAGATTCGGATAAGGCCTACAAATGCCACTCAACTTTCAGAAATGGTCTATCCATGCCATCCGTTAAAAAATTGCTATTTCCATGCCACTGTCATTAAAGAAATGGCCCATCTATGCCATTATTTGACTAACGACTGGATTTATTTTTTTTAAATTTTTTTTAACACTAACATTTTCACGTGTCTTGTCATTATTGGTCTGAATTAACCCATGCCCCAATTTCTCCATTATCTTTCTGAAATTGTAACCCTAGCTCCATTAAATCCTTACATCTAGTTTAGAGAGTGGGAAACAACCATTTCCTCCAATTGGAAAATGAAATGGGTTTCGGTTCATAAAGTCCTGAGAAATCAATTTAGGACTATCATTATATCCAGCATCTTCACAATCTATGTCAAATTGAATCTCCCTCTCAGCAATCAGCCTTCTTGCCTCCAAGCAAACAACTTCAAGCTCACTTGGTTCCTCCTCCCCACTATGGAATTCCCTGGTCATTATCTCACCAATTTCAGCAAGGCAGAGACCATAAGTAGCGGGTTCCTTGAGAAAAATGGTGGAAAAGGCCAAGACGCGAAGGGCCAATTTTTGATTTGGGGAAGATGACCGGAGAGGGGGGATTTGGAAGGGTTAGGTTTGGTTTTGGGTTGAGTTGATTATTTGGGTAAAAACTTAACCGGGTGGGGTTTGGGTTAACCGACCTAACCGAGGTTAAAATTAAGTGGGGCATGGGTTAATTCGGACCAATGAAGACATTACACGTGGAAATGTTAGTGTTAAAAAAATTATTAAAAAAAATCAAGTCGTTAGTCAAATAATGGCATAGACGGGCCATTTCTTTAACGGCAGTGACATGGAAATAGCAATTTTTTAACGGATGACATAGATAGACCATTTCTGAAAGTTGAGTGGCATTTTTAGGCCTTTTCTGATATAGATTTGCTGTAGCTTTTTCTCTATTTATTTAACTACGTTATTATTGTGGTTGGTTGAAGAGCTCTTAGTCGACTGTGCCTATTTAGTGTGTACTACTCGGGAGAGAGTGCATATTTAGGTAGTTGTTGAACAACATCACTCCTAACGTATATGAGGGATCAATACGAAGGATTTAAATGTGGAATTAGGGATAACAAAACCTTGAGTGCGATCCGAGGGGTCAAGTCATCTGAATAGTATATGGATTAACTTCTTCGACATGAGTAGAAGTTCAACGAAAACAACTCAGAAAAGGGGAATATTCTTTTTAATCCAACTTATTTACTCAAAAAATCCCCGTTAGCTATCATATTCTAGATCAGTAAATTTGAGATGCCAACATACACTTCCAAGTTTAGTTCAAGATATGTTAAAGCCTAGTAAGAAGAACAAACAGGAGTTGTTAGAAATACAAAGTTTGCACATATTGCAGCAAAATAGGTATATACTGATGCTGATGATTTATCAGCTTTTTCATTTTAAAGATCCACATTCTATCCATCTAATGAAACAATTATAGTTCATTATCTACTTGCCTTAATTGCATTATTCTTGAAAATGGACAAAAATCTAGAAAGTCAAGCCTTTTAACAAATGGTTGACTATTACTCCTCTCAAGAGGTCTTAATTTTCATTTTGAATATAACATACTACAAAGGCCCAGATCTTATATAACATTAATTTCTGATATTCTACAAATGAATCCATTAGGTATATATGTTATCTTTACATTACCTATGGTGTCAAAGCTCATTGTGATAGGTGCAAATGAGACTTCATATTATCCTTAAAACTAAATTAATTTATATAATTTGAGTTCAAAAAGATTCCCTTGTACCTATATACACTTGTATTGTCATATATGCAACCATGCAATTCTAAGATTTCTCTTCTCTAATACTTCTATTCCAACAAATGCACTTCAAATGTGGCTGTAATCATGGTACCACTTCTAGCACAAGGCCATCTCAACCAATTTCTCCACCTCTCTAGGCTCATTTCCATGTACAATATCCATGTCCAATATGTTGGAACCAATGCTCACTTTCAACAGCGAAAACTCTTGGGAATCCGCTGGGGTTCGATACCCACGTGATCTGTCTTCACATAAAAGAAATATTCCCAAAAGCGACGATTAATTTTATCGTCCATCTTTACCACCAACCCCTTGGTTCCCTGATGGCGCATATGAATCATCGTGCTCCTGTGAAAACTTGGGGCGTAAAGAAATACCACGGTTGGATAACTCCGCGTCTTTGATAAGCATTAAGAAAAGTTTGTATATGTACAAGGAGAGCTGAGCCGGGCATACGCTGTAAAAACGACAAAAATCCTCTGCCAAGGAAGGGAGAGGAGATGTGTAGCCGACAACAAACGGGTACGTGTAAAATGCACAGTATCCCAGGCGATGTATATGTACAATATCACTACCAGCGGTAACGATTTCAACCTGGGTCGGGATTCACCACTTAGTCCTAAATGCATCGCCGCCGCATCCATCGTAGAAATGACAGGTTCAGGTTTATCCTTAGGAAGGTTCTTGAAGTCGGACCTAGGGGTGTTCATGGTTCGATTTGGATCGGTTTTTCCCTAAAAAGAAACCAAACCAAGTAAGTCGGTTTTTTCTCGATTCGGTTTATGTCGGGTTTTGTCGGTTTTTTCTTAAATATAAGACATACACTACCAAACACATATTCCGGCAACCACATTTTCAACGTAACACTATCAAATCAATTGCCCTTTGATAAATTTATTATTTACTAAAATATATTGATGATAATTGAATCAAATAGTGATGAATAATTTAAGGACTCAATTAAAAATATTTTTTTTTAACATAAAATGGATTCTTACACTTAACAAAAGAAAACTACCAATCAAACTAGAATATAAAGGTAAAGAACTGTACTAAAAGTGCAAATGATTAACATTCACCATAAAAATTTTAAAACTTTGTATAAATATATATATATATGTTATTTGAAATAGCTACTCCTATAGTTGGTTTGGTTCGGGTTTTTTCGGTTATTTTTTGATTAAAACCAAAACCAAATCAAACCAAAAAGTATCAGTTTTTTTGGTCGGTTTGGTTCGGTTCGATTTTTCGGATTTTTATGAACACCCCTAGTTGGACCTATAGCCCTCCCAGAGCATGGGATTATCTCGTCCATAGAGGGGAAGTGTTCATCTTCCACCATGACCGCCCCTTCCTCATGAGGAGGTGCATCCGCAGCCAACGTCACAGAGTCAGAGGAAGCACTGGCCATTTTTCTAATTGTGTACGAAAAAGAAATACAAAGACGAAGGTGATGACAATAGCAAAAGATATTGAAGAGAGAAAGAAAACACAGAAGCTAAAAACTTGAAGAAGAAAAGAACTCAGGCTTCAAAGGCTTTAGAAATACAACAATTCAAATGAGGAGTGCATATCCCTATTTATAAGAATATGGGCATCCCAATCGAGAAAACCCAAACGCCGCCTCATTAATTTCGAAATGGAAGAAGCGATGGAAACTATGTAACGTATGGGGAACGTGCGCCATAATGACGCATGATGAAATAATGTCATTTAAAACTGACATAACAGTCAGGTGCGGCTCTTGAAGCGTCATGTCGACACCTCACAAAAAAAGGGGGTCACCCTTCGGCCAATGTACTCAAATTTCTCAAAAGTGCGACTGGTGAAGTCCGCTCACCGAGCTCGCCCAAAGGCAACCCCGACGGGCGGAGGGACTAACTATATAGGTCAAAATCTAATCAAAAGAATTCTACTTAAGGAGAAACGACCAAGATTCAACCAAGCCGAAGTCATGTAAAGGAAGCAATGTACCAGCGAGTGATTTAGCTATGGTCGAGGTTGAGAATTCAATTCGGCCCGAACGGCTAAGTTCGACACTTAGATATTTTAGAGGAATATCCTACGGGATATTCCAAGAACTTAGGTATCCCGGTTAAGGACCGCTGGGTAAGGAAAATATTTTGTATAAATATCATGAGAGAGAGTAATAAAAGGAGGGGCTGATGGGAACACACAAACATATACATCTCTCTGAAGGTGAAGAGGTTCCCTCCTCGGAGGATCTTCACCCAAGAAGGAGCAAAGATCTTAGAATCTTGGTATCCATCTGTAATTCAACTTTATCAAATGTACGGAGGTCCATCTTATTCAAGAATGGTGACTCTTTTCCTTTATGTATTCTTCGTTGTCATTCGATATTATTGGAGGAATCATCCTTTTCTTGTATTATGGAATTTAATCGCAACTATAATCAAATTACATGTTTAACTATGCTTGTTTATTTTTATCTCCTAACTCATATTTAGAATAAATTATCTCTGACTGGGATTTACCCCATATCTTCTTATTCAATTAGTTTAACAAAAAGGCCTAAAGCTTTTTAGTCAAACAATGTATGTTTGTGGTATATGTACACTATATATCATGTATGTTTTTGAAAATTCATGTATATATGCATATGTTGTTTATATACATCTTTATATTTAACTAGTCTCTATGAACGTACGTTGCATGTTAATAATTGCACGTTGATATTTACTCAATAATCAAAATTTACCCTTGAAAATTTATATTTTTATAATAATTATAATAATCAAAAGTCACCATCAAGAACAAGTATCCATTGTCGAAGATTGATGACTTATTTGATCAGTTTCAGGATGCCAAGGTGTTTTCGAAGATTGATTTGAGATCTGGCTACAATCTGTTGAGGATTAGGGCATTCGATATCCCTAAGACTGCCTTTCTGAACCAGTACGGGCATTATGAGTTTCTAGTGATGTCCTTTGGGTTGACAAATGTCACGACCCGGATTTCTCGCCCTCGGGAGTCGTGATGGCGCCTACTAATGTGAGCGAGGCAAGCCAATCCTTTAAACTAATTACTTTATTCTCTGATTATTTCTTTTTAATAAATATAAGGTGATAACATGATAACAGCGTAAATGTAAATTTAAGCAGAAGACAACAATAAAATATTTGAAATCTATGTCTATTACAATTACTCAAGCCTTAATCACCCAAAACCTGGTGTCACAGTATCACAGACGGTCTAAGATTTGCTACATACAAAGTCTGAAGAAATAACAATACACTGTTTCTGAATAAAAGGAAAATGAAACAGGAAATAGGGATAGAGGGAGACGTCGGGGCCTACGGACGCCTGCAGGTCTACCTTGGATCTCCTCGTGGACTGAAGGTAGCCTCCAACTACGGTCCAAAAGCTGCTCCGGGATCTGCACATAGTGCAGAGTGTAGTATCAGCACAACCGACCCCATGTGCTGGTAAGTGTCTAGCCTAACCTCGGCGAAGTAGTGATGAGGCTAGGACCAAATTACCAATTAAACCTGTGCAGTTCAAATATATACAGGGGAAAAGTAATACAGAAATAACCGGCCAAGTATGGGAGGGGGAGCACGCTGCGGGGGAAGATATCAATTCCGAATGGAAAGACAACAAGTAAATGAAATAAAACAATATAACTCATATATCAACAAAGAATCAACAATCAATAAATTCACGGCATCACCCTTTGTGCTTTTACTCTCGTCCTCACCAAAGCAATCATATAATAAAATGTGCACGGCATCACCCTTCATGTTTTTACTCTCTTTCCTCACCGTATAACCAATAAAATCGGCACGGAATGGTACAGCGTGCGGCACGGCATCACCCTTCGTGCTTTACACTCTTTCCTCACATTCATACACGGCATCACCCTTCGTGCTTTACACTATTTCCTCACAAAAACAAACAATGCACGGCATCACTCTTCGTGCTTTAACTTTCTTCCTCACCCAAACAACAATCACAAACAATAGGGCAAGGGAATAAATAAAATTGCAATAAAATCCCGGCAAGGGAACAACAATTCAATAATTAAATCCCGACAAGAGAAAAACGTTAATAACATCAACATCCTGTCAAGGGAGATAACAAATAAATCAACAATAGCACGGCAAGGGTGACAACATAATGATCTCTTCTCTTTCTCACTTTTACTTCACTATTCACTTCACAACTCGGGCCAATGCTCTAGAGGTTCAATTATCACTTATACTTTCACAACTCGTTATACAACTTGAGTCAATGCTCCTCAATGTTCATAGGTCACGATTCCTTCCACAAACTATATACCACAAATAGAAACCACCACTAAGGCATGAAAGATACAACGAAGTCATGATAATCACAATATAAAGACTCACGAGCATGCCAGACACCAACGTATAGATACTCGTCACCATGCCTATACGTCGTACTCAACAATTACCACATAGCAAATAGGACTCAACTCCTAATTCCTCAAGCTAAGGTTAGACCAAACACTTACCTCGATGCCACGAACACAATTCACGTTTCAATTATAGCTTTACTCCTTGATTACACTTCCAACTCACTCGTATCTAGTCACAAGTTACTTAATTACATCAATAAATGCTAAATGAATCAACCCCAATGCATGAAAATGAGTTTTCCCAAAGTTTTGCCCAAAAAGTCAAAAATTGCCCACGGGCCCACATGGTCAAAACCTGAGGTTCAAACCAAAACACGATTACCCATTCCCCCACGAACCTAAATATATAATCTGTTTTGAAATCGGACCTCAAATCGAGGTCCAAATCCCCAATTTTTGAAAAACCTAGGTTCTACCCAATTTCCCCCATGAAAATCATTGATTTTAAGTTGAAATTATATTAAAAGATGTTAATGATTAAAAAAAACTAGGTAAAAACGACTTACAATTGATTTGGAGAAGAAGAAGAAGACTTTGAAAAATCGTCCTAGGGTGTTTATGTTTTGAGAGGATATGAAAAATGGGTTTAAAATCGGCCAAGTATAAAAGTTGCAGGTTGCAGGTATGAGAATTGCGAACCCCGACCTCTGCTAAGTTGGGAAATGCGAAACAGGGTTCGCATTTGCGAACTCTTCAGGAAAGCTGGACTTTCGCATTTGCGAAAAGGACCCTCGCATTTGCGAGTTGGAAATTGCAAGAGGAGAGTCACATTTGCGACTCAAGACTGAAACAGGACTAATCGCATTTGCGATCAAAGCCTCGCATTTGCGAGCAAGACAGGCCTAGGCTAGTTTCGCATTTACGATCCAGGCTTCGCATTTGCAAGCCAATGCGAAGCCTGCAGGCTTGGGCACACCAGCTAAAATCTGTAACTTTCTAAGTATAATAATCCACCCCGTGGCCTATCCAAAACTCACCCGAGCCCTCGAGGCTCCAAACCAAATATACACACAACCTCAAAAACATCCTACAGACTTATTCGTGTACTCAAATCACCAAAATAACATCATGAACATCAAATTAAACCTCAAGATCAATGAAATTTCTCAAAACTTCTTTAAACATTAAATTTGCATTTAAGGTCCGAATCACGTAAACGGATTCTATTTCTTACCAAACTTCATAGAATTATCTTAAATTACATATAAGACCTATGCCGAATGCCAGAACCAAAATACGGGCCCGATACCAATATGTTCTAATCAAAATTCATTTCCAAATCCTTTAAACAATTTCAGAAAATAATTTTCTTCAAAAATTCATTTCTCGGGCTTGGGATCTCGGAATTCGATTCCAGGCATACACCCAAGTCCTATATTTTCCTACGGACCCTCCGGGACCATCAAATCACGGGTCTGGGTCTGTTTACCCAAAACGTTGATCGAAATCAAATTAATTCATTTTATAGTCAAAATTTATCATTTTTCAAAGATTTTTCACATGTAGGCTTTCCGGCTACGCGCAAGGACTGCGCACACAAATCGAGGCGATTCTAAAAGAGGTTTTTAAGGCCTCGAAATGCAAAATTCATTTTAAAAACAAGTGACGACCTTTTGGGTCATCATAACAAATGCCCCAACAACATTTATGGATTTGATGAACCGAGTGTTCAAAGCTTATTTGGACTCATTTGTGATTGTGTTTATTGATGATATCTTGATCTAATACCGTAGTCGAGAGGAGCATGAGCAACATCTTAGGATTGTACTTCAGACTCTGAGAGACATTTAGTTATATAATAAATTTTCAAAGTGCGAGTTTTGGTTAGATTCAGTCGCTTTCTTGGGGCACGTTGTATCAGAAGAGGGCATTTAGGTAGATCTTAAGAAGATTGAGGCAGTTCAGAACTGGTCTAGACCCACTTCAGCCACGGAGATCAGGAGTTTCTTGGGTTTGGCGGGCTATTACCGTCAATTTGTGAAGGGATTTTCATCTATATCAGCCCCAATGACCAGGTTGACCTAGAAGGGTTCCCCCTTCAGAGGGTCAGATGAGTGTAAGGTGAGCTTTCCGAAGCTCAAGACTGCTTTTTCTACAACACTGGTGTTGGTGTTGCCCATAGGTTCAGGATCTTATATGGTATATTGTGATGCATCCTGTGTTGGGATTGGTGCAGTATTGATGCAGGAGGGCATAGTGATTGCACATATGTCACTATAGTTGAAGGTTCATGAGAAGAATTATCCTATCTATGACTTAGAGTTGGCAGCCATTGTTCATGCGTAGAAGATTTAGAGGCACTATATTTACGGTTTTGTCATGTGAGGTTTTCACGGATCATCGAAGCCTTCAGTATTTGTTCAAGAAAAAGGACCTCAATCTGAGGTAGAGGAGATGGTTGGAGCTATTGAAAGATTATGATATCACCTCCTTGTATCATCCCTGAAAAGCCAATGTGGTGGGTGACGCCTAGAAAGGTAGCGAGTATGGGCAGCCTAGCATTTATTCTAGTCGGCGAGAGGCCGCTAGCATCAGATGTTCAGACTTTAGCCAACCAGTTTGTGAGGTTGGATATTTCAGAGCCCTGTCGTGTTCTAGCTTGTACAGTCGCTCGGTCTTCATTGTTTGAGCGCATCAGAGATCGACAGTATGACGACCCTCATTTGTTGGTCCATAGGGACACAGTACGACACGGTGGTGCCAAGCAGGTTACTATTGGAGATGATGGAGTCTTGAGAATGCAGGGTCATCTTTGTGTGCCTAATGTGGATGGACTTCATGAGTTGATTCTTGAGGAGGATCACAGTTCCCGGTATTCTATTCATCCGGGTACCGCCAAGATGTATCAGGATTGCATCAGTATTATTGGTGGAGGAGGATGAAGAAGGATATAGTTGCTTATGTAGCTCGGTGTCTAAATTGTGAGCAAGTAAAGTATGAGCATTAGAGACCTGATGGTTTGCTTCAGAAGATAGAGATTCCTAAGTGGAAGTGAGAGTGTATCACTATGGATTTTGCTGTTGGACTTTCACGGACTCAGAAGAAGTTCGATGCCATTTGGGTCAGTGTGGATAGGCTAACTAAGTCATCATATTTCATTTCATGTGGCAGTTACCTATTCTTTGGAGAGGTTGGCAGAGATTTATATCCGCTGTCGCGCCCCCTTTTTCTCTCGAAATCGGGCTTGTGACATTTAGGAGGACAACTCAATACCTTTTGGGAATTAGATTTTGGAACTTGAAGAGTCGCCACCTAATAATTAAGTGCATTAGGACACTAAGAAGGGTTTGAGTTTTAAGAACTAGAGTTCGGGTAAGGGCTAGAAATTATCTCGAGGGAAAGGTGTTAGGCACCCCTCAAGATCCACTAGTGTGATTCCCAGCCATGTTACAATTGTGACTTCACATAATCAAGTAAGTAATTAAGGGCCTCAAATAGAAGGGGATTTTCACATCTTATTGCAAGCAAATTGAAAGTTTGAAGAGAATAAAGAAAGCGGAAATTTTTCGGACAATAAAACAAGTTAAAAGAAAGGGGGGCCTAGGTTTACAAACAATATGGATCACGTCAATGCAATACCCGGCAATTGCTCCCCAGAAGAGGGGTTGCACGTGGTATTAGCGCACCGGTCATCATATCCATATCTACCATTTCCCATCCCATTAAGGTATTAAACGCGGAATAGTATCGTTACTTATTGCATGCTAGTACCCGCCCCAATCCTATCAGTCCTAGAGGCATTTGGGACTAATAGTCCTAAAGGGAAGGGAGATTTGATTTTCAGAGTTTTAAAAGGACAAAATTCTAGGGCGACAATCGAAACATATAAGGCAGGTATGGGGATAACACATAACAGTTTAAAGGGCTCAAACATGCCTCCTCATTTAAAGACAGATTGTTTAGCATGTCTTGCATGTACTAGTTATGGTCTGAAATCAAATTAAAGCGTGGGATAGGCTGATTCATCATATATTTCTCAGATGAGGAGTCCGAATTAGCCTTCCCTAGTTGTAATTTATCAAAGACTGATACAGTTAATTAATTACCTAATGGCTTGCCTAAGTGAGACCTATAGGCATGATATCTAATATTGCTTACTCCGATCTTAAAGAAGGCTTACTAATTGTGGAAAACACATAAGTTCTGCAGATGTTAGACGACATTACCACTGATTTTAGACTTGTAGATGAAATAAACGAATCAAATTCAACTGGTTACTCCTATAGGCATGACTTCTAGGCGCTGTTGATTTTAAGACGATTATGAAGGTGTAGGAGTCCTATAGACATGGTATCTAGAATGAAACTTATTATTACTTAACCTATAACTATTTGCCTAATGATAGATGTAAAATGCATAAATGCAGAAACTATAGGCAGGATTTCTATATGACGTGCATGAATGCAGAAAACTTAGGCAGGATTTCTATATGACGTGCATGAATGCAGAAAACTTATAGGCAGGATTTCTATATGACATGCATGAATACAGAAAACTTATAGGCAGGATTTCTATATAACGTGCATGAATGCAGAAAACTTATAGGCAGGATTTCTATATATGCAGAGGTGCAAAAAATCCTACAGACAGGATTTCTAATGCGGAAGTGCAGAAATTGTAAATGGTAACACCTATGAGCATGTTGTCTACACTTTGCATACATAAGTGACCCCTCTTTTCACTAGAACCCCATAAGTTATTACAACATAGTATGGACCAGAATGAATTAAGAAAAGTAAAATTACATCAGAAATTAAGCTACAACCAAGGAGCCTAATTCAGACTCAAGGTCCAACAATATGAGGTGAACCAACTTCCAGGATTAGGTTTCCAAAGCCTTCTCTTATTTGGGATGTGTCAAAGTTCCTCAAGAGCCTCAAATGGACTTCGGACAGTTCTTACAACCCAAATATTGCAGAATTAAGAGCATAGTGCAGTGTGGAAATGCCAGCCCTCATATGTCCAAGTTCAGAGGGAACTCAAGGTCCCAAAGCAAGGCTCATAAGAGGGGGCAGAACGTAGAATCTAAGAGTAAGTGTAAGTGTATAGAGGGGATTTAGGGGAAGGCCAGGACAGGCTGGTGGTCATGCCCAACAATCAGGAGTGCTGGCACACCCCTGACCAGCCTGTTAGCCAAATTGGGAGTTAGGATCCATTGAGGATCGGGTTCAGACCTAAGCAACAACTTGGATGTTGTCAGGCCATGAACCTTAACTCAAACATATAGAAGGGAGTGGGGGCATAGGGAATTCATAACAAACAGCAGATGCAAAGAAAAAAAATAATTTACATAGTTAACATTAATCACTAAACGTGAACAGCAAAGTAAACAAGCTTGCAGAAACTATAAATAAACACATAGGGGAGTGAGGCAGAAAAGTTAAATTAGAACATACCAGTTTCAGGGAAAACAAACAAGTAAAAACAGTCTTGAGAAAGCCAAGTTGCAAGCAGACAGTTCCAAAAGATCTTAGAAAGAGTAGAATGTTGAAAGAGTATTGTAATTGAGAGGTGTGTGTGTTTAAAGTGTTGAATTCGAAGTATTAAACTGAAGGCTCAAGGTGTCTAAGTGTAGAAGGGTCTTGCCCTTTTTATAGTGCAAAAAACAAGTAAGAAAAGGTAAGGGAATAGTATGCAATCAATCACACAGAATCTCCCTTCAGTTAAGGGATTCTGATTTCAAACTGGTAGAAGACAATTAAGGAAATAATTGGATTAAATTTTTTTCCCAAGTAGTACAATAAGGCTAAATACACAGGGTTTATTTAAGGCAAAAGTCCAATGGTACACGATTTGTGAAAAATAAGGAAAGGGAATCAATCAAACAGCTAGGGAAATCAAAATTACAAGTTCAATTCGAATGAACCAAGTCAAAAAAAGGTAAAGGAGGTTCAATCAAAGAAAATCAGTAACAATCAATCAAACCCCCATTAAAGGATTTCAGAATCAATCATTAGTTGGTAAAAACCTCTTGAAAGCGGAGTTTCTCATATATAAAGCACACAAATAGGTGAATCAAGAAGGAACTGTCATGTTACTTGGAAAAGAGTCTAACATAGAAAGGTTCAGAATCATAAGCAAAGGGATACGAGTTCAGTTTGTAGACTCATAATGAGTCTGAGAGTCCAGGGTCCCAAAGTAGAACCCTAGTCCACGATAAAACTTGCCCAAACCCAAAGCCTAGGGTTTTCAACTTTAATGAGAAGCAGAGACGAAAGGACAGATAACAGGCTCAGAGGTTTCTTTCAGAGACTCATGAGAAACAAACAGACATGATACACAGTCAAGAGCATGGAGAACACGTTTTGAGAAAAACTCAGAACTTAAGCAAGTTCAGAAGAAAAAGTGATACAACCTTAAGAAGCGGTAGATGAAACACATTTAGCAAGAACACGAACAGAGTCCAATAAAGCAAACAAAATTGAAGAACTTAACAGTAAACACATATAGTAAAAGAGTAATGAAAACATAACAAGGATAATCATGTGAGCACATGAGTAACATGTATAAAAGAAAAGTAGAAGGACAGTACATGCGTAGTAAAAAGAAGTCACACGAGCATGATATGTACAAACACACATAAAGAAAAGAAGAGGAAGAATCACAAAGGTGTTTTTTTTAAAAAAAACTTTCAGAAACCCTAAATCGAAGACAAATGATTTTGAAAAGAAAATTTGGGGAAAATACTTTAAATGTCAAGTAAAGCATAGATACAACACAGATCTAAGCAAACAAACAGATAAAGAACCTTGAATAGCTTAGGGTTTCCTCGAAACCCTAGAAATGAGAAAGGCTTGGAAGAAGGTCCGATCTTGAGTTGGATGAGTTAGAATCAGGCTCCTAATGCTTGGATATGCCAGAGCATGGCCGAAGAAGCCATAGAACTGCAGATCTGAGAAGGATCTGAAGAGAGCCATCGGAGTCGGGCCTCGAAGCTTCGAACAACCATGGTTTGATGGTGGAGGGGGGTGAGTACCAACCATCCATGGCCTGAGAAGCCATGGATTCCGGTGAAAAGCGGTTGAAAAGGGGTCGGAGACAGCTAGAGTTCCGAAGAAACTTCGAGAGAGTTTGAGGGTGGAGAGCATTCAAAGGCGGCTGGCTAAACAGAAATGGGGACTAGGGTAAGGTTTGGGAAATTAAAAATGGAAAGGGGAGATCGTGACCGTTGATCAGATTGATCAACGGTCTGGATTAAGGGAGCCTTGGGTCGGGTAGTTAAATGGGTCAAAGGGTATGGAATTGGGCTGGTTTTAATTTGGGCGGAATTGGGGTCATCGCATCAAGTTCTTGGTTGGCCATGATCAATTTATTTTTGGAACGGGTGTTGTATAGGTGAGTTCCCAGAATCCCAATCAAACTAGCCACCTGCCTCAACTGAAATTTCATCAATAACAAACTTGTTAGCGTTTAGGGTTTAACAGATAGGCAACCACACATTTGGGGAATGAATGCACATAACTAGTTAACTGTTTCTATTATGCATTTGGTCGGTTTCTTGCGTAATCCCGGCTTTTCCTTATTTTTATTTGCAACTTCCCTTTTTCTCTCTTTTTTTCTTTTCATTCTTGCCTTTGCTCTTTCTCAGACTTCTCTCTCTTGTTTTGCCATTGCTCTTTTTCCATAGTTTCTTATTTTCTCTCTTTTCTTTTCTTTTTCCCTCTTGTTTTTCTCTCTTTTTCTTTTCCTCTCCTTTTTTAATCACTCTTTTTCTTTCTTTTGGTTATGGTCGAATCCTATGGAGATTGTCTACGTATCATGACCCCGCATGAATCAGACCGACCGTAGTTCTGGGAGATAAATGTAAAAGTAAACAAAAACATTTTTGGGATTTTCAAATATTTTTCCATAAAATAAAATAGTTTTGATTACAACGACTCATCCTACCAGATTATAAAAATAAATACTCAAAAAGAGAGATTAACAGACTCCGACGGACTCAAAACAGACTAACGGTCCCTAGCAGAAAGATGAGAATCCAGACTGGAAAATAGACTAACAGACTCCAATAAAAGAAAATACAGACTCGCAAACAGACTAACAGACTCCAATGAAAATCATGAATACATTAATGCCTCAACTGCTCCTGGGGCCTGCGGGACATCGTTCGGTCTCGCCACGGGCCTACGCGCTAAATCCCCTTGGAGGTAGTAGAGATCTTCCATTATCTGGCGGACAAAGGTCATCATAGTAGCAAAGAACATAGATCTAGTCATATCCTCACAACTACTGCACTTCATTGCGATATAGTCGGCGATCCTTCTGACTTCTCTCTTATGACACCCTTTTCTTACAACAAACACCCAATCTGCTGGGCCCTGGCTTCCAAAGTTTGTTCGGCTACATGATTTTGTTCTTGAAGTTGTTGCAAATCTCTCTCTAACTGTGCCATTGCTACGTAATAGTGTTCCCTTTCTGCCCTAAAGTCTTTTGCCTGCTTGATCATTTTGTTCTCAAAGATGGTGACCCTTTTCTTCAATCCCACAACCTCATTATCATATTTCTCTTTTAATTGCTTAACCAAGCGTTCTCGTTCCTCCGTATTTTTAGCTATCTTTGTTCGAGCCCTTGCTAATTCGCCCTCTGCCTTGTTCAAATCGAAGCCATACTCACTCACCTTCTGCCTAAGGTTCTTTATAAGTTTTTTATCTTTTGCACTTCTGGCGGGATTTTTAGCTGCTATTTTCATTTCTCGAATTTGGGTTCAAAGGGCCTCATTTTCTTTGGCTAGCCTTTTCTTTTCACCCTCATCCGCCGCGGCTTGCAAACCATTCTCGAATTGGAGATCCCTGACTTGCTTTTCCAGTTTTCCTATCGTGGCCCTGTACTCATTCTCCTTGGCCAACCAAACCAACTATTCTTGCGACGCCTCAACGAATCCCTGAATGTGAGGCTTCTTGGCAGGTCTTTCAGGTTCAACCCTTGAGGCGTTCTTCTTTCTATACCAGGCAATATAGGAGGGTGAGACCTCGCCTCTAGATAGGTCACGCACTCGAGTGTTCGTTGTCAAATACTGGCATTCGTTCCAAATAGAATGAACTATTTCTTCATGAAATTGGCCATCAGATCTAACCTCGACCGCATAAACACTAAGATCTTCATCTGGGTGCATCACCTGACACCATCCCAACTGTCTCATCACCCGGTATGGAGCATAAGGCTAAATGCCTCGAAGACCCATTAGGAGGAAGTAAGGACCCGTGGCGGGCATATATACAATTTCCTCAACAGGAAGCCAACCCAGTGTCCATTCTATTTGCCCCGCAGTGATGGAGCGAAGGCGGGATACCCAATCTCCAAACCCCTCTGGGAACTTTAACCCTAAAATCCTTGTGTCGAACTCTTCAATGCAACTTTTCTCTGCGGACCCATAACTCGTATACTGAGGGTAGTGACACAGGTGTTCGATCATCCACATTTGTAGTAGCAAATTGCATCCCTCGAAGAAATCTGCCCCAGCTTTACAAGCTGTGAGAGCTCGGTATATCTCAGATACTATCATAGGGGCAAGGGTGCTCTTGGTGTTGGTAATCAAGACTTTGACGACTCCAGCCACCCGCAAATCGATATTCCCATCTTTGCGAGGAAACGCCATGAGGCCTAAAAAAGCTACTATGAAAGTGAAACGCCTATGCTCATCCCATTTTGCTCGGCTACCTTTGCCACAAACCCCGCTTTCCGGGTTGTTGAATCCTCCTACATGTCCATACCTCTGGTATATAAAACGTAGGGTAGAAAAACCATATTCCAACTCAAAGTACGGTACTCCCTTGCTTATTTTTAGCAAATCCATGAATTTGTGAGAGTTAACGGCTCCTGGGGCGATCAGATACTTATGCCTTAGACCTTCAGTACTTCCCATATAACCTGCTATCTCTTCCAAGGTGGGTGTGAGTTCAAAATCCGAGAAATGCAAGACGTTGTGAGCTGGGTCCCAGAACGTAACCAACGCCTTTATGATATCTCATCTAGGCCTTATCTTCAACAACCCGGTGAGGCCTCCCAAATGTAGATTGACCTTATCTTGCTCTGATTTACCCAAATCCTCCCACCACATATGCAACTCCAAAGGGACCTTGTTCATGACTGTTATTGCAAACTTTGATTCATGCTCATTCTACACATTTATTAGGGTGGTTAAGAAAAATCAAGACTCATTTGACTCAAAAACAAAGTTAACACTGTTTTTCTCTCTTTTCTTTTCAAGTTTTCATTTCAAAATAAAACTTGGTTTTGCAAATACGGCTCAGCATTTCCGGGGGAAGATTTTAAGGTTGTGCCTTCTAACCGGCCAAAATGTCAAAAAAGAGACCAAAAGCGGTCGTTCTTGCGAAACAGCTTTCCGGCGTCCTTTTGGGGACATTTGGCTATTTCCGACAAGAATGGCTTCACCTTACTTATTTCCAACAAAGTAAGAAAATTTTGATGCCTTTTGGGCAATTTTTGCAAAAAGGAAGTTGGACCCGATGGGGGTTGCCTACGTATCCCACATCCGGTGAGAATTAAACTGGCGTAGTTCGGGCAATTTTGACAAAACAAAAACCAACTCTTTTTTTTTCAAAACAAAACAAAAAAAAATCTTTTTTTTTTCAAAATTTCGGCAGAGTTTCAGTATATTTTGGGACATTGGTTTTTCAAAAAACAGGTGATTATCTCACTTAGCCCTCACACTGCTATTTTCTTTTTTTCAACTTTCTCCTATTATTCAAAAGTCGGTCAGCATGCAAATCCGAAGCAAATGAATGCACAAGTAGCAAGTAAGATGCATCAGGATGGTCTTTTCATTTCAGGTACACCTGTCCTAGATAGACCCAACCCCTGTGTTGAGTCTCCAAAGTCAAATGCACATGATACAGATAAGCGTTCCTACTAGGGATCTGGCATGAGGCTGAGTTATTCTAGGTTTAAAACTTGGGTGTATTGTTCTAGACCTGGCTTACCCGAGCGGACAACTCGAGCCGAGAGGGGGCTGCGTACCGGTAACCAAAAGATCATCCGGCTTTGCAACTTGTCCGAACCTCGTTCTATTTGGGATATGACACTAACAAAAAGAAGTCATGACCAGCGTGCACTCCTCGTGGGAGAGAAGAGAGGGGTTTCGTAGCAGTTTATATATACAATTCAGATAATATCAAAGCGGTAAAAAGCAACATTTAGCACATTAGGCCCAAACATGAAATAAAATCAGATAATAAATAAAGCCAAATATAACAATTCATCTAAGCTCGAATTCTGAACCATGAACCAGATATTCTGGGTTCGATCCCCAACAGAGTCGCCAGAGCTGTCACACCTCCTTTTTCCTACACCCCGGAAGGGTATAAGCGAGTTTTTTCCAATGAAAGGACAATCGAAATGGACTATATTTATTAAAAGATTCAGAGTCGCCACTTGGGATAATTTATGGTGTCCCAAGTCAACGGTTCTAATCCCGAATCTGGGAAAAGATTGACTCTGTATTACAGTCCGCGAACACAGAAATTCGGGTAAGGAATTCTGTTAACCCGGGAGAAGGTGTTAGGCATTCCCGAATTCCGTGGTTCTAGCACGGTCGCTCAACTGTTATATTTGGTCTATTATCTGATTTTAATACATGTTTTAACCTATGGTTCAGTTTGAACTTTATAACTGCTTTTTTTTTATTTTAAAGAAAGATTGCAACATCATTTAAAATACATCTTGAACCACGTCACATAAATGTACCCGCGGTCCTCGACATATTTTATCTAACATTGTTGAGATTTGGATTTGGGTCACATAAATGTGCACCCGAGTTTAGGAAGGTAAATTATTAAAATAACGCGCCTAAAGAAACTACGCATTTGCAACTTTGCAAGGGCCATGAAAATTCGCTAAATGGCACGCCTCGATTTCTAAGGATAAATAAGATTAATTAAACGAGGGCCTTGCAATTTAAGATTTTATTTGGCGCGGCACACCTCGATTCTAATTTTAAGGATCTAACTAACTAAATAAGGCTGGAAGATATTATAATTACTCCTAAGTTAATGCTCAAACTCAGATTATTAATCATAAGGCCAGCACTAAGCGAGGTCTACTCTAAATTGAGGTTTAGTTTGCATATTGCTAGTCATAAACCCAAGTGTAATGAAAAACAAATATTTAATCATGTGAGACGGACTGGGCCAGCTATAGGCCCAATGTTATTTGGAGATTTTTCAAAGGAGAACGCATAGTGGCCAGACCCGGTCCATAACCCATGTCTGGTTGCCCGTTATTGTTGATTCAACATGTGAAATAACTGGGCTCGCAGGGAAGCCCAGCTTGGCGGCCTGGTTACGAAAAGGAAAGGCAATTGCAATTGGGCCAATGATGATATCCCAAAACATGGTTCAACAAACACTGTTGAAACAAAATGTATCATTCAAGAAAATCTACATCGAGTAAATACTGATAATCTTTAATTCAAACACAAAGCATATTTTAAGGCTAACATAGATTTCAAAGTGAAGATGCCACCACAAATTGCAATAATACACCCCTACACAAATTATCCACTAATTAACCGAACCCAAAAGCCCCCTCTAGCTCACATTGAATTATGATTCAACTCTCACCCTTGAACAAGACATGAATCTCAAATTTCCTCTAAAGCAAACAAGATACAAAAAGAGCTGAAACTGAATAATGAAAACTACTATTTCTGAAATCAAACTCACATGACAGAGACACAAGCAAAGGAAGGTCGAACATCAAAATGACACACCTCGAGCTATTCTACAGACCATGAGAAGAATCGACCAATCTAATGACCATGCTAATTGATAGGAGAAATGGATCTTAAATCAAATACTTAAAGAAATAGATGACCATCCCAATGAATGCTCAACCATAACCAAGGCAACACTTTCAAAGAAAAATCCACACAAACCATGTATCAAGTTAGCAACACTTATACTCTTCCACTTATGCACATTATCTTAATTATGGGCAACTTATAAGACATACACAGGTGAACAACAAACCAACACGAGGTATTCTCCATGCAAATACCTCTAACTCAACAGACTAATAGACTTCATGTCTCACCTTAAGATAGAATATAACATGAAGGATACGAATAAGTAAGATAAATCATAGTTACATTACACTATTTCAGAAATCCCTAGAAAAAAACATGGCTAACATTCATGGTAAAAGAACAATATTCATTTCTGAGATCTTCAAGCAATTACAATATCCCAAACTTGCATCCCATCTATTTCAGAGAATCAAGAAGTACCTGAAAAGGGAAAAAGGAAGTGAGGAAGCAATAAGCAACAACAACCCAATAATCAACAATCCAGGAAGTAGGAAACAAAGCAAGCAAACCAGCTTGATTCAAGCAATGGAACAGTAACTCCAGTGAACCAAAAGAAACTTCAAACCAGCTTTTCAAAACCCAAAAATCAAGCTATTTTTATCAAATGCAGAATCTAGACTTTCAGGGGATTCTCCCTAGTGAAAAAGGATCAGAAATTCGACTTTAAATAGAGTTTTTTTTAGCAATTTTTACCAAGAAAAATAAAAGGGAATCAGTGTTATCAAGGCATTCCAACGGTCTCAGTTTTTCTTTAGGTTCTTTTTTTTTCAATCTCTCCCTTGAATATCAAGTTAAAGTGCCTTTATAGGCAAGACATTTAGGACTGCAGAAATGCCACTAGTTTTGCACTTGCACCTTTTAATATTTTCATTTTAACTTAGAAAACCTTAGTCAGTTTTGCTTTTGCTCAAATACCCCTAGTTTAAATATCAGAATTTCAGAATAGTCCTAAAGTCAGCTTCTAAGAAGCTTCCCATTTTAGTTACAGAAAGATTCCCTACCTACAAACCCTGAATTACCCTGTAAACCTAAGTTATTTACCCTCAAAAACTAACCCGGGTCAAGTTGACCCAAGATTTCAAACCCCAAACCCTGGGCATGTATACTAAAGCCCAAACCTACAATTGAATAAGGGAGAAAGAGACTGATTCATCACACCTTTAATGAAATTAACGATTAAACCTAAATAATCCCAAACAAAACCAAACTCAAACAAAACAAAATCAAATAAGGTACTAATCCTAATCACACAGTTGAACAGCTAGAACCACAGATTTTAGTTAAACTAAAATTAATTCGAACATATAAAAATACAAGAACCAGAGAAAAGGAAATAAGAAAGAGACATGAAGAAAGAATCAAGGAAGGAATAGTACTGGTTTTGGCCGGAACAAATCGACGAAGGCGACAGGCTTGGCCAGGCGAATAGGGAACCTACTGGAATCCGACATGTTTCGAAATGAGGCAAAGATGATACCAAGCAATTGTTCTTGCCAAGAGCAAACAATTGGGATGAAATTCAGCACGAATCGAACTTCAAGGATCATTGAAATCAGCAAGAGCAACGAATTTAGATTTCTCCTGTTCTTTTTGGGATCTCAGATCCGAAATAAAGGCAAATGGGCCGGGACTTTTGGAGAATTGATAGTGAGACAAGGATGAGGGGAGGCTAGGGATTGTGGGGTGAAGCTTTTTTTGTGTGAAAGTGTGGAGGTATAACGCCGGTGAAAATGGCGGATTTGCCCAAGGGTGGCGTTCTCTGATAAGAGAGATAAAGGAAGGAAATGGGGGAGGGGGTTGTTTGGGACTAGGTTTAGTCTGAGGGTTTTCGGACAACGTTAAGCAAAAATGGGGAAGTAAGTAGAGCCATTGGATGAATTGAGATGAAAGGACCAGATCATTTTAACATTAGTAAACTCGAAACGATGTAGTAACGCCCCCATACTACGTCGTTTCACCGGTCTGGGGACTGATCACTTGGACTGGGTTTGGGGGTGGGGCTGAGCCAGGATTTCGAACGGGTGTAGGGTGTTTGGTTTGGGCTTGAGAAAAAATTAAAGGGATTTAGCCCAACACAAATTTTCCTCTTAATTCTTTCCTTTTCTTTTCAATTCATTTTTCTTCAAAATTTTTTTCTTTTTTTTTTCAAAATTAAAATTAAAACCTAAATTGAATCCTAAAACTAAATTAACCTATCAAAAATACTAATTAAACCTAAATACTAATTATCATAACTAATTAAAAACCAAATTTAAGGAAAATCTACCAAAATTCAAAACTAAAATTAAAAAGTGCAAAAATAAGTTATTTTGTGACTTTTCCATTTCGTAAAATAACTAATTTGCTTATTAATTTGAAAAATATTAAATTAAATCCTAAATTCAAATGCAACATATTTTTGTATTTTTCATGAATTAAACAAAATTAACATGCACAGACAAATGCAAACAATTAACGAAAAATGCTACAAAAATCTACGAAATTACAAATAATGGAAAAATTTATTTTTTCTTGAATCTATGGGAGTAATTCATATAGGGAAAAAATCACGTACTCACAATGCCGATCGTAGAGTTCGTGATGTTGCATTCATGGTCGGGGAGAGAGTGTTGCTCCGGGTATCACCCATGAAAGGTGTAATGAGGTTTGGAAAGAAGGAAAAGTTGAGCCCTAGGTATATCGGGCCCTTTGAGATTCTGGAGAGAGTAGGAGAGGTGTCTTACAGGCTTGCGTTTCCACCGGGGTTATCAGCAGTTCATCCGGTGTTCCATGTGTCCATGCTCCGGAAGTATCACGGTGGTCCGTCCCATGTATTAGATTTCAGTAATACATTTCAGCTCTGTCTAGTTGGAAAAGGATTTGACTTACGAGGAGGAGCCGGTGGCTATTCTAGCCCGGCAAGTTCATCAGTTGAGGTCGAAGAGCTATCCTTCAGTCCGAGTGCAGTGGAGAGGTCAGCCCATCGAGGTAGCTACTTGGGAGTCCGAGTCGGATATGCAGAGTAGATAACCCCACCTTTTCACTAGTTCAATCACTTTTCTATGTTCGTTTGAGGGTGAAAGGTTGTTTTAGAGGTGGAGAATGTGATGACCTGATAGGTTATCTTATGTTTTAAAACCTAATTCTGTGTCTTTCCGAAAAGTTTTTATGTCAAAAATTGAGAAAAATATGAAACTTTGCCTTCAAATTCACCTGAGTTGACTTCGGTCAACATTTTGAGAAAACATACTCGGATTTGTGTTTTGACGGTTTCGGTGGGACAGTATCATGAATTGAGACTTGGTCGTATGCCCGGAATCGAATTCGGAAGTCCCTAGCCCGAGTTATCGCATTTTATAGAAATTTGAAAATTTAAGGCTTAATGAATTGGAAATGGTTGACCAATGTTTGAATTTTGGATATCGGATCCTTATTTTGGTTCTAGAGCCCGATATAGGTCCAATACTAGATTTATGACTTGTCTATCAAGTTTGGTGAGAAACGGAATTGGTTTGACGTGATTCGGATATCCGAATGTGAAAATAGAAGTTTCAAAGTTTTCTTGATTTTTGGTGTTCAATTCGTAGTTCTAGGTGTTATTTTGGCAATTTGATCACGAGCAAGTTCGTATGATATTTTTAGACTTGTGTGCATAGTTGGTTTAGAGACTCGAGGGCTCGGGTGAGTTTCGGATAGGTTACGGAGTGAATTTGAACTTAGAACATTGCTGGCGTGCTTCATTTTTTATTGCAGACCTCAGATCTCGCAATTGCGAGGTCAATCATCGCATTTGCAGCCACTGTTGGGTATGCATTTGTGATTTACTCTTCGCATTTGCAAAGAGTAGATGGGGAGGTCAGAGTTTGTATTTGTTAACAAAACTTCGCATTTGCGAAGTGGGAGCTGGGTAGGCAGTGATCGCAAATGCAATCAATGAGTCGCATTTGCGGATGGATCAGAGTTTGCATTTGCGAACTATTCTTCACATTTGCAAAGAAAACAGGGGTGTAAAGATCTTCGCATTTGCGATGGATTATTTGCATTTGTGGGGATCACATTTGCGAATCCCATGACACAAATGCGACAATTGCAACTGACTAAAATGAGACTTAGACGGGATTTTTGGTTCATTCTTCAAATATTCAAAACCTAGAACTCTAGAGGCAATTTTTCCACGATCCTTTCTTCCCCAAATAATTGGTAAGTGATTCTAACCTCTTTCCTTTCAATCTTTCATTACATTTCACAAACTTTCAACCTAAAATCTAGTGTTTCACAGTGGAATTGGGGGTTTTTGGGTAGAATTTAGGGATTTGGTAAATTGGAGATTTAGATCTCAAATTGAGGTCGGATTCCAAAATAAATTACATAACCGGGCTCGAGGGTGAACGAGTAATCAGATTTTGATCCAAACTTCGAGATTGGACCAAGAGGGCCCGAGGTTGACTTTTGTTGACTTTTTCAAAAATGGCCTAAATTGAATTATTTGCAATCAGGTAGTTCCTAAGACTTAATTTGAATCGTTTGGTTGGTAATTTGATAGATTTTATTGGTTCGGAGGCTTGTTTGAGAGGCGAAGCTGTGATTAAGCAGTGAGTGGTCTTTGGAGCGAGGTAAGTGTCGTGTCTAACCTTGGCTTCAGGGAATTAGGAACCCTTAGAATATTTGCTATGTGAATTTCATGTGAGCGGCATATATGTGAGGTGACGAGTACTTATGCCCCGCCAAATTATCTGTTTTCCCTATTTTCCCGCTTTTCTTAAATTATCTCTTTCCCTGTCTTAATTGTTACATGCTCTAAATGTGTTCCCATGCCTAATTGCTACTTGTTACTCATTGTTTCATCATGTTCATGATATTAGCTCTTTCCATAGCTTCATGATCTCCTATTACTTGCTCAAGTTGTTTTTTGTACCTTCTAGTTGTAAATTCTGAATTGGTCTCGCTGTGCAGTATTGCTTATGCGGATTTGCATATTGTACAAGGTGCCCCATCTGTTTTAGTTTGGTGTTTAGGAATTGTAAAGGGTTTTTCTATGATTTGAAATGTGGTGCGTGTGAACAACTAATTTTTGACCACACCCAAATTCTATACTATTTTAGTGTAAATATTTTATTGTCTAATCTTAATGCATATATATAGAACATATTTTATTTCTATTTGTAAAGAGAAAATGAAAATTTTAAAAAAATATATGATTTCTTTTAATTAGAATTTTAATAAGTAAGCTATGTATTTTTCTTAGTATTACTTAAATTATATGTAAATAGTTAGATTTTTTTATATTTTTCTTATTCTAAAGTTGGTTGATTAATATTTTTGTATAAATATTTTAATTGAATTTTAGTTCTAAAAGAAAACAAAAAAAAAAAAAAAGCAACTAAGTTCCCGTAACTGTGCCAAAATTTTAGTATTAAACTTTAGCCTAAAAGAGATCCCACTTCCTACGTCATGGATCTTATGTCACTAAATCCAATTTGATTGATTTAAGTTGTTTAAGTTATTATATTGAATAGCGAATTTGTTAGGAAAAAAATTTTTAGTTCTAGTAAAGAGCATGCGTAAAGTTTTCATTTTTTTTTAGAAATATTGATCTTCATTTGTTTTGGCATGAGATATGTTCGTTTAATTTCCTAAAGCCTCTCTTAGTCCTACTATTTGAGTTGCTGAATTTTTTAGTCTTTCTTTATCAATAAAATTAGTATCCATGCTCTTATATATTACATGGTTGTAATTGTAAATTTTACAAGTTATTTACACAAATAATATGATGGCTGATTATTTTTTATTAGTTTATTTATTAAGCTCAGTGATGAATGTTTGCATAAGTACTTCTTTAAAGTTTCTAGATTTAAAAGTAATAATAATTTAATGTAAGGTAGGTTTGTTTAAATTGAAGCATATCAGTAGGAAAGCTTCATCATTCTGAATCTATTTTCCTTGCTAATTGTTTTCTCTCAGTCATATTTTATTTTTAAGACTTTAAAGTCACAATGTTATAGTTAGCCTCTATTTATTTCTTATCTCTCTAAATAAAAATGTAATAATGTTAATATGTTTGGAGCTTCGAAAGTTTGCTAAAGCCATCTGAGGAAATTAATTTTGAGTTTGATAAATACTTTATAGTTGGAGTGATGTTACATTTGGACGAACTGAACATTCTGCAAATCTGCAATTAGTATAATACAAAAATGGTTGTTTTCCTAACTTTTGTCTTCTCTATTATTTATCAGTGCCATATTCAAATATTTGTGTTAAGATTAGAATATCTTTACATATGTTGAAATAGGGAGCGAGATGAGTTAGGAACTAATTTAAGACTTGTTATAATAAGTAAAATATATATATATAAATAAATGTCTCAGATAGAAAAAAAGATAAATAAACGGAATACTCCGAATAAGCTAGTATGCTTTAGGCGCATGTTAACCAATAAGTTATTATGACTATGTACACGTTTGCGTGACATGGTTATGATTTCCCAAATTAAAGGCAAAGTATGCGTTTGCACAACTTTGATAAAACAATCTTAAAATTAATAAAGTGTTATTAATTGTGTACACGTACGCGGGATATGATTCCTGACATACTAAGCAAAAAGATACACGTACGCATGATTCGTTTCAAGATAATTCTATAATTTTAAATAATCAAGTAATTAAAAGCGGTTTGAGGTAAAAGTGCATAAATTTCTCTAGAACATAAAATATCCAGAATTAGTTAAGCCAAGTATAATTATTAAAGCGACCGTACTAGAACCATGAAACTCGGGAGTGCCTCATACCTTCTTCCGAATTAACAGAATTCCTTACTCGATTTTCTATGTTTCGCAGACTTAATCAGAGTCAATTACCTTGAATTGGGATTTTAAAATGGTGACTTGGGATACTGTAAATATTTATTCCAAGTGGCGACTCTTAAATACAAATGAATTAATCCCTTTTCAAATAATGTCACTTAAATTGGAAAAACTCCTTTCTTTCCTATCCCCTCGAAAAAAAGGAGATGTGACAGTCCATTCAACACAGACAACGCCGCCTCCAACTCCTTAACACACCCTTCAAAATGATCATTGGGAGTATTGTGATTATTTGTCCTTCCCTTTCCCAAGCCCTCGCTATGATGATTCTACTTTTTGTGATGAAAATGATAGGGGGAAGTGGAAGAAGTTGAGCATAGTCAAAATGGAGAGTTCAAGCTCATGTTAGAATGCCTAATTAAGGAGGAAACAAAGAACAAAGTGCCTTGAGGAGATTTTGGAGAATAGTCTCCAAAATGACTTGGCACTTGAAAGGTTGAACTTGCAAATGGAAGAAATGCTTGAAGCTTTAGAGGTCCAAAAAGCCTTGGAAGTTAATGATAGCCAAGAATCTTCCTTGGAGATTGAAGCCGAAAATCCTTTCTTGGTACTTGATCAAAACCAAGAAGAACTCTCGAATGCTGAAAATGAGAAATGCTCATGTTGGAGGCCATTCTTGAAAATGAGGAGAAGAAAAGCTTAGCACTCGAGGACTTGAAACAAGGCTTGACTCAAAATGATGAGCATATCTGCACTTTGGAAGATCAAAAGAGAATATTGGTTGAGGCTCACTATGCCCACAAACTTGAGAGCGTGGAAAGAAGTCAAGAAGAGTCTGATTCCGAGGAAGAAAGTAAACTTTACTTTGAGGAATCAAGAATTGAACATCTGCCAACCGACTCCATGAGTGTTAATGATACCAAGAAAAATATGGAATTAGAGTCAACTGGTGTAATTGAGAATATGGTTGAAATTGACTCTAATCGGGGAAAAAAGAGGATGCCAAAATACGGGAAGAATTGCAATTTGGAGGTTTGATATCACATTCCAAGTATTTTTCAACATTGGAATTGTGTGGTGATATATATTGGAATTGAACTACACGAGTCAATGAGGGATTACGAGGAGGAAAGACAAATGCCATATATCTTACAATTTGAGGGAACAAGAAGGCAAAATGGCATTCCTCACATGAAAGCCAAGAAGTGCAAAATAAAGAAATTAAGTCTTGGCTTGGCTTGATCATCTACTTACCACCCCCCACCACTCGTGGTCATAATCTTGATTCCAAGTTGGATGCCCAATTCATATCTTCGAAGTGGTGAGAAAAGTGGTAAAGTGATTTGTGTCATGCCACGACGTTAAATGAGGTGTTTGGTGGGAGGAAACCCATCATTTTTTAAAAATTTTAGTCATTTCTTTTTTAGAATAGCTTAGAATATTGTTTTTAGCTAATCTGCCAAGTTTCAGATTTTTTGGAGTTGAATTAAGGAGTGTGGGATGATGGAACGACACAAACAGTAGCTGCCTAGAATTGGCTACTGGAACCTGTTGTAACCGCACCTACGGAAAATCCAAGCAGGTGCGCCTCTGCAGAAGCGGTTTATAAGCCGCAGATGCAGTATATATGACGCATAAACGTCTGCGCAGAAGCGCTAAACAAACCACAGGTGAGGAAAATCGGGCAAAATTAATTAATTGAATCCTCATTTCATCGGGTATGTTCTGAACCTTTTCCCCCAAAACCCAAAATTCCCTCTCCTCTCTCACACTACTGCTCTCCACACAAAATTGCTCACACTCAAAATTCTCAAGCACAAGATCACACAAGTACTATGGCTCTCATCTACTCCTCTCTTCTACTTCTCTTTTCTTTTCTTTTTTTCTTTCTTCTTCATCGCACCTCTATTGCAGTCACGTTTTAATTTGTTATATTTTTTTTACAACTGTTAGTTTTAGGATTTTTAGAAGTGAGGGAAAATGGTTGAGAGTGTATATGTGTGTGATGCTACTACTACAACAAATTGTTGGGAAGTCTAAGTATCATTTTCAATTCAAAAAGCATATGTTCATCACTGCTTGCAAGATGTTCGACAAATTGTCTAAAAGAAAATTACTTGCGAAGTACCACAAAATTAGTCTCAATAGATCATAGGTGCATGTAGTGCACTAATTTAAAAGTCTTGAGTATAAATTAGGTGCTAAAAATGATAGAGATGAAAAGGAGTTGAAAAATTCTGGGTGTTTGAACCTTTGGACGAACACCGCAGAAGCGGATAAAGTGCTGCAGATCCGGCCTAGCGTTGATTCCGCAGGTGTGATTTTTGGCAGATTGGGCAAAACTGTAGAAGCGGAGGAAAATCCGCAGATATAGGCCACACCTGCGATGGTCTTTTCGCAGGTGTGGAAACTGGGCAGTTTCTGCAAATCCAGTAGCTTTGCAACTGGAGCTTTCCGGGCCAGTTCAACTTGATTCTTTGGCCTAATTGCATTGTTTTAAATTGCTTAACATGATTCTATTGCCTGTCTAACATTGTTTTGATTTTGTGAAGGTACTTTGAGCTAATATGGACCCAAACATGAACGAAAATGCTTCGCTACAGCATGAAATTGAGGAGGAGGCTGATGAATCATTTGATAACTCACGCTTCATGTCGGCTGATTGTCAGCGCCGATATAATGATAACCTTATCACCAAAAAGATAGTGCTTGAAAAAGGGATCGCCGAGGATAAATCAGCCGAGCGTCTCCCAGAATTCTATGCCCGTCTCTAAGCCTCCGGATGGTCATGCTTCATTCCCTACTCCGTGCAAAGCCAATGAGGAGTGGGTACGCGAATTCTATGCACAAACTTTGCCGACCCACAACTCATCATTAGAGATAAAATATTGAGGTTTGAGATTGAGCAGATTAATGACATACTTGGGACTCCTAACTATTTATCTGTGTGTCAATCGTAGTCTGAAATCTGACCGTAGTAGTTCAACATAGTTTTGTTCTGAATCATTCATCTTTGTTATGATGATGTTTGATCTAGTTTGAGTTCAACTGATGTTGAGTTTAGTGATTTAAATCTACTTGTTTGTTTTTATATGAATCTAACCTTGTTGACTTGTCATAATGTTGTTGATTGGGAGTTTAGTTTCATGTGTTTAATTAATCAATTGTTAGGCTTGATTTGGTTATAGCTGATATGGTTTGTAGTACAGATTAAAAGGGATTGGGGTAGGATAGTAATTTCAGTAATATCAGGAGGGTAATTTGGGAGTTGGAAAGTTTGAAAATGGTGTAAACTTAGTGGTCTATCAGTGAGGTACTGATATTCCATTAAAATAATGAATTGTTTAATAAAAGTGGGGAACAAGACATAATGAGGAGGTTTAAAGGGATTGATTAATAAAGAAAAGACAAGGGTTAGTGGGGAACAAAGCATAGTGATATAAATAAAGAAAAAAGGGGCTTGGAAAGTAAAAAGAGGGGAATAATAATGAAAAAGCTAAAGGGTTCACATGTAGAAGAATATATAAAGCTGGAAAATAAAAAGGAGTATGGGGTAATAATAAAAGGTTTTCTTTTACAACTGTAAAAGAAAAAAGAAGGGCTGAAAAGGGTAAAAGTTTTTGGGTTAAAATATAAAGATTAGGATAGTCATTAAGGGGACTTGAATTAGCAGTAAGAGTAGAGAGTCAAAAAAAACATTTATTAATTTTCAAATATAGAGTTCAAAATTAAAAACTCCAAAAATCAAAAACAATAGAAAATCTAAGAGAAAAACCAAAAATATTTACTATTCCACTAGAATTTTCAGTTTAATTTCCAGTTTTTCCTAAGTTCTAGTTTCACAGACATATATACTGATTTTGAATGGCTTTAGGTCCAATTGAGCTAGATTTCAATTGAGTTTTGGGTTTGACTGGAAGTGTTGAATATTTGTTGGGTAATTGTCAAGGTCATTTGACCTGTTTCGAAATTGATTCAAGTCGATCTTTCTTTTGTCTGGTTGCAAATTTTCTTCTGGGCTATGTTTTGATTTTCTGGGTTGTGTATTGTTGCTGTTTGGTTATCTCAAAGTGCTGTTGATCATCACTGCTCCACTGACCTCCTCTTCTTCTTCTTACATTTCACATCTCCAGGTACACATTTGAGCCTGATTCTATGTAGATCTCTTGCTGGAAATGAAAAAATGAAATTGAGGCTGGGCCTCTGCTGTTGCCTTGCGATTTTAGTGGCTTTATCATGTTTAGATAGAATTATATCGTTTGTTAGTTTGCTCATAGACTGTATTAGCTTTGGACTGTTTAAGTTTATGGACCGTTGAACTCTTGCTGATAAGCTTATGAATTTCATAATTGGCAACGTTAATTTGGCTTAGATATATGCTGGTGTAGTGTAGTATAATGTGAGGTAACATGATTTGTTTCTCATTAATTGCAAGAAAAACAAGTCAAATGGTTTGGTTTTGATGTGCTACTTTCAGTGATCCATTTTTTTTAATCATGAACTGCTTGAATAATAATTCAGTAATGCTAGATTGAACTGTCCTAAAATCAATAGGGTATTTTGAGTTCAGGCTATTGAGTAGTTCGCATGTAATGTAAATAAAAATTACCTAGTCCAATTGATTAGCTTATTCATGTGAGGCTGACGTTTAGGATCAATACTGTTAAGTTCAATCACCCCTAGTCTGTGTTCATCTTAGTGACATTCAATAACTCATCAGGAACCATAATAGAAAATGATATAAGTAGGGAATTAAAATTCAAGCGATTAGCATGTTATCAATTTGAATAGTGTCTATTCTATCACAAAAGCAATAAGTGAATTTGGGAACACTTTAGATCAAATTTGGGCCATAGCAATTTTAAAATGTCGTTGGTATAAGTCTGCTGAAATTCCAGGCCATACAGCCTCGTTTTGCTGATTTGGGGCCTTAGTGATTTAGCGCGGGCCCGGGTCTTGTGCTGAATTCCTTCTCGTTTGGGCCTGAGCCAAAGCCTACATACGGTTGATTTTGGTTATAGATTGGCTAGTGATTCTTACTCTTTGGGCTTCCCTTGGGGCCTAATGACATGTTTAGTTTAGACCATCATTTAGCTTGCTTTAGATCAATGATATTAACCAAGTAGGATTTTCTTTATTTTTAGAGGCAAATAAAAATAGAAAATCATAGTCACTTTAGGTTTGCCCTTTTAAAATAAAAATGAGATGAGCCTCGCCGAATAAACTATAAATTGCGGGGCCCTCAATAAATATTGTACTAATTTTTAGACTTCGGGATGGGCCATTTTTGTGAATTTCACGGCATTCCCCAAAATAATAACGCATTAGTCTCTTTAGGCGCGTATTTTAATAACATTACCTTCCTAAACTCGAGTGCATATTTATGTGACTCAAATCCAAATCCCAATAAAGTCGAAATGTGTCAACAACTATGGGTGCATTTATGTGACGTGATTCGAGACGTGTTTTCACGACGTTGCAATTCTCTTTTAAAATAACAATAATAAAAGCGGCTAAAAGTTAAAGTTTGCACATTGACTCATAATTGTTAAAATCAGATAATTTACGCCAAAGATAATAGTTGAGCGACCGTGCTAGAACCACGGAACTCGGGAATGCCTAACACCTTCTCCCAGGTTAACATAATTCCTTACTCGGATTTCTGGTGCGCGGAATGTAATACAGAGTCATTCTTTTCCTCGATTCGGGATTCAACCGGTGACTTGGGACACCATAAATCTCCCAAGTGGCGACTCTGAATTAAATAAATAAATCCCGTTTTGATTGTCCTTTAATTGGAAAAACTTCTTCTGCGCCCCTACTGGCACGGGTAAAAAGGAGGTGTGACAGCTCTGGCGACTCTGCTGGGGATACAATTGGTTCAAGGTTAGAAATTCGAGCTTAGGATAATTGTTATATTGGTTTTATTTGTTATCTGATTTTTTACATTTTTGGATTTAATATGCAAAATGCTAATTCTACCGCTTTGATATTATTTGAACTGTATATATATAAACTGTGCCGAAACCCCTCTCTTCTCTCTCTTGAGGAGTGCACACTGGTCGTGACTTCTTTCTGTTAGTGTCATATCCCAAAATAGAACGAGGATTCAGAGAAGTTGCAAAACCGGATGATCTTTTGGTTACCGGTACGCAGTTCCCATCCTCAGCTCGAGTTGTCCGCTCGGGTAAGCCAGGTCTAGAACAAACACCCAGGATAAACCTAGTATAACAAAACCTCATGCCGGATCCCTAGTAGGAACACTTATTTGCATCATGTGCACTTGACTTAGGGGACTCAACACAGGGGTTGGGTCCGTCTAGGACAAGCGACCTGAAATGAAAAAGACCATCCTACTGCATCCTGTTTGTTTTACGCATTTATTTGTGGCAGACTTGCATACTGACCGGCTTCTGAAAATACTGGATTGTCGGAAAAAGAGAAAAAGAAAATAGCAGAGTAGAGAGATAATTACCTATTTAAAAAAACAGTGCCCAAATAGCAAACTCTGTCAAAATTTTGAGAAAATGAAAAAAAAATGTTTTTTAGTGTAATTTATTTAAATGAGTCTTGTTCTCAGAATTAGTTTATTTTCGTTGCCCGAACTACGCTGGTTTGATTCTCACCGGATGTGAGATACGTAGGCAACCCTCATCAGGTCTAACCTCCCTTTTTGCAAAAATAGCCAAAAATGTCAAAATTTCAAATCTTTCGTCATAAATAAGTCGGGTGATTCCATTCTTGTAAAAATAGTCGAATGTCCCTAAAAAGACGCCGGAAGGCTATTTTTGCGAGAACAACCACTTTTGGTCATTTTCAAGGTTTTTGTCGGTAAAACACAGCCTTTAAATCTTCTTCGAAGTGCTGAAAGGCCGTATTGAAAAGACTGGAGTTTTATTTAAATGTGTGTCAATTTTAGTTTATTCTTTCTTTGAGTCCAATGAGTCTTAATCATCCCAAACAAACATGCAGAATGAGCACGAGTCCAAGTTTGTCGGTAACAGTTAGGAGCAAGATCCCTTTGGAGTTGCGCTTGTGGTGGGAGGATTTGGAAAAGTCAGAGCGAGATAAGATCAAACTACATCTGGGAGGTCTCACCAGTTTGTTGAACGTCAGACCCAGATGTGACATCATAAAGGCTTTGGTTACATTTTGGGACCCGGCCCACAGTGTATTCCACTTCTCAGATTTTGAACTCACCCCAACCTTAGAAGAGGTAGCAGGTTATATGGACATTACTGAGGGGCTAAGGCACAAATATCTGATTGCTCCAAGAGCCGTCAATTCGCACAAGTTCATGGATCTACTGAAGATAAGCAAGGGAGTCCCGTACTCTGAGTTGGATAGGGGTTTTTCTACTCTGCAGTTCATATACCAGAGGTATGGGCATATATGAGGGTTCGACGATCTGGAAAGCGGGGTTTGCAGCAGAGGGAATCGGACAAAATGGTATGAACATAGGCGGTTCGCCTTCATGGTAGCATTCTTGGGCATTGTGGTGTTTCCTCGGAAAGACAGAAATATTGATTTGAAGGTGGCTGGAGTTGTCAAGGTCCTGATTACCAACAACAAAAGCACGCTTGCCCCTATGATAGTGTTCGAGATATACCGAGCTCTCACAGCCTGTAAAGTCGGGGCAGATTTCTTCGAAGGATGCTATTTGTTATTGCAGATGTGGATGATCGAGCACTTGTGTCATCATCCTCAGTATATGAACTATAGATCTACAAACGAAGGCTGCATTGAAGGATATAACATAAGGGTTTCAGGGCTCAAATTGCCAGAAGGGTCTGAAGACTGGGTATCTTGCCTTCGCGCCATCACTGTAGCACAAATAGGGTGGACATTGGGTTGGCTTCCTGTTGAAGAAATTGTGTATATGCCCGCCACAGGGCCTTACTTCCTCTTAATGGGACTCTGAGGTATTCAACTTTATGCGCCCTACTGGGTGATGAGACAGTTAGGAAGGTGTCACGTGGTACACCCAGATGAAGATCTCAGTGTTTATACAGTTGAGGTTAGCACCGACGACCAATTTCATGAAGAAACCGTCCGTTATATATGGAATGAATGCCAGTATTTGATGGAAACACTCGGGTGCGCGACCTATCAAGAGGCGAAGTCTCACCGGCTTATCTCGCCTGGTACAGAAAGAAGGGCATTATAAGAGACGAACCAGAACGGCCAACCAAAAAACCTCACATTCAAGAGTTCGTTGAGGCGTCATAAGAACCGTGGGACTGGTTGGCCAAAGAGCGCGAATACCGGGCTGAAGTAGGCAAGCTGAAACAACAGATTAAGGATCTAAAATTTGAGAACAAGGTGCTGTCACACCTCCTTTTTCCGTCCCCGCAAGGGTACAAGGGAGTTTTTCCAATTAAAGGACAATCGAAACGGGATTTGTTTATTTATTTCAGAGTCGCCACTTGGGAGATTTAGGGTGTCCCAAGTCACCAATTTTAATCCCGAATCGAGGAAAAAAATGACTCCATATTATAGTTTGCGTACCAGAAATCCGGATAAGGAATTCTATTAACCTGGGAGAAGGTGTTAGGCATTCCCGAATTCCGTGGTTTTAGCACGGTTGCTCAACTGTCATATTCGGCTTGATTATCTGATTTTTATACAGATATGAACTTATGTGCAAGTTTTAACTCTTTACCGCTTTTATTATTATATATATATTTTTTAAAATGTGAACATCGTTTAAAACATGTCTTTGGATTACGTCACATGAAATGCACCCGCAATCCGGAACACATTTTTATTCAATGTTTTAGGATTTAGATTTGGGTCGCATGAAATGCGCATCCGAGTTTAAGAAGGTAAAATTAATTAAATCGCGCCTAAAGAGTCTAGCGCGTTATTATCTTTGGGGAAGGAAGTGAAATTCACTAAACAGTCCATCCCAAATTCTAAGTATTTTTTTTAAAAATAATTAAATAAATAAATGAGATTGGAGAATCCTGCAAATTTTGTATTGTTTACATCTATTTATTTTTAGCGAAATCCTTCCTTATTTTAAGAAAATCCTTTAATGACTACATTTTTATTATTACTAAGTTTGTCTATAAATATAAAATCAATCTCTACATTCTTAAAAATAACATATTAAATAGAAGAGAAAAACAAATATTAACAGAAAGTAATAAAAATTATATTGTTAGATGACTTGAGCTATTGAAATTAATTATTTACAAATACTAAAAATTAGAGATAATCTTGATTACTAAACCGTATTTCTAAAAATTAAATAATTTATCCTTAACTAACCTTGTTTTAATTCAAATCCTGTCCTAATATTTGATTCGCAAAATTAATTCATGTTTTAACTGAATTTAGCTACATGATTCCGATTAACTTAACGTTGGCGATACTAAAACCCTTATGAATAAGGAAGTTAATCAATTTTGCCAAACTGATTTAATAAAGCCATTTTTGCGTTATTTTCTTCTATTTTAATTATTTGACAGTTTAATCAGTAATGAACATGCTTAAATATATACTACCTAATAATCAGGTTAAAGCAAAGCATTATTTAATACATCGCTACAATATGCCCGATTATGCAAAACAACAGCGATTTACAGAATAATAATACATGAAATAACATAAATGCAATTAATAAAAAAAACTAAATTAAAAATTTAAACTTCCATTCTTCATTTACAGCTTACAAAAGGCCAAAATTACAGTTGTGTACCTGGTATTGTCAATATAAGAAGAAGAAAGTCAGCCACGTAGTACGTAACACAACAACAACAATAATAACCAGCAATCCAGTCAACAGAAATCCCAGTGACAGATTTGAAAATCAAAATAAAATCCAGAAACACCAACAACAAACAACGGACATAAACCAAGGGAATTTCCAGATTTTGAAAGGCTAATTAATGTTTAACCCTTCTTTTCTAAACCCGTATATCAGAATATTTATCAGGTGTGTACTACTCTCTCTTCTAATTTCCAGCTCTTTTTATTTGTATTTTTTTTCTTTTCTTTTTCTTTCTTGAAAGTTTTAATATTTTTTTGGATTTTTCTTTCTCTCTTAAATATTCAGCTTTTTTCTCTCTCTATATATCTGTCCTCTCCAAAATATGATCAAGACTCCTATATATATCACATCCCCAAACCCTTTAATTAATTAATAAAACAACCATTTTCTCCTACCAAACCCATTATCTTCCCACTCATCCTCATTTTAATCCCACTAAATTAAACAAATATATCAACCCCACCCCATTACATCTTGTCCCCCATGCTTATTATAAACAATTATCATATTCCCTTCCACTACATTATGTCTTGTCCCCCATTATATTAAACAATTATATCACCTACACCCCATTACCTTTTGTCCCCCATGCTTAACATAAAGAATTACAAAATGTACAATTCCTAAACTACCCCTCCGACCTTATTGCAATTATCATTTTACCCCTGAATGTACTGCAATTTACCAAACTACCCCATCAGCTATAACCAATCAATTAATCAAACTCAACCAAAATATAGCCAATATGACCAATTTCTACACAAATTCAAACAACAAATCACATGAACACGATTTCTGAACCAATTCAACAACAATATCACATGAACACAAATTGAACAACAAAGAACAACTAAAATTTTGATTGAATAATATTTTTAGCAACAAACAAACCTACTTTCAGATTCAATCAATAATAACAACAAACAAGTATATTCAGATTTCTAAATTCAATAATCATTTGAACTTAAAATCAACTCTAACAACAATACAACCAACAATTCCTATATTAAACTTAAACAAGATTATGAGACAAACTCAAGAAATAATCATAAATGATGAACAATAAACAAGAAAAATCAAACTTATACTAATTTCGGATTCAAGAACAATCAAAGAAAGTATGAACATAAATGAAAAGATTCAACAACAATAACAAGCAAGTTTTATTCAAATTCGAATTAAACTTGTATTAAGCTTAAACAAAACAAATAAACTTATTCAAATCACTAAACTTCAAATAATCAATTGATATTTTAAAATTAAATCCAACAAAATTATAACAAAGATATATGATTCCAAAAAATTAAAACATAACTTCACATTAAATCACTGAATTAAAAACGAACTTCAAACAAAGATGAACATGAATTAAATCTATTTTTAAACAACAAAACATGACGGATTCACATGATTAAACCAACATACTCCCCGACTACAACTAAATTTTTTTTGACAAATAACAAGATCGAACAAGAAACAATTATGAGCTTAAACTTGAATCTAACAATATTAACAATTTCTGAAAAATACATGAAACAAATTGAAGAAATAATTAATTAAATTTCAATTTGAATCTAACAAATATTAAACTAACAATTTCACATGAACAACTGAAAAATTAACAAAACAATGAACATGAACAAAACAAAAATCAAACATCTACCGATTTTAGATTCGAGAAATATCAAAACGAAATACGAAAAAAAAACTCAAAATCTACTAACCGGATCGAAACGATGAACAACGACTAAACAACGACGACCTCGGACTATGTAGGGACTGTTTTGACGACCCCCAACCAAAACTCGAACAGAAAACTCGACGTACCGGACCTCGACTCAACGAAAGACCCTCGAACTTTGACGAAACGAAAAAGATGAAGCAACAGCAGAAGCAGAAGCAGAAACGTGAAGCAGAAGCAGCTGGCCATGGCGAAGAAGCAGCAGTGGTCGCGAGCAGCAGGTGAAGGAGCAGAAATAGCAGCAGCAGTCGCGTGGTTGCAGCTGCAGTGACGACGATGCTCGTTTGGACGAAAACATGGTCGACGTCGGCAGCCATGAAAGCTTGAGCTTGAGCTTATTCATGGCTGCTCGGAGACGAAGAAACATCGAAGGTGGTCGATGACGCAACGGACTGTGTGCGATTGGCTGGACGGAGCAGCAACATCGCGATGACAGTAGGGTCGTTTGGATGAAGAACGAAGAAGAAGCAGCAGCCATGAAAGGCTGCTGCGTGTGTGCGTTTTTTACTGTGTATGTGTATGTGCGTGTTGACGTGTGTGTGTGTGAGTGTGACGGGGTGAGGGGTAAGGGCTGGAGGGGTGGTCATTGGGCAAGGGGGGAAGGGCAGCCATAGTTGTGAAAGCTTGAAAAAGGAGAGCAAGAGAGGGGGCGGGTGGTTTTTTTTTTCAACAATGAATATTTTAGGGTTTTGTTAAATGGAAATGCAAGATAAGGGGTGTTGGGTTATGGATTGGGTCGACCCGATTTGAAATGGACCGGTTCGTGGGAAGGTTGGACAATTTTTTGGGTCTGGGGTTGAAATTTGAAGAAGTGGCCCAATCCGATTTTTCTTTATTTTTTCGCTCTCTTTTCTTCTTTTATTTTTCTAAAACTAAATTACAAAAATACTTAAATTATTATTAAGAACTAAATTAAGTTATAAAAGCGCAAATTAACTCCCAATAATAATTAACGCACAATTAAGTAATAATTAAGCATAAAATTGTATATTTGGACATTAAATGCTAAAAATGCAGAAGATGCCTATTTTTTGTAATTTTCAATTTTTGTAAAACAAACTTAATTACTAACAATTGTATAATTAAATCCTACATGCAAAATACGACATATTTTTGTATTTTTATTAATTTAACAAATAAACATGCACAGACAAATACAAATAATTATTCAAAAATATCACAAAATTGCACACCAAGGAAAATCATTTTATTTTTGAATTTTTTTTGGGAGTAATTCTCATATAGGACAAAAATCACGTGCTTACAGCTGCCCCTCTTTGCTCGAAGACACGAAGGGTTTTCGTGCAAAGATAAAGCGAGCGATTTTTGCCCATCCGAGTACTCCGTGTGAAGCATTTTTTGAAAAAGATTTAACCGAACCTTTGCTTCAGAGGTTTCCTACATATCCTGGGCTAAAACAGGAATCAGGTCAATGTAGTTCGGGAAGTTTTGGTAGCTGGGACTACCATGGGACTGCAATGTTACTGTTGTTGTATGCTACTTTTACTTGTTTGATGACCTCCTTATTACACCATGCTTAAAAGAAAACAAGAAGCTAGGCTAGACTACGGATCATAAGATCTCCTTTATCTGCAACTTGTTCCTATTGCCTTGCTTTCTTGTCGGCTTGCGTTTCTTCCGGTGCTTTTCTTCCGAGACTTTGGGGATGACACTGGCCTTTTGCTTTTCTGAATACCAGTTTTCATTATTCCGTTCTGTCTGATGGGGATATGGCTTTCTTCATTAAGCTTTGTTATGCTGGGCATAATTCAATGTTCACATGCCACTTCTTTCAAGACGCGTCTTTTCTTCCTTTTGACTCATGCGCTTGAGTTTGTGCTGGGACCTCTTGTTGCAACCTTCTGTTTTCCGGTGCTAAGGATTTTTTATTGTTTCCTGCTGAGAATTCCTGTTGTAACCTTCTACCTTCATGTGGGTTACTGATTTTAAGATCTGCAGTATAAGATGAAATGTATTCCCTCGTTATACTGGTGGGCGACCTAGGACATGAAATGAAAATGTATACCCGCATTATACTGGTGGGCGACCTAGAAATGAAAAACTGAAATGTATGCCCGCATTATACTGGTGGGCGACCTAGCACACGAAATGAAAAACAGAAATGTATTCCCGCATTATACTGGTGGGCGACCTAGAACAGAAATGAAAAGACAGAAATGTATTCCCGCATTATACTGGTGGGCGACCTAGAACATGAAATGAAAAACTAAAAGGTATGCCCGCAATATACTGGTGGGTGGCCGAGGACATGAAATGAAAAGACAGAAATGTATTCCCGCATTATACTGGTGGGCGACCGAGGAAATGAAATGAAAAGACAGAAATGTATTCCCGCATTATACTGGTGGGCGCCTAGGACGTGAAATGAAAAACAGAAATGTATACCCGCATTATACTGGTGGGCGACCTAGGACATGAAATGAACAATATGAAATGTATTCCCTCGTTATACTGGTGGGCGACCTAGGACATGAAATGAAAATGTATACCCGCATTATACTGGTGGGCGACCTAGAAATGAAAAACTGAAATGTATGCCCGCATTATACTGGTGGGCGACCTAGCACACGAAATGAAAAACAGAAATGTATTCCCGCATTATACTGGTGGGCGACCTAGAACAGAAATGAAAAGACAGAAATGTATTCCCGCATTATACTGGTGGGCGACCTAGAAAAGAAATGAAAAGACAGAAATGTATGCCCGCATTATATTGGTGGGCGACCTAGAACATGAAATAAAAACAGAAATGTATACCCGCATTATACTGGTGGGCGACTTAGGACATGAAATGAAAACAGAAATGCATACCCGCATTATACTGGTGGGCGACCTAGAATCATGAAACGAAAACATAAATGCATACCCGCATTATACTGGTGGGCGAACTAGAACATGAAATGAAAAGACAAAAAATGTATTCCCGCATTATACTGGTGGGCGCCTAATTGGTAAAGAATAATTTGAATTTGTTTCCTCGATTCTTCGAGAAAATTTTCAGTTGTGGCAGAAAATTTTCTGCCCCAATTCTGGCGATCTTTCTTATGGCGTATCTTTAGGCCATCATCAACACTTTATTTTCCTGTTCAAATCAAAGAAAATTTAGTTAGTTTTTTTTCTTGAAATATGGCGAGTGGTCATGTCACTCCTGATGGGGATGATTGTTCCCTTTACCTTATTCCTGTTTGGCATTCCCAAAACTTGTTGGGGATGATGTTATTTGCTGGGGATAACTTTCTGCTAGAGATGGTTTTTCCATTTATCCCTTCCCCATTTGTATCTCAAAAATTGCTGGGGGTTATTTTGCTGAAGATGGATTTTCCTTTCTTCCCTTCCCATTCTGTGTTGTCCGACCACCTTGGAACTTGGGCGATATTCGGTCGGAGTCCTACTGGGGATCGTCTTGGAACTTGGCCCACAATTTCCTCAACATTTTTTTCAGCTCTTCCCCGTACTTTCCTTGCCATTTTAGGACAATATTATTCGGCCTGTCAACCAACGTCTTTTGTCTTATTGCCTTGTCTCTGGCCTGCCCTTTTCACATTTTATGTTGTACCATTTTGGCAACTGGTAGTAAGCTCTGAAAGACCTTCATTAAAACATAAATTTCTAGAAAAATTCTTTTAAACAAAGAAATGAAAAGATAGAAAAAGAGAAAATCTTTTTGAACAAATGATGGGGAAAAGAAAAGAAATGAACTTATCTAGGTGATATAACTGATTCCAACGATCATGTTGTGCATTCCGGATTAATCAACCCAGTCTATTTGTGTCGATCAATCTTTCTGATGCCTTCACTTGCTGGGGATAAATAGGTGCCCAATTCTTCGCAAAATGCGGATCCTTTCCGCCAATCTATCTTGTCGCCTCATAGTGCCCTTCGCGAGGTTTTCACTAACAAGGCTCTCTCATTTCTCACAACTCCCGTCGCCTTATGGTGCCTGTGAAGGTTTTCACCGATAAGACTCTCTCATTTTGTATTTCTCAGCTTACGTCGCCTTATGGCGCCTGTGAGCACGTGATTTTTGCTTTAACGAAAAACTACTCCAAAATAAATTAAAAAATAAAATAAATTTCTTTTCCTGTGTAATTTTTGAATTTGCGTGGTGTCAAATACTTGTGTTATGTCCGTAAGTGTTTACATTGTCATAATAAAATGAAAAAATAAAATAAGATACATATTGCATGCATATAGGATTTAATTATGCATTTAAGAGATAATTTAAATAAAATCACAAAAATATGCATTGGTTTTATTTTAAATGTTTCACTGTATGATTGATGTTTTTGTCTATGTGTTAAATAATTGTTATAGAGTAATTAATATATTTTTGTAAAGGTAAAATTGTTTTTTAATTACAATTAGAATTTTGTATTAAAAAAATATATATATAATAATACATATACATAAAATTCGGACCTGGATTTAAATTTAGGCCCAACCAGATTAATCCCCTTCACAGCCCAATCCCAACAGCCCCATGCCCGGTCCAATTCAAACAAATCGAAACGACGACGTTTCATCACCCTTCATCAAGGGCCGTTGGATTCAATTCATCCAACGGCTGAGATCTCATCACCCTAACCCGTGATCATTACCCGACCCACTGCCCCGGTTCAACCCGTCCTCCAACTTAAACCAAACGACATCGTTTGGTTAAGTGAGTAGATCTCAGCCATCCATTCTACTTGATCCAACGGACGATACCAGTCCACCCCACCCCTATATAAATCCCAAACCTTACCCCGGCCCCTAACCAAACACCCCCCCTTTCTACACTGTTCATCATCGTCCCAAACCCCCACTCCTAACCCTAGCCGCCCTAGGATCCCCTTCGCTTGAAACCCGGCGGCATCAACGCCGCCGGTCACCAACTTAACACCCTAGGACCTCCTGAACATCCCCTACACGAATCCGACCTTAGTTTCCTTCGAATCAGGCCCCAACCCTTCGAATCTTAAATCGAAGGTTGGCCTGAAAACCTGATCTAAACCAATCAGCCCCAAATTAACACCATGGCTTCCCCTAACAACCCTTGTTATGGATCTGAAGTTAGTTTAGTTCGAATCAGCTTTGAACTTCTCGAATCTTCTTTTGAAGATTCGGACCAAACAAGAACAAACTCAGATCCGTTTCAAATTAACACCAAATGACCCCTAGGCTACCCTCACCCTTGTATCATGTTTGGTTCCCTTCGAATCCGCCCTGAAATGTTCGGATTTAAGATCCGAGAACCTGAAACCCTAAAAAATACCAAACTTTTGGATTCCGTGCATATTAAATAAAGATTGAGGTTTAATCGACCTTAGTCGAAGTATTTTCAGTGGAAAATACTTCGACTAAGGTCAGTTTGATTTCAAACAAAAAAATCCGAAGTCCAAGTTGAGTTCGAGTTTGATTGAAGATTCAGAGGTATTTTCTATTTCTTTTTGTATTATTCTACATGTATTGTTGCCTGTTTTAATAGCTTTTTAATTTTTCATATTTGTTTTGATCAATTCTGTCATTTCTGTCTCCTACCTATCTACTTGATCCGAATGTGAATGGTTTCTGTTGGTTGTGACTAATTACAATGTGTGTAATCGACTTTAAGTTCGTCGATTAGTTATATTGTTAATCTTGTTTCTAAAAATGTTGACTGAAGCAACCTATTTCGGGTGGATTATTTTGTTGTAATTAGTCGTTTCTTATTTGATAATCAGTTTGATTAATATTCATTAATTAAGTCATCTTTGTTCCTAGTTCAATAAAATTCATCAAATAAGTGTTATAATTTCTGAACATTAAAGTTCAGGGCAGTGTCAAAAAACTGAAAATGCTCCTGCATTTGTTGCTCTTTTTTCAGTTGTTGAATTTCAGTTGAAATGTTCTGTTGAGTTGTGTGTATTGTTAATATGTCTGTATGCAAGTTCAGTGTTCAATCTAAATTTAGCTCTCCTTGTTTAGCATAATCTGTAAAGACAAAAGGTTTGTTTGATTCAGGGGTTGGTTATTTGCTGCTAAACATGTTAGTTCAGATAAATTTGTTAAGGTTTAGGCAGTTTGGTTTGGGGCTGTAATAACAGTAAAATTACAGGGCATTTCTGGGATAAAACAGTAAGGGTAATATGATATAATAGTGGGCTGATAATGTAATGTTAGTGACTATTAGTTAATGATACTAATGGGGAACAAGGGATAATGGAATGCTGGAAATCAGGAAAAAAGTTCACTTAATGGGATTTAAAGTAGTAAAAGCAGTTTTTAATGGAACTTTTGATTTTAAAAGAAGAAGGGGGTCCAAGAAGCACTTAAATTGCCTAGGACCAGCCCTGTATAAATACAGGAGCTAGACAGACAGTTGAAGGGAGTTCTTTTCAGAAAATAAAGGCAGTTTTTCAGAGAAAGAGAGTTAGAGAAGATTTTAAGAAAGAAAAAGAAAAGGAGAAGGAAGAGATTTTTAGGATTAAGATTCTGAAAAAAAAAAGGAAAAGAACTCAGATTTTGTTTAAAAGGGAAAGAGAGGAAGAAAACAGAAAGAGAAATAGAAAAGAGAACATTCACACACACACACAATCTGAAACAGAAAAATCAGAAATAAGGAATCCACAACAGAAAGAAACTGAAATATGAAATGCATTCTTTCTGGAATCTGTCCGTTGTTTGCCTGTGAATGTTATTCAGAAAATCTGAAATTTCCTTAAATCTCTGTCACTGTTCATCTGGGTCAACGGGTCTTGTTCAGGCTTGTTGTGTTATTGGTATATTCTACTGATTTTGTTATTGCTGCTACTGCTGAAATTTACTCCTCCTACCTTCATTTTCAGGTACATGTCTTTTAAATTTTATGTTGGAAAGAGATTCAACATGACAAATAAATAGAGTTTGAATTGTAATACTGTCTTCTACTCATTTGAGTTCTTTAGTTGAAAATTTCAGCTTTGGTTTCATGTTGGTTAACCAGTAGTGAGTTCGACTCGATGGCTACAAGTTAACTGTTTTATTTTTGAAATTCATATAAAACTTTGTAATAATGTTATTCATGTCAAATTTCATTAGTTTAGTTATCTATGAGTTGTGTAAATAGGAAGCCTGCAGAAAGTTGGCTTTATTTACATTTTTTTGCGGTATTGTTAGATAGGTATAGCATAATATGGAAATATCAAGGAAAATATGCTATCAGTTTATTTTGTTAGATAATTAATTGTTGTTTAAAGCTAGATGATGATTGATTGCAATTAGCTATCTTTTGGCATAACATTGGTTGTGTTCATAATCCACAGTTGAAAGACGAGTTAGTATAATCCATTATGTTTATGATGTCAAATATGGTAAGTAATATTGTATGCAATATTCATTTTATTTAGTCAATTAGACTTGTTCTCTTTCTTAATAATAAAAGGGTTTATGAACTTATACGATGTGAAAGTTAATGGTTGTAATAATTCATATAGATCTAGAATCAAATGGGTTTGATTATATATATAACTCAATCATAGGCATAATTAATTAAGTTAATTTCGCCTATTGGATCAAAACAAGTATATAAGAGTAAGATACAAATTGCAAAACTTTATATCAATGGTAATTAGAATAGAATTTGCACTAATTAATAATAATAAAAGTTCTTGAAAATATTCTTTCCTTTATAATTTATTTTCAGTTTTATATACAATTCATTCTTTAGCGTATATACGTTTTATAATTGTCAAAAATAGCATTAATCATATTTTTATCCTTTCATTGAGAGTTTGAATAGTCTTGGGATGAACATAATTAATACTCGGAAATTATAGTCAACGGGCAATATTCAAATTTGTGAATTTCTTTTAAAAGAATTTAAAGACACCCCTTGAGTATGAATTTCTCAGTATTTTCATATAAACAAACAATTTGTGGAAAAATCTCTAACATCATTGCAAATATTTTGCGCAATTAGGGATACGTTCGCGTACTCTGATTATATTTTTGAAAGCAAAAATTCGGATTATGCGTACGCGCAATTTCGAGCGAATATTTAATAAAAGGATTTTTTTAAGGCGTTAAATTAATTTCATGAAAACTCGCGATGTGCGGTTCATTATTTAAGAAAAATAATTATTCTTGATTCAACACAATCTCGAAAAAATGTGCTCAATAAATATATTGTCAAAAGTTATTGTGTACACGTGCGCGTGGCACAATTCCGCATCTTTTTAATTTATAACACGAATATACGTACGCGTAATTCGATTCAAAGAAGGGTTCTCAATCACAATAAGTATAAACGGTAATAAAATCAGATAACATTTATATAAAATCAAGATAATTAAGCCAATAATAAAAACAATTAAGCGACCGTGCTAGAACCACGGAATTCGGAAATGCCTAACACCTTCTTCCGGATTAACAGAATTCCTTACTCAGGATTTCTGGTTCGCAGAATAATAAACAGAGTCATATTCTCCTCGATTCAGGGATTAAAATTGGTGACTTGGGACGCCTTAAAATTCCCAGATGGCGACTCTTAAATAATTAAATAAATCCCGTTTCGACTGTCCTTCAATTGGAGAAAACTCCCTTGCACCCTCGCGGGGGCGGAAAAAGGAGGTGCGACAGCTCTGGCGACTCTGCTGGGGATAAAAGTTGTTACTATAACCCAGAACCCTTGGTTCAGAGTTTAAAGAATTCGAGCTTAAAATATCTGTTTTTATTGGCTTTATTTACTATATAATTATCAACTGTTTATATGCTAATATGCTAAATGTTTTTACCGCTTTAATATTATTTGAATTGTGAATATATACAACTGCTACGAAACCCCCTTCTTTCTGAGTCTTCTGAATTTATGGTGTACACGTGCGCGTGACCCACCTTTCTGTTAAAGTCATACCAAATAAGACGGAGTTGGGACAAGTAACTAGGCCGGGCAGACTTTCGTGCTCCCGGTACATTATCCCCGCTTCAGCTCAAACTGTCCGTTTGGGTAAGCCAGGTTTAGAACAATCAACCTAAGGTTTTACACTTAGAATAACTCAGCCATGTACCGGATCCCTAGTAGGAACGAATATTTGCATCATATGCATTTGGCCTTGGAGACTCAACACAGGGGTTGGGTCTGTCTAGGACAGGTGAACCAAAAATTAAAAGACCATCATGATGCATCCTACTTGTTATTTGTGCATTCATTCGCCTCGAACATGCTTGTTGACCAGCTTAAATAAAATCATGGTGAGAAGCAAGGAATAAAATGGGTTGCTTTAAAAATTTCGAAAAAATATAGTTTTAAATTTTTTTTTTTAAAATAAAAGAAAAAATTTCGAAAATGATTTTTAGTATAAATTTTGACTTTATTAAAATTAAATTTCAGATACAAAATGAGCACTATACAAAGCCCCTCATCCACAAGTACGGAGGAATTTCTATGTCAGCTTCAAATGTGGTGGTATGATTTAGGCGAAGACGGTCAAAAATGGGTCGTCAAGCATTTGGGAAATCTCACGGACATTATGAAAGTTGAGCCTCGGGATGATCTGATTACGGCATTAGTAACGTTCTGGGATCCTGTTCACATTGTTTTTCGTTTCTCTGACTTCGAGCTTACTCCTACATTAGAGGAGATAGCTGGCTATGTTGGTTTTGACGGAAGTTTAAGAAATCAAAGCTTGATATTCACAAAGGCTCCTTCAATACATTGATTCTTCGGTCTTCTGAACATCAGCAGTCAAATCAGGAAAAGCAATGTCATCAATGGATGTTGTTCCTTCAATTTTTTGTATTCCAGGTTTGGAAAATCAGATGGGTTCGAAATTCATGAGAAAGGCCTTACTAATAAGCAAAACAAAGACACTTGGCAGATGCACCGTCGATTTGCTTTCATGGTGGCTTTTCTAGGAGTCATGGTCTTCCCAAATAAAGAGCGAACAATTGATATTCGCACCGCAAAAGTTGTGCAAATCATCACCACTAAAGAAAATCACACCCTTGTCCCCATCATTCTATCAGATATTTATCGGGCTTTGACTTTATGCAAATCAGGAGCGAAAGTTTTCGAAGGATGCAAAATTTTGTTGCAAATGTGGGTGATTGAACATCTCCAACAACAGCCCAAGATCATACAGTATGGGTCGAACAAAGCTAATTGCATCGAGAGCTATGAGGAAAGAACAAAAGATTATCAAGCTCCAGAAGGGATAGAAGCATGGGTATCTCATCTAAAGGCTTTAACTGCAAATCAAATTGAATGGACTCTGGGATGGCTCCCGATGAGAGAAGTAATACATATGTCAACCTCAAATAGTTATCTACTACTATTGGGATTAAGAAGCATTCAGCCGTATGCACCACTAAGAGTTTTAAGGCAACTAGGGAGATATCAAATAGTTCCTGATGAGGAAGATTTGAGTATGCAAGTAATCGAATTACACCCAGAAGCCACTATTCCCGAAGCTTTACTTAAGCAAATGTGGAATGGGTGCCGATACTTGAAAAGTGATACTCAAGTCCTAGACACTACCAAGGGTGAGATAAATCCTGGATATGCAAGGTGGTTCGAAAAGCGGTCTCGCGTGGATGATGTACCAGAACCCGAGCTAAAAAGGCCGACAAAAAGACCCCATGTTCAAAACTTCAATGATAAAATCCAAGAGCGGTTGATCTGGGGAGAAAAAGAAAAAGGGTACAAAGCAACTATCCACGCCCTAAAAGAAAATCTAAGAAGCCTCAGTTTGGAGAAAGATTTGCAAGAACAAGAAGCCGAAGGCGAGAAAAAGAGTCTAGCTTGTGAGAATGAAAATCTTCATGCTCGATTCCAAAAAATGAAAAGAGTCTCTGAAACGCCAAGAAGGAGCTGGAAGGATCAAAAAACCATCGCCAATCTCTTTGAAAAAATGCAAGATTATGATTCCATTCTTGCGGAAAACAAAAGGGATTTGAGCAAAGCAAAAGAAAGGATCCAACAATTAAACAAAGAAGCCAGATCTAACAAGGAACGCCAAGATAGGCAATCCGAAAAAGACAAGGCTCAATTCAAGAAGGAAAAAGAATATTGGATGCGATCAGAAGACCAGCTTCGTGCACAACTAGAAGAGGCAAGAAGATGCAACAGAGAATATCAACAAGCAGACCTCGACAGGGAAAGATCGCAAGCAAGATTAGAGCAGGCCAGACTCCGAGCTCTATTAGAATCAGCTTTAGATCGTGAAAACCGTGTCAGAGACATAGCCACCACTCGTCAGCAGCAATTGCAAGACCAAGACCAACGTCTCCAAGGTTTTAGGGCACAAATCCACGACCTGGCAGTCTTCACATCTCAAAGTTATGTAAACTGCCAAGGAATGGATTATGAAAGGTTTACAGAGCATGCGCCCACTTTTGCTCGTCATCTAGCATTGGAGTTGGAAAGGATGTATCGTACGCTGGGAGGCCATCCAGGTCAAGCCCCACATTGAGCAGATAATCCAATATTAGAGAACAAAAGTGGAAAGTGGGGCATGTTGTGAGATGTTATGAATTGTATCTTTTATTTTTGATTTAAGTGTGTGAATTTCAAAGCTATTTTCTTAAAATTTTCAAATATAATTCCATCTTTGTGTAATGAATAAAAATGATTGCCTTTGGTCCGAACTACGCAAGGTCTGATTCATGTTTGGCATGATACGTAGGCAATCTCTAAGATTCGACCACCACGATAAAGATATATATAGTAAATAAAAGCGAATGACAATTTTTCAATTTCAAGAAAGCTGGGACGACACAAACAACCGAGCGAATGCATAATAGAAAGGGATTATTTGTCTAGGAGCATTGCATCTCAACGTGTGATTATATATGTGTTAAACTCTCAAAACTAACAAGTTTGTTCATTTTCAGAATTCAACCAGTTAGTTTCTCTAAAGAGTATACTGGCATATTATCACTATCACACAAGATCAAAAGGACCAATACCCGAAAGTATGTCTATCCCAGATGTTGACACAGGTATGGAGATAGAAGAGATGGATGTCGGGAAAATGAAAGAAGAAATGTTTAAGCTCAAGCAGCAAATGACTGAAATGTACCAAGCTTGGTCTACAGGACAGTTACCCCCATCTTACCCAAATAACCCCGCTCCATCAAAGATCCAAACTCAGGATAATATCACCACTGAATTATCCCCAAGTTTCCCCATTTATCAGCACTACCGAGGCACCACCTCTCAGACACCACAGTCTCCACCTCCAAAACCAGTTCCGTACCTTCCTCCACCTATGACTCCTGTTTTCGTAGCACCTCCCCCTGTTACATTTCACAAATCTCCTAGTGAGCCTACATTTCAGGCCCAAGACAACCAATATTACCCCCCGGAGCCCACCTTCAAAGCCTCCGAAATCAATTCACCTGCTCCTCGGTTTGATCTCCCAACCGAAATTGACAAGCCAGCCAAAAATGCTGAACAAGAAGAGATGTTCAGGAAGGTCAAAAGTCTAGAACAATCGTTCCGAGACATGCGGGGATTAGGTGGGCAAGTCAGTGTAGCATGCAAAGATTTATGCTTATTCCCTAATGTACAATTGCCATTCGGCTTCAAGATGCCCAAATTTGACCTATACAGCGGGCACGGCGACCCAGTAGCCCACTTAAGGGGTTTCTGTAGCAAGATGCGAGGAGCTGGGGGAAAGGATGAATTGTTGATGGCTTACTTCAGTCAAAGTCTAAGCGGACCAGCTTTGGAGTGGTATACACGCCAAGACCATGGAAGATGGTACACCTGGGATGACCTGGCACAGGCATTCGCATACCATTTCCAATACAATCTGGAAATTATCCCAGATCGATTATCTTTGACCAAATTTGAGAAGAAACACAATGAAAGTTTCAGAGAGTATGGTTTTCGGTGGAGAGAACAGGCAGCAAGAGTGGATCCTCCTATGAAGGAGAGCGAAATGGTAGATTATTTCCTCCAAGCCTTGGAACCAACTTACTATGCCCACTTGGTTTCAGCGGTTGGAAAATCATTCAACGAGGTAGTAAAGATGGGAGGTATGGTGGAAGAAGGCCTCAAAACAAATAAAATCATGAGCTATTCAGCAATTAAGGCAACTACTCAAGCTATTCAAGGCGGGGTAGGAGGAATCGGGAAGAAAGAAAAGGGAGGAAACAGCAGTAGTTGATTCAGGAATTTGGCCGGGACCCAGAGGTTCACCACTTTACTATAATCAACAACGACCTCGCCAATCAGCTTACCACCATGATTCATCCCAACACTACTATCACCCTTCAGAGCCTCAGTTTGCCATTAACCATGCTCAAGCATACAATCAGCCACCTGTTCACACCAATTGGCGTGCTCCTGCCACACCAAGTACTTACCCACGAGCCTATCCCGGACCAGGTTTCAGGCCTAGGCCAGCATTCAGGGGAGAAAGGGAACAGAAAAAGAAAACTTACACTCCATTGGGAGAGTCTTACACTAGTCTGTTCCACAGGTTGAGACAGCTAGACATGCTGAGACCAATACAATCCAAACTACCCAATCCTCCACCAAAGAATCTGGATTACACCATTAGCTGTGAATATTGCTCCGGTGCACCAGGCCATGATGCGGAGAAATGTTGGCATTTGAAAAATGCAATACAAGAGCTGGTTGATACTAACAAAATCGAGGTTCAAACCCCCGAAGCTCCAAATATCAATAGAAATCCAATGCCAGCCCATCAAGAGGCTAACATGATAGAAATCATACAAGCTGATGGGGAGACAAAGAAGCCGTCACAAACTGTCATGATGATCAAGTCTCATGAAACCAAGCCAGATAAGCAGTTAATGGAGGAGAAGCCGGTGTCTAAACAGAACAAAAATGGTGATGAACCGTCTATGATAGTTGACGAGGGGTCATCGAGCAAAGTTGCCGCAAAACAAGAGAGGCCGAAGGTGATAGTACCAGGGGTTGCTAACAAACCCGTTGTATTCGTGGAAGGAGCACGTACAGATCGGGTTATTATTGCACCTGTAATTTAGCTGCCAATCATCAACAACAAAACCATCCCATGGAACTATGAACGGGTGACCGTAATGTACAAGGGCAAAGAAATCAAGGAAGAAGTGTGTGAGGTGCAAGGCTTGACTCGTTCGGGAAGATGTTTTACTCCCGAAGAATTGAGAAAAACTAAAAACAATCCAATTCCAACAAAGAAAGCTGTGACGGAAGAAGAGGCGGAGGAATTTTTAAGAAAAATGAAACTCCATGATTATTCTGTTGTGGATCAATTAAAGAAGACCCCCGCTCAAATTTCATTGTTGTCATTACTGATCCATTCAGAGGAACACCGTCTGGCGTTGATGAAAATCCTGAATGAAGCTCATGTTCCTGAAAAGATCTCTGTAAATCATTTGGGCAAAATAGCCAACAGAATCTTTGAGACAAACAGAATTACATTTGCTGATGATGAATTACCTGTGGAAGGTACCGAGCACAACAGAGCTCTTTACCTCACCGTGAAATGTGAAAACTCCGTAGTAACCCGGGTATTGGTTGACAATGGGTCCAGTGCAAACATATGCCCTCTCTCCACTTTAAACAAATTGAAAATTAAAGAGGAGAGGATCCAGAAGAATAGTATCTGCGTACGAGGATTTGACGGTGGAAGCAGAGATTCATTTGGCGACATAGTGTTGGAACTAGCTATAGGGCCAGTTGAATTCACAATGGAATTCCAAGTGTTGGACATATCTGTTTCTTACAACTTGTTATTGGGTCGACCATGGATCCATGCTGCTAAAGCAGTCCCGTCAACACTACATCAGGCTGTCAAGTTTGAATGGGATCATCAAGAAGTAGTCGTGTATGGAGAAGAAAGTTTAAATGCTCACAACAGTACCATTGTACCAGTCGAGGGAACAGAAAATGACCAGGGACCATGGGTATACCAAGTGACAAACACAGTGTCGATAGAGAAAATTCCAGAAGGGAAATACCTTCCGAATCCAAGGATATCCTCTGCATCAGTCATGATAGCTTATGAAATGTTAAAGAATGGCTTTATACCCGGCAAAGGTCTGGGCTTATCTCTGCAAGGAATTGTACAACCAGTATCTCTCCCCGAGAACTGGGGAATATTCGGTTTAGGGTTCGTACCCACCGCCAACGACGTAATAAAGGCCAGGAGGTTGAAACACCAAGCATGGTTTCTTCCAAAACCAGTACCACATCTGTCAAAGTCTTTTGTCAAGACCGGTGCTAAAAATCGCCCGATAACAACAATTCCTAAATCCCGGGTCAATCCTGAGAAGGAATTAATTGAAAGGTTCGAGAAATTGTTTAATGATGTGAATATGTTGGAAAGCGGAGAAGGGTGTAGCAACGCAGAAGTTCAATTCGTTGGGCCAGAAACAAAGCTCAATAATTGGAAAGCCACTCCTCTCCCAATTCGAAAGGAGTCTTGGTAGTTTATTTTGATTTTCTTTCAGTTTGTTTGGGTTATTTCAAGGTTGTAATCCCAAAGTTTATCTTACAGTCGGTTTGAAGTGTGCAAAACCTTGTTATCTTTCATCATCCAATAAAAAGCAGTTTCCTTTTTATTATCATTCCTAATAGCTTTCTTTTCTTTTTTCTTCTTTCTTGTACAGTTCCTTTTACGCTGGCTCTAGTGATATGGCATGCATGAGGAATCCTCAGCCCAGTCTTAAAAATCAATCTGGTTCCGAAATATTAATTCAAGAAATGTATTGTGATTATGAATCAGAATATGATGAAGATGAGGTTTTTGAGGAGATTAGTAAAGAGTTAATTCACTTTGAGGAAAAAATCAAACCTAACTTGAGTGATACCGAGGACGTCAATATAGGGGACACGAGTAATGTCCGGGAAACTAAAATAAGTGTCCATCTCGAACCAAAGATCCGAGAAGAGTTAATTAAAGCACTCATAGAATTCAAAGATGTTTTTGCATGGTCGTATGACGACATGCCGGGCTTGAGCACTGATTTAGTGGTCCACAAATTGCCCACCGATCCAACGGTGCCTCCTGTCAAGCAGAGGCTGAGAAAATTCAAGCCTGATATGAGTGTGAGAATTAAGGAAGAAATCACCAAACAATTGGAAGCAAAGGTCATTCGAGTCACTCGATATCCTGTCTGGTTGGCTAATGTCGTTCCTGTGCCAAAGAAAGATGGCAAAATTAGAGTATGCGTCGACTATCGCAATCTCAACAAAGCAAGTCCAAAGGATAACTTCCCATTACCCAATATCCATATTTTGATCGACAATTGTGCCAAGCATGATATATGGTCTTTCGTGGATTGTTATGCCGGGTATCATCAAATTCTAATGGATGAAGAGGATGCAGAAAAGACGGCATTCATCACACCATGGGGAACTTATTGCTACCGGGTAATGCCATTCGGTCTAAAGAACGCCGGAGCAACCTATATGAGAGCAATGACCACAGTGTTTCATGATATGATACACAAGGAAATTGAGGTGTACGTGGATGATGTGATCATAAAATCAAAACATCAGGCCAACCACGTTGGGGATTTGAGGAAGTTCTTCTTAAGACTTCGCAGGTACAACCTCAAGCTTAACCCTGCCAAATGCGCATTTGGAGTTCCATCCGGAAAGTTGCTGGGATTCATAGTCAGTCGACGAGGCATCGAGCTAGATCCGTCGAAGATTAAAGCCATCCAAGAACTGCCACCTCCAAAAAACAAAACTGAAGTAATGAGTTTGTTGGGGAGGTTAAATTATATCAGCAGGTTTATTGCTCAGCTCACAACAACCTGTGAGCCAATTTTCAAATTGTTAAAAAAGGATGCTGCAGTCAAATGGACCGATGAGTGTCAAGAAGCGTTCGATAAAATAAAAGGGTACTTGTCAAACCCACCCGTGTTGGTCCCGCCAGAGCCAGGAAGACCTTTGATTCTTTACTTGACGGTTTTGGAAAATTCATTTGGTTGTGTATTGGGGCAGCATGACCTCACTGGCAGAAAAGAACAGGCCATCTACTACCTTAGCAAGAAGTTCACAGCCTATGAGGTTAAGTATACTCATCTGGAAAAGACATGTTGCGCCCTAACATGGGTAGCTCAAAAATTGAAACACTATTTGTCATCCTACACTACTTACCTCATTTCTCGGTTGGATCCATTGAAATACATTTTTCAAAAGCCTATGCCAACGGGAAGACTTGCAAAGTGGCAGATATTGCTCACGGAATTCGACATCATCTATGTGACTAGAACTGCAATGAAGGCTCAAGCACTGGCCGATCATTTAGCTGAAAACCCGGTCGATGAGGAATATGAGCCGTTGAAGACTTATTTTCCTGATGAAGAAACAATGCATATCGACGAGGTGGAACAAATTGAAAAACCTGGCTGGAAACTTTTCTTTGATGGAGCCGCCAACATGAAAGGAATCGGAATAGGAGCTGTAATCATTTCTGAAACAGGGCATCACTATCCTGTTACGGCTCAATTGAGATTTTATTGCACCAATAATATGGCTGAATATGAAGCTTGCATTTTGGGGTTAAGGCTAGCTGCAGACATGGGTATCCGAGAAATCTTAGTCATGGGAGATTCGGATCTTTTGGTACATCAAATTCAAGGAGAATGGGAGACCCGAGACTTAAAGCTCATCCCATACCGGCAATGTCTACATGATCTTTGTCAGCGGGTTCAATCAGTGGAATTCCAACATATTCCAAGAATCCATAATGAGGTTGCCGATGCATTGGCTACCCTAGCATCAATGTTGCACCATCCGGACAAAGCTTATGTAGATCCAATACATATTCAAGTCCACGATCAGCACGCTTATTGCAATATGGTTGAAGAAGAATTTGATGGTGAACCATGGTTCCACGACATCAAGGAGTATATCAGAATGGGGATATATCCCGTACAAGCCACAGGAGATCAAAAGAGGACCATTAGGCGATTAGCAAATGGTTTCTTCTTGAGCGGAGGAGTGTTGTATAAAAGAACACCAGATCTTGGATTATTAAGATGCATAGATGCCAGACAAGCTACAACTGTCATGTCTGAAGTACATTCAGGAGTTTGCGGACCCCACATGAGTGGATATGTATTGGCAAAGAAAATCCTCCGAGCCGGTTACTATTGGCTTACCATGGAGCGAGATTGTATCAGTTTTGTACGCAAGTGTCATCAATGCCAAATACACGGAGATTTGATTCATTCTCCACCATCCGAGTTGCACACAATGTCGGCACCATGGCCATTTGTTGCCTGGGGCATAGATGTGATTGGACCAATTGAGCCGGCAGCATCCAATGGACACAGATTCATTCTGGTAGCTATTGATTATTTTACCAAATGGGTTGAGGCCAAGACATTCAAATCAGTAACCAAGAAAGCTGTGGTTGATTTTGTCCACTCAAATATCATATGTCGATTCGGAATCCCGAAGGTGATCATCACAGATAACGGTGCTAATCTCAACAGCAACTTAATGAAAGAAGTATGTCAACAGTTTAAGATTACACATCGTAACTCTACCCCATATCGGCCCAAGGCGAATGGAGCAGTAGAAGCAGCCAACAAAAACATAAAGAAGATACTTCGGAAAATAGTAGAAGGTTCAAAACAATGGCATGAAAAATTACCATTTGCATTATTGGGATACCGCACTACTGTTCGCACTTCAGTAGGAGCCACTCCTTATTTGTTGGTATATGGTACCGAAGCAGTAATTCCTGCAGAAATTGAGATTCCTTCCCTTCGGATTATCGCCGAAGCAAAGATTGATGATGATAAATGGGTCAAAACCCGTCTGGAACAGTTGAACTTGATTGACGAAAAACGATTGACCGCAGTATGCCATGGTCAATTATATCAAAGAAGAATAGAAAGAGCATACAACAAAAAGGTGCGTCCCCGAAAGTTTGAAGTGGGTCAGCATGTGCTGAAGCGTATTCTTCCACATCAGGTTGAAGCAAGAGGCAAATTTGCCCCGAATTGGCAAGGACCATTCATTGTGACCAGAGTATTATCAAATGGTGCACTATGCTTAACAGACATTGAAGGCAAATGCATAGATATGGCGATCAATTCTGACGCAGTAAAGAGATATTATGCATAACTTTTTGAGTGTTTATATTTAGCATTATTTCGAAGATTGGAATGACAAAGGCAATTTATTCTGCTATCCAAACACTATACCATTTGCTTCCCCTTTGAGCCATACTTGTTTCTTTCCTACCCTCTCTTGGAATCAATAAAAATCAAGTATTATTAAAAAAAAAATCATCATTATTATGGGGTGAACTACGTTTGACCTGATTCCTCAAAGAAGGATACGTAGGCGCTTCACGGCTCGGTCATAGGGTGCACAATATACATAAAATGTGCACAAAAAGAAACATTAAGCGACCCTAATCAAGGAACTGGGGCAAGAATTGTATTAGGAAATAGGAAAAGATTCCAAGAGTTGTAATTTCAAACACATACCAAAATTGTTTAAGCTTTTCCATTTCTAACCCCATACCAAAAAGACCTTTCGATCAATCTTAGAAAAATGCTAATGGTTCATAACATTCTGGTACAAACAAGAAAAGAAAGTAAAAACGAGAGAGTCTTATAGGTGAAAACCCAAACGGGCACCATAAGGCGACAGAAGTTGAGAGAAAAAGTAAAAATGAGAGAGTCTTATTGGTGAAAACCTTTGTAGGCACCATAAGGCGAAAAGGAAATGAGAAATGAACAAATGAGGAAGGTTTATCAGTAAAAACTCTTTGAGATGTTACAAAACCAACAGGCTTGTGAAATGAAAAATGAAGTTAGATCATGGAAATTTTGGGGGAAAACAAAAATAAGACAATTGAGAGGAGATTGATTAAAAGACTAGGTTGATTAATCCGAAATGCATGCCCTGATAATTGGTGCCAGTAACTCCAATCAGATAAGTTTTTATTCTTTCTCAAACAGTCATCCAAAATTGGATTTTTCTTTTTATAATTGTCGAAATCAACGTATTTCGTCACTAATAATCTTACTTTTCTAAAAGCTTTGAGATAAGTTTTATTCCAAACAAACAAGAAGGAATGTCAAGGTATGCTACCAAGATTCAAGGTTACGAAATACAACCACGAAAGGTGGGAGATAAAAGATATGGGTATAAGAAGGTTGAAATCAAAAGTGGATCAGCAAAGTCAGAAGGGACATATGATTACAGTTAAAAAGGTTTTGAAGGAAAACATACAGAGGGAAATCCTATAGTCGAGAATCAATTACAAATACAAAACAGTCTTTTCAACCATTCTAAAGCAACAAAAAGAAACGAAGAGAAGCATCACCATCGGCAAGAATACCCCAGTCAACCACCCTGCTTTAAACTAAAGAAGTTTTCTTTGATTTAAAACAGGGGCAAATACAATATTTGTGTCAGGAAATACCGGAAGAAGAAATTGAAGAAGTCAGGCATCCACCTGGAGAATGAGGATGAGAAAAGAAGAAGTCAGGCGTCCACCTGGAGAATGAGGATAAAGAATTGAAGAAGTCAGGCGTCCACCTGGAGAATGAGGACAAAGAATTAAAGAAGAAGTCAGGCGTCCACCTGGAGAATGAGGATGAAAATAAAAGAAGTCAGGCGTCCACCTGGAGAATAAGGATGAAGAATTAAAGAAATCAGGCGTCCACCTGGAGAATGAGGATGAGAATAAAATAAGTCAGGCGTCCACCTGGAGAATGAGGATGAGAAAAGAAGAAGTCAGGCGTCCACCTGGAGAATGAGGACAAAGAATTAAAGAAGAAGTCAGGCGTCCACCTGGAGAATGAGGATGAGAATAAAAGAAGTCAGGCGTCCACCTGGAGAATAAGGATGAAGAACTAAAGAAATCAGGCGTCCACCTGGAGAATGAGGATGAGAATAAAAGAAGTCAGGCGTCCACCTGGATAATGAGGATGAAGAATTGAAGAAGTCAGGCGTCCACCTGGAGAATGAGGATAAAGAATTGAAGAAGTCAGGCGTCCACCTGGAGAATGAGAATAAGGATGAAGAATTAAAGAAATCAGGCGTCCACCTGGAGAATAAGGATGAAGAATAAAAGAAGTCAGGCGTCCACCTGGAGAATGAGGATGAAGAATTAAAGAAATCAGGCGTCCACCTGGAGAATGAGGATGAGAATTAAAGAAGTCAGGCGTCCACCTGGAGAATAAGGATGAAGAATAAAAGAAGTCAGGCGTCCACCTGAAGAATGAGGACAAAGAATTGAAGAAATCAGGCGTCCACCTGGAGAATGAGGATAAAGAAATTGAAGAAGTCAGGCGTCCACCTGGAGAATGAGGACAAAGAGAAGAAGAAGTCAGGCGTCTACCTGGAGAATGAGGATAGAGAATTAAAAAGTCAGGCGTCCACCTGGAGAATAAAGATGAAGAAAGAAAAGAAGCAGTCAAGGCACCCACCTGAAGAACGAGGGAATGAAATCGAAATGTTGAAATCAAAAGCCCGCTCATATGGAAAAGGAGCACACTTAGAATCAATAAAGCAGAGGAGTCCAACAGAATCCCCAGCAAGAAACAACAAGAGTCCCAAAAGAAAATACAGGACATAATGAAAAGAATACGGAACAAGCCAAATGCCCAAGAGTCACCAAGATATCAAGACAACAAGAAACGCAAGGGCATGATCTAGATAAGATTTTTACAATTCCTGTACCATAATCTAGTTTAATTTTTGTATTTCCTTTAAAGTAAGGTGTAATAAGGAGGTCAGCAAGCAGTAAAAACAGCACGAAGCAGCAGTAACATCACAGTCCCACGGTAGTCCCAGCTACCCAAAATTTTCCCGAACTACATTGACCTGATTCCTTTATAGCCAAGGATATGTAGGAAACCTTTGAAGCAGAGGTTCGGTCAAATCTTTCTAAAAATGCTTCCCACGGAGTATTCGAACGGGCAAAAATCGCTCGTATCCGCTCACTTTATCTTTGCACGAAAACTCTTCGAGTTTCCGCACAAAGAGGGGCAGCTGTGAGCACGTGATTTTTGCTTTAACGAAAAACTACTCCAAAATAAATTAAAAAATAAAATAAATTTCTTTTACTGTGTAATTTTTGAATTTGTGTGGTGTCAAATACTTGTGTTATGTCCGTAAGTGTTTACATTGTCATAATAAAATGAAAAAATAAAATAAGATACATATTGCATGCATATAGGATTTAATTATGCATTTAAGAGATAATTTAAATAAAATCACAAAAATATGCATTGGTTTTATTTTAAATGTTTCACTGTATGATTGATGTTTTTGTCTATGTGTTAAATAATTGTTATAGAGTAATTAATATATTTTTGTAAAGGTAAAATTGTTTTTTAATTACAATTAGAATTTTGTATTAAAAAAAATATATATATAATAATACATATACATAAAATTCGGACCTGGATTTAAATTTAGGCCCAACCAGATTAATCCCCTTCACAGCCCAATCCCAACAGCCCCATGCCCGGTCCAATTCAAACAAATCGAAACGACGACGTTTCATCACCCTTCATCAAGGTCCGTTGGATTCAATTCATCCAACGGCTGAGATCTCATCACCCTAACCCGTGATCATTACCCGACCCACTGCCCCGCTTCAACCCGTCCTCCAACTTAAACCAAACGACATCGTTTGGTTAAGTGAGTAGATCTCAGCCATCCATTCTACTTGATCCAACGGACGATACCAGTCCACCCCACCCCTATATAAATCCCAAACCTTACCCCGACCCCTAACCAAACACCCCCCCTTTCTACACTGTTCATCATCGTCCCAAACCCCCACTCCTAACCCTAGCCGCCCTAGGATTCCACCGCCTGAAACCCAGCGGCATCAACACCGCCGGTCACCAACTTAACACCCTAGGACCTCCTGAACATCCCCTACACGAATCCGACCTTAGTTTCCTTCGAATCAGGCCCCAACCCTTCGAATCTTAAATCGAAGGTTGGCCTGAAAACCTGATCTAAACCAATCAGCCCCAAATTAACACCATGGCTTCCCCTAACAACCCTTGTTATGGATATGAAGTTAGTTTAGTTCGAATCAGCTTTGAACTTCTCGAATCTTCTTTTGAAGATTCGGACCAAACAAGAACAAACTCAGATCCATTTCAAATTAACACCAAATGACCCCTAGGCTACCCTCACCCTTGTATCATGTTTGGTTCCCTTCGAATCCGCCCTGAAATGTTCGGATTTAAGATCCGAGAACCTGAAACCCTAAAAAATACCAAACTTTTGGATTCCGTGCATATTAAATAAAGATTGAGGTTTAATCGACCTTAGTCGAAGTATTTTCAGTGGAAAATACTTCGACTAAGGTCAGTTTGATTTCAAACAAAAAAATCCGAAGTCCAAGTTGAGTTCGAGTTTGATTGAAGATTCAGAGGTATTTTCTATTTCTTTTTGTATTATTCTACATGTATTGTTGCCTGTTTTAATAGCTTTTTAATTTTTCATATTTGTTTTGATCAATTCTGTCATTTCTGTCTCCTACCTATCTACTTGATCCGAATGTGAATGGTTTCTGTTGGTTGTGACTAATTACAATGTGTGTAATCGACTTTAAGTTCGTCGATTAGTTATATTGTTAATCTTGTTTCTAAAAATGTTGACTGAAGCAACCTATTTCGGGTGGATTATTTTGTTGTAATTAGTCGTTTCTTATTTGATAATCAGTTTGATTAATATTCATTAATTAAGTCATCTTTGTTCCTAGTTCAATAAAATTCATCAAATAAGTGTTATAATTTCTGAACATTAAAGTTCAGGGCAGTGTCAAAAAACTGACAATGCTCCTGCATTTGTTGCTCTTTGTTCAGTTGTTGAATTTCAGTTGAAATGTTCTGTTGAGTTGTGTGTATTGTTAATATGTCTGTATGCAAGTTCAGTGTTCAATCTAAATTTAGCTCTCCTTGTTTAGCATAATCTGTAAAGACAAAAGGTTTGTTTGATTCAGGGGTTGGTTATTTGCTGCTAAACATGTTAGTTCAGATAAATTTGTTAAGGTTTAGGCAGTTTGGTTTGGGGCTGTAATAACAGTAAAATTACAGGGCATTTCTGGGATAAAACAGTAAGGGTAATATGATATAATAGTGGGCTGATAATGCAATGTTAGTGACTATTAGTTAATGATACTAAAGGGGAACAAGGGATAATGGAATGTTGGAAATCAGGAAAAAAGTTCACTTAATGGGATTTAAAGTAGTAAAAGCAGTTTTTAATGGAACTTTTGATTTTAAAAGAAGAAGGGGGTCCAAGAAGCACTAAAATTGCCTAGGACCAGCCCTGTATAAATACAGGAGCTGGACAGACAGTTGAAGGGAGTTCTTTTCAGAAAATAAAGGCAGTTTTCAGAGAAAGAGAGTTAGAGAAGATTTTAAGAAAGAAAAAGAAAAGGAGAAGGAAGAGATTTTTAGGATTAAGATTCTGAAAAAAAAGGAAAAGAACTCAGATTTTGTTTAAAAAGGAAAGAGAGGAAGAAAACAGAAAGAGAAATAGAAAAGAGAACATTCACACACACACACAATCTGAAACAGAAAAATCTGAAATAAGGAATCCACAACAGAAAGAAACTGAAATATGAAATGCATTCTTTCTGGAATCTGTCCGTTGTTTGCCTGTGAATGTTATTCAGAAAATCTGAAATTTCCTTAAGTCTCTGTCACTGTTCATCTGGGTCAACGGGTCTTGTTCAGGCTTGTTGTGTTATTGGTATATTCTACTGATTTTGTTATTGCTGCTACTGCTGAAATTTACTCCTCCTACCTTCATTTTCAGGTACATGTCTTTTAAATTTTATGTTGGAAAGAGATTCAACATGACAAATAAATAGAGTTTGAATTGTAATACTGTCTTCTACTCATTTGAGTTCTTTAGTTGAAAATTTCAGCTTTGGTTTCATGTTGGTTAACCAGTAGTGAGTTCGACTCGTTGGCTACAAGTTAACTGTTTTATTTTTGAAATTCATATAAAACTTTGTAATAATGTTATTCATGTCAAATTTCATTAGTTTAGTTATCTATGAGTTGTGTAAATAGGAAGCCTGCAGAAAGTTGGCTTTATTTACATTTTTTTGCGGTATTGTTAGATAGGTATAGCATAATATGGAAATATCAAGGAAAATATGCTATCAGTTTATTTTGTTAGATAATTAATTGTTGTTTAAAGCTAGATGACGATTGATTGCAATTAGCTATCTTTTGGCATAACATTGGTTGTGTTCATAATCCACAGTTGAAAGACGAGTTAGTATAATCCATTATGTTTATGATGTCAAATATGGTAAGTAATATTGTATGCAATATTCATTTTATTTAGTCAATTAGACTTGTTCTCTTTCTTAATAATAAAAGGGTTTATGAACTTATACGATGTGAAAGTTAATGGTTGTAATAATTCATATAGATCTAGAATCAAATGGGTTTGATTATATATATAACTCAATCATAGGCATAATTAATTAAGTTAATTTCGCCTATTGGATCAAAACAAGTATATAAGAGTAAGATACAAATTGCAAAACTTTATATCAATGGTAATTAGAATAGAATTTGCACTAATTAATAATAATAAAAGTTCTTGAAAATATTCTTTCCTTTATAATTTATTTTCAGTTTTATATACAATTCATTCTTTAGCGTATATACGTTTTATAATTGTCAAAAATAGCATTAATCATATTTTTATCCTTTCATTGAGAGTTTGAATAGTCTTGGGATGAACATAATTAATACTCGGAAATTATAGTCAACGGGCAATATTCAAATTTGTGAATTTCTTTTAAAAGAATTTAAAGACACCCCTTGAGTATGAATTTCTCAGTATTTTCATATAAACAAACAATTTGTGGAAAAATCTCTAACATCATTGCAAATATTTTGCGCAATTAGGGATACGTTCGCGTACTCTGATTATATTTTTGAAAGCAAAAATTCGGATTATGCGTACGCGCAATTTCGAGCGAATATTTAATAAAAGGATTTTTTTAAGGCGTTAAATTAATTTCATGAAAACTCGCGATGTGCGGTTCATTATTTAAGAAAAATAATTATTCTTGATTCAACACAATCTCGAAAAAATGTGCTCAATAAATATATTGTCAAAAGTTATTGTGTACACGTGCGCGTGGCACAATTCCGCATCTTTTTAATTTATAACACGAATATACGTACGCGTAATTCAATTCAAAGAAGGGTTCTCAATCACAATAAGTATAAACGGTAATAAAATCAGATAACATTTATATAAAATCAAGATAATTAAGCCAATAATAAAACAGTTAAGCGACCGTGCTAGAACCACGGAATTCGGAAATGCCTAACACCTTCTTCCGGATTAACAGAATTCCTTACTCAGGATTTCTGGTTCGCAGAATAATAAACAGAGTCATATTCTCCTCGATTCAGGGATTAAAATTGGTGACTTGGGACGCCTTAAAATTCCCAGGTGGCGACTCTTAAATAATTAAATAAATCCCGTTTCGACTGTCCTTCAATTGGAGAAAACTCCCTTGCACCCTCGCGGGGGCGGAAAAAGGAGGTGCGACAGCGCCTGTGAAGGTTTTCGCCGATAAGACTCTCTCATCTTATTTTCTCAGCTGGGGATTGGAGTGTTGCCGATAAGATTTTTCTCTGCTGGGAATTCTTATGGCTATCAATTCTTTCAACTCATGATCCTCATTCAGTCGGGGACTTGCGTTTTATTCTTGGTTTTCATTTGCCTGTCTTAACTCCTCTCGGATACTGATCGGGAGGTCTTTTTTGGACATCAATATAGGTTTTAGAAGAAAAGGATATAAAATTCAAAATAGCTTTGATGGGTAAAGTATTAAAACTCTTGGAATCAAACTCTTTTTTTTTTCAAAATTTAGAAACATAATTTCTGCCCCAGTTTTCTTGCTTGGGGATTTTTTCTTTTGATTTTTTTTCCTCTTTTTTTTTGTTACCTTATGACCGAGCCGTGAGGCTCCTACATATCCTCTTTGAGGAATCAGGTCGAACGTAGTTCACTTGATTCCTTTGTTTTCTTGCGACCTTCAATTTTTTTTTTCATTAATGATTCCAAGAGAGGGGTATAAAAAGATAAGTAAGGCTCAAAGGGGTAAAGCAAAGGTTAAAAGTGTTTGGATAGAAGAAAGAATTGCCTCCGACATTTCATTATCCGATAAGCACTAAGTACAAACAAACAAATAAACAACAAAAGAAATTACACATAATATCTTTTGACTGCATCAGAATTGATAGTTATGTCGATGCATCTTCCTTCGACATCTGTCAGACGTAAAGCACCGTTAGATAATACTCTGGTCACAATATACGGCCCTTGCCAATTCAGGGCGTACTTGCCTTTTGCCTTAATCTGATGTGGGAGGATCCGTTTCAATACTTGTTGCCCTACTTCAAATTTCCTGGGGCGCACCTTCTTATTGTATGCTCTTGCCATTCTCTTCTGATATAACTGGCCATGACATACTGCTGCCAATCCTTTTTCATCCATTAAACTCAATGCTCTAGTCGGGCTTTGACCCATTCATCATCGTCAATCCCGGCCTCAGCGACAATTCGAAGGGATGGAATTTCAACTTCTGTTGGTATTACTGCTTCAGTTTCGTATACCAACAAATAAGGAGTCGCACCTATTGAAGTACGAACAGTAGTGCGGTATCCCAACAACGCAAATGGTAGCTTTTCATGCCATTGTCTGGATCCTTCAACCATTTTCCTCAATATCTTCTTTATGTTTTTGTTGGCTGCCTCAACCGCTCCATTCGCCTTGGGCCGATACGGGGTGGAATTACGGTGTGTAATCTTAAACTGTTCACATACTTCTCTCATCAAGTTGCTGTTAAGATTAGCACCATTGTCCGTGATTATTATTTTTGGGATCCCAAATCTACAAATGATATGGGAATGGACAAAATCCACCACTGCCTTCTTGGTTACTGACTTGAAAGTTTTGGCTTCAACCCACTTAGTGAAATAATCGATGGTTACCCGAATGAACCTGTGACCGTTCGAAGCTGCCGGTTCGATAGGCCCAATGACATCCATGCCCCATGCCACAAATGGCCATGGTGCTGACGTTGTGTGCAATTCCATTGGTGGAGAGTGAATCAGATCTCCGTGTATCTGACACTGATGGCATTTTCGTACGAAACTGATACAATCATGCTCCATAGTGAGACAATAATATCCCGCTCGCAAAATCTTCTTTTCCAACACATATCCGCTCATATGGGGCCCACAGACTCCAGCATGTACCTCTGTCATCACTATCGTGGCTTGACCTGCATCAATACATCTCAGCAATCCCATATCTGGTGTTCTTTTGTACAACATTCCTCCACTGAGGAAAAATCCATTTGCCAGTCATCGAATGGCTCTCTTTTGATCTCCGGTTGCCTGCTCCGGGTATATCCTCATCCTGAGGTATTCCTTGACATCATAAAACCATGGCTCGCCATCCATTTCTTCTTCTATTATGTTGCAGTAGGCATGCTGATCACGAACCTGAATATACAACGGGTCAACATGGATTTTGTCTGGATGGTGCAACATCTATGCTAAAGTGGCCAAAGCATCGGCAACCTCATTGTGAACTCTCGGGATGTGTCTGAACTCCACTGATCGAAATCACTTGCTCAGATCGTGCAAACATTGTCGATATGGTATAAGCTTCAAATCCCGTGTTTCCCATTCACCTTGGATCTGATGTACTAGGAGGTCCGAGTCTCCCAAGACCAAGACGTCCTGAACATCCATGTCTACAGCCAATCGTAGGCCCAAAATGCATGCCTCATATTCAGCCATGTTGTTGGTACAATAGAAACGTAGCTGAGCTGTAACAGGATAGTGATGTCCTGTTTCTGAAATAAGTACTGCTCCTACTCCAACTCCTTTTGCATTCGCAGCCCCGTCGAAGAAAAGCTTCCACCCTGGTTCCTCATTCAGTTCTAACTCCTCTATATGTATTACTTCTTCATCTGGAAAATACGTCCTCAAAGGCTCGTATTCTTCATCAATAGGATTCTCAGCCAAGTGATCGGCCAATGCTTGGGCTTTCATGGCCGTCCTCGTCACATAGACAATGTCGAACTCTGTGAGTAATATCTGCCATTTTGCCAATCTTCCTGTGGGCATAGGCTTCTGGAAAATATACTTTAATGGATCCAGCGTGAAATAAGGTAAGTAGTATGCGACGACAGATAATGCTTAAACTTCTGTGCTACCCAAGTTAGAGCACAACATGTCTTCTCAAGTTGAGTGTACTTATTCTCATAGACTGTAAACCTCTTGCTGAGATAATAGATGGCTTGATCTTTTCTTCCTGTGATGTCGTGTTGACCCAACACGCAACCAAACGAATGATCCAGGACCGTTAGATAAAGGATTAATGGCCTCCCCGACTCAGGTGGAACCAACACAGGTGGATTGGATAAATATCCTTTGATCTGGTCAAATGCCTCCTGACATTCTGTCGTCCATTCTATCGCGGCATCTTTCCTCAGCAATCGAAAGATGGGTTCACAAGTCGTTGTGAGCTGAGCGATGAATCTGCTGATATAGTTCAACCTTCCCAACAGACTCATTACTTCTGTTTTGTTCCTCGGTGGCGGCAATTCCTGGATGGATTTGATCTTTGACGGATCCAACTCAATGCCTCGCCGACTGACGATAAATCCCAACAGCTTTCCAGATGGAACACCAAATGCACATTTGGCTGGGTTGAGCTTAATGTCGTACCTTCGAAGTCTTTGGAAAAACTTCCTAAGGTCTGCTACGTGGTCTTCCTGATGCTTGGCTTTGATGATCACATCATCTACGTACACTTCGATCTCTTTGTGTATCATATCATGGAACACAGTAGTCATTGCTCTCATGTACGTTGCCCCAGTGTTCTTCAAACTGAATGGCATTACCCGATAGCAATAAGTCCCCCATGGCGTAATGAAAGCTGTTTTCTCTGCATCTTGTTCATCCATCAGAATCTGATGATACCCGGCGTAGCAATCCACAAAGGAGCCGATTTCTCGTCCGGCGCAATTGTCGATCAAGATGTGGATATTGGGCAATGGAAAGTTATCTTTTGGGCTTGCCCTGTTCAGATTGCGGTAGTCGACGCATACCCTGATCTTCCCATCTTTCTTTGGTACTGACACCACATTAGCCAACCAATCAGGATATCGAGTGACCCGAATAACCTTTGCTTGCAACTGCTTGGTTACTTCTTCTTTAATCTTCACACTCATATCTGTCTTGAACTTCCTCAGTTTCTGCTTGACGGGAAGGCATGCCGGGTCAGTGGGCAATTTGTGAACCACTAGCTTGGTGCTTAAACCCGGCATGTCATCATACGACCATGCAAAAACATCTTTAAACTCAATGAGTGCTTTGATTAATTCTTCCATGATGCCAGGCTCAATGTGGATGCTGATTTTGGTTTCTCGGACATTATCCTCATCCCCTAGATTTATAGCCTCGGTGTCATTCAGATTAGGCTTGGGTTTCTCTTCAAATTGGCATACTTCTCGGTTTATTTCTTCGAAGGCTTTATCCTCATCATATTCAGACTCATCGTCACAATCGATCTCTTGTATCATTAAATCAGAGTCAGATTGATTTATTAGACTAGGTCGAAGATCCGTCGTGCATGCCATGTCATTAGAACCAGTAAAAAGAGAACTGTTCAGAAAGAGAAAAGAATAAAACAAAATTAAAATGAGACAAGAAAAAGAATTTTATTAAAAATGCGGGATAACAGGGTTCACACTTTTACAAGACAAAATGAGATTTGGATTACACCCTGAATAATCCGAAAAACAAGAAAGCAAAAATCAAAGCCTACTACCAGGACTCTCCCCGAGTAGGAAGAGGAGTAACCGTCCAATTGTTGGTTTTGGCCTTAGGCCCCATAAACTGTATGTCTGTTCCGCTGGAACCCTCTCCGACTTCCACCATATTGACATTAGTGAACAATCTTTCAAAGCTCTGATTCAGATCCCCGTCAATCCCAATCAATGGCCCGAGAATTTTCGGGACCGGTGACCCTTTAGCGCTTGCTCTAACAAAAGATCTTGAGAGACGTGGCACAGGTTTGGGAAGAAACCAAACTTTCTTCTTCATTTTTCGCGCTCGCTTTACATCTGCCGCAGTCGGTTTGAACCCCAACCCAAAGGTCTCCAAATTCTTGGGCAAGGAAACAGGTTGAACAATTCCCTGAAGCTCAGCTCCCAAGCCTTTTCCTGGCACAAACCCATTACCCAGCATTTCTGAAACCATCATGACCGTTGCGGAAGCTACCCTAGGGTGCTGAATAATTTTACCCTCAGGGATCTTGTTTGCCGATACTGCATCAAAAATCTGGTAGACCCAGGGACCTTTGTCATCATTGGTCTCTATGAAGGGTACAATGGCGCCTCCTATGGTGCACGCAGTGTCCTCGCCGTGCAACACGACCTCTTGTCTATCCCACTCGAACTTGACCATCTGATGCAAGGTGGATGGCACTGCTTTGGCTGCATGGATCCACGGTCGTCCCAAAAGAAGGTTATAAGATACCGCGACATCTAATACCTGGAATTCCATGGTAAACTGGACTGGACCGATGGTCAACTCAAGTATAATATCCCCTACGGTGGCTGTTCCATTTCCGTCAAATCCTCGGACGCAAATGCTATTCTTGTGGATTCTTCCGTGGTCGATCTTCAACTGGTTCAGGGTGGATAATGGACAAATATTGGCACTTGAACCGTTATCCACCAATACCCGAGTAACTGCCGAATCTTCACATTTGACAGTTAGGTAGAGAGCTTTATTATGCTTTGTGCCCTCCTCTGGCAGATCATCATCTGAAAATGTTACCCTGTTCACCTCGAAAATTTTGTTGGCAATCGTTTCCAGGTGATTTACAGAAATCTTGTTGGGCACATGAGCTTTATTCAGTATCTTCATCAGGGCCCGACGATGTTCATCCGAATGGATTAGTAATGATAGCAGCGAGATCTGGGCCGGTGTTTTCTTCAACTGTTCGACCACGGAGTAATCCTGCACTTTCATCTTCTTTAATAATTCCTCAGCTTCTTCTTCTGACACATGTTTCTTTGTTGTAGCTGGATTGGGTCTTCTCAACTCCGCCGAAGCAAAACACCGTCCTGATCGAGTCAGTCCCTGTGCCTCACAACTATTCTCCTCCACTTGTTGTCCCTTGTACATCACTACTGCCTTCTCGTACTTCCAAGGCACGGCCTTGCTATCAATCACTGGTGTTTGGACTACTGGCTTTATAATGACCGGTTCCCTGCAGACCCCCTTCACAACAACCACGGGTGCAGATGATGCTCCCGTTATTACCAACTTGGCTGGTTTTGGTTTCCTTGTAGCGGCAGATGGATTCTTCCCCAATATCACCACTTGCTTGACATCTTCCCCCTTCAACTGTACCCCTGCTTCCTCATCGATCGATTTTTCTTTCGGAGTGGCATGGATCATCATCACTGTCTGTGAGGGTGTCTTTGGCTCCCCTCCTTCGTGCACAAGCTCAATCATGTGGGCTTGGGGTGCTTTGGCAATGGGTTCTGGTTAATGTTGGGTGCCTCTGGGGCCTGTACCTCGATCTTGTTGGTATCAATAAGATCTTGTATCGTATGTTTCAGCCTCCAACATTTCTCGGTATCATATCCGGGAGCTCCCGAACAATATTCACATCTTACCGAGTGAACCATATTTTGGGGTAAGGGATTTGGCAATCTAGGCTCAACAGGATTTAATAAACCCAACTACCTCAATTTGTGGAACAAGGCAATATAGGTTTCCCCCAACTCAGTAAAAGTTTTTTGCCTCTGCAATCTTTCATTTCTGGAGGCCGGATTTCCCCTGAAACCCATCCTTGGAGGGTTCATGTAGGCTCTTGGCGGTGGATAGGTATTTTGTGGTGGTGGGTAGGTGTTATGTGGAGGTGGGTATGTATTGTGGGGAGCCGGTGCGCGCCATTGTGGGTGAACCGGAGGTTGGGTGTATGTCTGGGCTTGATGGACGGTGAAATGTTGTTCTTGTGGTAGGTAGTAGGGTTGTGGAGGGTAATTTGGAATGTGTGGGTAGTTTAGGCGATGGGGTCTGGGTTGGTAATGAGGGTAAGGACCTCTAGATCTGGACCAATTGTCGGCCTCTATTGTCGTGACCTCCTCTCTCCTTTTCTTTCCGAGCGCACCTCCCGTGCCGCTTTGAATGGCCTGAGTTGTTGCCTTAATTGCCGAGTAACTTAGGATCTTATTGAACTTAAGTCCCTCTTCTATCATAAATCCCATTTTCACCACTTCATTGAATGATTTGCCAACTGACGTCACCAAGTGACCAAAGTAAGTTGGCTCGAGAGTTTGTAGAAAGTAATCCACCATTTCTCCCTCTCTCATTGGGGGATCAACTCTGGCTGCCTGTTCTCTCCATCGGAACCTAAATTCCCGGAAGCTCTCTCCGGGTTTCTTCTCAAGCTTTAGCAATGTGAGACGGTCTGGGACTATCTCAAGGTTGTATTGGAAATGTCCTGCGAAAGCCTGTGCCAAGTCATCCCAGGTGTACCACCTGCTCGGATCTTGTTTTGTATACCACTCTAATGCCGACCCGCTCAAACTCTGGCCAAAGTAAGCTATCAATAGCTCATCTTTGCCCCCTGCTCCCCTCATTTTGCTACAAAAACCCCGTAGATGTGTCATAGGATCGCCATGCCCTTCGTATAAATCGAACTTGGGAATCTTGAACCCTGCTGGTAATTGAACGTCAGGGAAAGGGCATAGATCCTTGTAAGCCACGCTGACCTGGTTGCCTAACCCGTGTATGTTCCTGAAGGACTGCTTCAGGCTTTTAAATTTTCGCATCACCTCGTCCTACTCTGGGCTCTTAGCCAGCTTTTCAATCTCCGCCGGGACCTCAAAGTGGGGATTATAGGTATGTGGGTCGGGTGCTTTGAACGTGAGTTCAGGGGGTAATATTGTGTGTCGTGAGCCTAAAACAGCGGCTCACTGGATAATCTATGCAATGGGGCTGGGGGAGGTGCCACAAAGACGGAAACATTTGGTGGAGGAGGGTTTTGACTGGGTGGTGGAGCTTGGGGATCATAAGCCTCTCTTCCCTGATAGTAGTGATGGCTTGGGAAACTCGTTGAAGGATCGGGAGAGGGATATTCTGACGTGTGTCCTGGTTGGAGAGTAGGAGTAACAAGTAGTTCCTGCCCTTTTTGGGCTCTAGCTAAGGCTATCTGCATTTCATTCATTTCCAGCCTCATTTTTTCCATGGCTTCCTTCAGCATCTGATGTGCTCTCTTTTCCGACTCAACACTGTTGTCTGATCCAGTCATGCTTTCTGGTATAGGACCTTTCGATCTTGTTTGATAATGGTACGGTGCCAGTACGCTCTAACAACTAACTGGTATTGATTGGAAAAACAACAAACTTGTCAGTGTTAGAGTCTTAACAGATATTATAATTGCACGTTGGGGGGATGCAATGCTCCTAGGCAGTTAATCATTTCTAACATGCTTTTGCTCTGACCGCATGCATCATCCCGGCTTATTTTGTTCTGACAAATATATTTATATTTTTTTTTTCATTTTTTCATAATTACGGTCGAATCCTATAGAGATTACCTACGTATCGTGACCCCGCACGAATCAGACCAAGCGTAGTTCGTGTATCCATAAAATAAAGACCCAATTTTACATTTTGTTACCCAAATAAGCGATTACAAACTGTTATTTGAAAGAAAACAAACGAAATACAGACTCCACACTATTAACAATGTTTGAAGAGAACATAGGGGTAGACAACAAACTCTGAAAAACAAACAAGTGCAGACTTGAACTAGGGATACATTAAAGATTTCCATTTTGGTGCCCGCGAGGCATCGTTCGGCCTTTCCGCGGGATTTGGTGCCAAGCTCCTTTGCAAGCTTTTTAGTTCCTCCATGATCCGGTGGACATAACCCATGACTGAGGCAAAAAGGATATCACGGGGCATCTCTTCACATGTTAGGCACTTCGTGGTGATATAGCGCCCTATCTCATTGATCCTACCCCTGATTCTATCCCTCTCTATGCACAACTGTTCTATCCGTTGATTCTTTAGTCCCAATATTCGAGTATTGTCAATGAGCTGATCTTGGAACCTCTCCATTTGTTCTTCCATCCGGGCTATCGACTCATAACAGCGTTCTCTATCCGTTCTAGCATCCCGGGCTTGTTTGAGGACCCGATTATTGAGAATGGAGTTTATCTCTCTCAATGTCGCAACACTCATTTCGTAGTCCCTTTTTACTTGCCATAGGTGCTCTCTCCGTGATGCTGTAACTTTGGCTCACCTGACCCGCATTCTTGTTATACAAGCCTTGGATCTCTCCAAGTCTTCTCGGTTTTTGCTGACTTGATTTCTCAATTCCGCTATCAACCTTTCATCAGAGCGACGTTTCTGTCGGTCGCTATCACTCTTACCGACTTGGCGAATTCGGGCTTTCAGTGCCTAGTTTTCTTTGGCTAATTTGTTTTTTTCACCCTGCTCCGAGGCTACTTGAACGTTGTTTTCAAACATAAGCCTTTCAATTTGTCGCTTCAGCTTCCCGATTTCAGCCCGGTAGCCTTCCTCTCTCACTAACCAACCCACTGTTCCTACGAATCGTCCACAAATTGTTGGACGTGAGATCTTTTAGCAGGCCTCTGAAGAATCTGGAACCTTTTCCCGAACCAAACATCGTACTTTGGGTCTACCTCACCCTTAGCCAGCTCTCGAACCATAGTCTTGGGCTCAAGGAATCTACATTCGTGCCACAGCTTTCTAATTTTTCTTTTGGGGAACACGACTCCTGGACTCAACTCAATGGCGTGCTTGCTTAGATCCTCATCAGTGGGAATTACCTGAAATCTTCCTAGCTGGCGCAGTACCCGATAAGGAGCATATGGCTGGATGCTGCGAAGTCCCATCAAAAGAACATGACATTCCTCGGCCGCCATGTATATTACCTCAGTATCATTCAGCCACCCAAATGCCCATTCAACTTGGTCGGTTGTTGTTGACCTCAATTGTGTAAGCCATGCTTCAACGCCTTCGGGAAATATGATGCCTGTCATTCGTTTCTCAAAGCCGTTAATGCAGTTTCTCTCGGTCAACCCGTGGTTCATGTATCCCACTCGATGATGGAGGTGTTCTTGCATCCACAGCTGGAGTAACAGATTGCATCCATGAAAGAACTTGCCTCCTTCTCGGTATATAGTTAAGGCTCGGTAGATTTCGGACAAAATCAAAGGAACCACAGTACTGTCGGTTCTTTTGATTGCAATCGGCCATCCCTACAAGGCCTATCTCTATTTTTTTATCTTTGCGGGGACAGACCACAACTCCCAGAAATGTTGTGATAAATGCCAAAGTACGTCTTGCTTCCCACTTGATTCTGTTCCCAGAATTAATCCGAGGTTTAGTTCTTCCAAACCCTGAGGAATTCCGTACCGTTGATACAAGAATTGGAGAGTACAACATCCCTTCGACAAATCATCATTCTGCACCTTCCGACTAATGCTTATCAAATCCAAGAACGCGTGCGGAGATACTGGTCTTAGTGAAAGTAAATACTGCCCTCTTAATTTCCCATTCAACCTCGCATATCCGGCGACTTCCTCTAATGTAGGTGAAAGTACAAAGTCGACAAAACGGAATACATTGCGGGTCGGGTCCCAGAATGGTATTAGAGCCTCAATGATATCTTTCCTTGGCTTGATATTCAGCAGATCGACAAAACCTCCCAAAACTCTTTCCACTATCTTTTTACTATCATTTTCCATATCATTCCACCACATGTGGAGTTGCAAAGGGACCTTGCTACAGACTGAGAACGGTTCATTTTGACTGGTGCTCATCCTGCACATTTATTATAGTAATTAAAGAAGGAAAAACTTTTATTTGACTAGAAAACTATCTATATTCCAAATGACCCGGCTTTCAAATACGGCCTTTGAGGACGAAGAGATTTTTTTTTTTTTAAAAAGTAAGACGTCTAAAGAAATATTTTTGAATTTTAAACTCTTTTTTTTTCGAGATTCAGAAGCCGGTCAACATGCAAGATTGAGCAAATAAATGCACATAAAACAAATAAGATGCCTCAGGACGGTCTTTATTTCAGGTTGCTATCCCTAGACGGACCCAACCCCTGTGTTGAGTCCCCTAAGTCAAAATGCACATGATGCAAATAAGCGTTCCTATTAGGAATCCGGCATGAGGCTAAGTTATTCTAGGTTCAGAACCTGGGTGTTTGTTCTAGACCTGGCTTACCCGAGCGGACAGCTCGAGCCGAGGGGGAGGCAGCGTACCGGGAATGCAGAAGCTTCACCGGCTTTGCAACTTATCCAACCTCGTTCTAAATTGGGAATTTAGACACTATACAGAAAAGAAGTCACACGAAGTGCACCCTTCTTCATGATTCAGAAGACTCAGAGAGGAGATGGGTTTCAGCACAGTTTATATACAGTTCACGTAATATTAAAGCGGTAAAAGGCAATCAATTAGCACATTGAGCCAAAATATGTAACAAAATCAGATAAAACCAAATATAACAATTTGTATAAGCTCGAATTTCTAACCCTGAACTAGTGGTTCTGGGTTCTTGTCCCCAGTAGAGTCGCCAGAGCTGTCACACCTCCTTTTTCCGTCCCCGCGAGGGTACAAGGGAGTTTTTCCAATTAAAGGACAATCAAAACGGGATTTGTTTATTTATTTCAGAGTCGCCACTTGGGAGATTTAGGCTGTCCCAAGTCACCAATTTTAATCCCGAATCGAGGAAAAGAATGACTCCATATTACAGTCTGCGTACCAGAAATCCGGATAAGGAATTCTGTTAACCCGGGAGAAGGTGTTAGGCATTACCGAATTCCGTGGTTCTAGCACGGTTGCTCAACTGTCATATTCGGCTTGATTATCTGATTTTTATACAGATATGAACTTATGTGCAAGTTTTAACTCTTTACCGCTTTTATTATTATATTTTTTTTAAAAAAATGTGAACATCGTTTAAAACATGTCTTTGGATTACGTCACATGAAATGCACCCGCAATCTGGAACACATTTTTATTCAATGTTTTAGGATTTAGATTTGGGTCGCATGAAATGCACATCCGAGTTTAAGAAGGTAAAATTAATTAAATCGCGCCTAAAGAGTCTAGCGCATTATTATCTTTGGGGAAGGAAGTGAAATTCACTAAACAGTCCATCCCAAATTCTAAGTATATTTTTTTTAAATAATTAAATAAATAAATGAGATTGGAGAATCCTGCAAATTTTGTATTGTTTACATCTATTTATTTTTAGCGAAATCCTTCCTTATTTTAAGAAAATCCTTTAATGACTACATTTTTATTATTACTAAGTTTGTCTATAAATATAAAATCAATCTCTACATTCTTAAAAATAACATATTAAATAGAAGAGAAAAACAAATATTAACAGAAAGTAATAAAAATTATATTGTTAGATGACTTGAGCTATTGAAATTAATTATTTACAAATACTGAAAATTAGAGATAATCTTGATTACTAAACCGTATTTCTAAAAATTAAATAATCTAACCTTAACTAACCTTGTTTTAATTCAAATCCTGTCCTAATATTTGATTCGCAAAATTAATTCATGTTTTAACTGAATTTAGCTACATGATTCCAATTAACTTAACGTTGGCGATACTAAAACCCTTATGAATAAGGAACTTAATCAATTTTGCCAAACTGATTTAATAAATCAATTTTTACGTTATTTTCTTCTATTTTAATTATTTGACAGTTTAATCAGTAATGAACATGCTTAAATATATACTACCTAATAATCAGGTTAAAGCAAAGCATTATTTAATACATCGCTACAATATGCCTGATTATGCAAAACAACGGCAATTTACAGAATAATAATACATGAAATAACATAAATGCAATTAATAAAAAAAACTAAATTAAAAATTTAAACTTCCATTCTTCATTTTCAGCTTACAAAAGGCCAAAATTACAGTTGTGTACCTGGTATTGTCAATATAAGAAGAAGAAAGTCAGCCACATAGTACGTAACACAGCAACAACAATAATAACCAGCAATCCAGTCAACAGAAATCCCAGTGACAGATTTGAAAATCAAAATAAAATCCAGAAACACCAACAGCAAACAACAGACAGAAACCAAGGGAATTTCCAGATTTTGAAAGGCTAATTAATGTTTAACCCTTCTTTTCTAAACCTGTATATCAGAATATTTATCAGGTGTGTACTACTCTCTCTTCTAATTTCCAGCTCTTTTTATTTGTATTTTTTTTCTTTTCTTTTTCTTTCTTGAAAGTTTTAATATTTTTTTGGATTTTTCTTTCTCTCTTAAATATTCAGCTTTTTTTTTCTCTCTCTATATCTGTCCTCTCCAAAATCTGATCAAGTCTCCTATATATATCACATCCCCAAACCCTTTAATTAATTAATAAAACAACCATTTTCTCCTACCAAACCCATTATCTTCCCACTCATCCCCATTTTAATCCCACTAAATTAAACAAATATATCAACCTCACCCCATTACATCTTGTCCCCCATGGTTATTATAAACAATTATCATATTCCCCTCCACTACATTATGTCTTGTCCCCCATTATATTAAACAATTATATCACCTACACCTCATTACCTTTTGTCCCCCATGCTTAACATAAAGAATTACAAAATGTACAATTCCTAAACTACCCCTCCGACCTTATTGCAATTATCATTTTACCCCTGAATGTACTGCAATTTACCAAACTACCCCATCAGCTATAACCAATCAATTAATCAAACTCAACCAAAATATAGCCAATATGACCAATTTCTACACAAATTCAAACAACAAATCACATGAACACGATTTCTGAACCAATTCAACAACAATATCACATGAACACAAATTGAACAACAAAGAACAACTAAAATTTTGATTGAACAATATTTTTAGCAACAAACAAACCTACTTTCAGATTCAATCAACAATAACAACAAACAAGTATATTCAGATTTCTAAATTCAATAATCATTTGAACTTAAAATCAACTCTAGCAACATTACAACCAACAATTCCTATATTAAACTTAAACAAGATTATGAGACAAACTCAAGAAATAATCATAAATGATGAACAATAAACAAGAAAAATCAAACTTATACTAATTTCGGATTCAAGAACAATCAAACAAAGTATGAACATAAATGAAAAGATTCAACAACAATAACAAGCAAGTTTTATTCAAATTCGAATTAAACTTGTATTAAGCTTAAACAAAACAAATAAACTTATTCAAATCACTAAACTTCAAATAATCAATTGATCTTTTAAAATTAAATCCAACAAAATTATAACAAAGATGCATGATTCCAAAAAATTAAAACATAACTTCACATTAAATCACTGAATTAAAAACGAACTTCAAACAAAGATGAACATGAATTAAATCTATTTTAAACAACAAAACATGACGGATTCACATGATTAAACCAACATACTCCCCGACTACAACTAAATTTTTTTAGACAAATAACAAGATCGAACAAGAACCAATTATGAGCTTAAACTTGAATCTAACAATATTAATAATTTCTGAAAAATACATAAAATACATGAAACAAATTGAAGAAATAATTAATTAAATTTCAATTTGAATCTAACAAATATTAAACTAACAATTTCACATGAACAACTGAAAAATTAACAAAACAATGAACATGAACAAAACAAAAATCAAACATCTACCGATTTTAGATTCGAGAAATATCGAAACGAAATACGGAAAAAAAAATAAAACTCAAAATCTACTAACCGGATCGAAACGACGAACAACGACTAAACAAAGACAACCTCGAATTATGTAGGGACTGTTTTGACGACCCCCAACCAAAACTCGAACAGAAAACTCGACGTACCGGACCTCGACTCAACGAAAGACCCTCGAACTTTGACGAAACGAAAAAGATGAAGCAACAGCAGAAGCAGAAACGTGAAGCAGAAGCAGCTGGCCATGGCGAAGAAGCAGCAGCGGTCGCGAGTAGCAAGTGAAGGAGCAGAAATAGCAGCAGCAGTCGCGTGGTTGCAACAGCAGTGACGACGATGCTCGTTTGGACGAAGACATGGTCGACGTCGGCAGCCATGAAAGCTTGAGCTTGAGCTTGTTCATGGATGCTCGGAGACGAAGAAACATCGAAGGTGGTCGACGACGCGACGGACTGTGTGCGACTGGCTGGACGGAGCAGCAACATCGCGATGACAGTAGGGTCGTTTGGTCGTTTGGATGAAGAACGAAGAAGAAGCAGCAGCCATGAAAGGCTGCTGCGTGTGTGCGTTTTTTACTGTGTATGTGTGTGTGCGTGTTGACGTGTGTGTGTGTGTGAGTGTGACGGGGTGAGGGGGAAGGGCTGGAGGGGTGGTCGTTGGGCAAGGGGGGAAGGGCAGCCATGGTTGTGAAAGCTTGAAGAAGGAGAGCAAGAGAGAGGGCGGGTGGTTTTTTTTTTCAACGGTGAATATTTTAGGGTTTTGTTAAATGAAAGATAGGGAAATAGGGGTGTTGGTCTTTGGGGTTATGGACTGGGTCGACCCGGTTTGAAATAGACCCGGTCGTTTGGGAAGATTGGATAATTTTTTGGGCCTGTGGCTTACAATTGAAGAAGTGGCCCAATCCGATTTTTCTTTGTATTTTTGCTCTCTTTTCTTCTTTTATTTTTCTAAAACTAAATTATAAAAATACTTAAATTATTATTAAGAACTAAATTAAGTTATAAAAGCGCAAATTAACTCCCAATAACAATTAACTCACAATTAAGTAATAATTAAGCATAAAATTGTATATTTGGACATTAAATGCTAAAAATGCAGAAGATGCCTATTTTTTGTAATTTTCAATTTTTGTAAAACAAACTTAATTACTAACAATTGTATAATTAAATCCTACATGCAAAATATGACATATTTTTGTATTTTTATTAATTTAACAAATAAACATGCACAGACAAATACAAATAATTATTCAAAAATATCACAAAATTGCACACCAAGGAAAATCATTTTATTTTTGAATTTTTTTTGGAGTAATTCTCATATAGGACAAAAATCACGTGCTTACAGGTGCAAGTTGCTGTCGATGAAGGAGAGAAGAACAAATTAGCCTAAGAAAATGAGGCTCTCAAGGCTCAGATCTGACAAATGAGGATAGATGCTGACAACCAGCAAAGGAGTCGGTTGGATGAAAGATTGATTAACAGACTAAAGAAGGAAATCATTGAGCGCCGGGATGACCTGAAGAAATCCGAGGGTGCCGTAGCACAGCTCCGGGCACAATGGGCAAAAAGAACAAAAGAGCACACACAGTACTTGCAGAAGGTGAAGAAGGAATATGAAAAAACCATTGCCAAACTAAAGAGAAAAATGACCACCCTTGAGGACAAGGCAGCTAAGCAACCTGAAGCTTATGAAATCGAAAGTGGACACTGTTACGATTTACTGGCTCGAATGGAAGATGAAATACAGCAGCTGCAAAGGCAGCATCTCCAGGATTCTCAGGTTTTGGGGGGCCGTAGTGATCAGATAAGGCGCCTGCTCATAGAAAAAGGTCGAACCAGGAACAAGATTTGGACTATTGCCCATGCCAACATTAGGAGATGCCGAATGTGTGAAGACATGACCCGTACTACCTTCTTGTCAGCAGTAATGATTTTTGTCAAGCGGACAATGTACGAACTGGAGCAACTTGAAAGGAATCTCGCACCTAAGCCCGCGGCAAGGCCGAACGATGCCTCGCGGGCACCAACTTTTGGAGCTTTAATGTATTCATAGTTCTAGTCAGTATTTTTGTTTTTAGAGTCTATTGTCTGTCTGTATGTTCTCTTTTGCATCAAAATGTGTCAGTAGTTTTTTTTAGTCCGCACTTGGTTTTACTTCGGGTTTGTTCTCCTTTCCAAATAATGTTTAGTTTGTATTATAATGTTTCAGTAAGGAAAATGGAAAATTCCCAAAATTTGCTTTCGCATTTATGTGTCAGAACTACGCACGGTCAGATTCATGCGGGGACATGATACGTAGGCAATTCACATAAGATTCGACCACCACTAAAAAAGGAAAGGGAGAAGAGTAGAAAGAAAAAAAAAGAAAGAAATAAAGGAAAGTTTGGAGGCACTTAAAAGAAGCCAGAATGACGCATGCAGTCAGAACAAAGACATGATAGAAATGGTTAAACTGCTTAGGTACATTGCTTCCCCAACGTGCAATTGCAATATTTGTTAAACTCTACCGCTAACAAAGTTTGTTGTTTTCCAGAGATTTCAAAATAGTTAGCTTGTTAAAATGTTCTGGTAGATTACCATTACCACACAAGATCTAAGGGCCCATTCCGAAAAGCATGTATGGTTCGGACAAAAGTGTTGAGAAGGAAAAGACGGAAATGCAAACGATGAAAGAGGAAGTAGACAGGTTGAGACAAGAGATAGCTGGGATGCACCTAGTCTGGGCTAGGGGACAACCATCACCGATCCCTCCCCCTACTCCTACCCTCTCACTGGCTCAAACTCTGGAACACCCTCCCACTGGTCCATCAACGAGCTTCCCAACTCACCAATACTATCAGGGAGAAACTACCTATAATCCCCAAGCTCCACCACCCAAACAGAACCCCCCTCCACCAACTGTTCCTGTTTTCGTGGCACCTCCACCCGCCACATTGCAAAGATCATCCAGTGAGCTGGTGTTTTAGGCTCACGGCAACCAATACTATCCTCATGAACTCACCTTCAAAGCACCTGAGCCATACACTTACACCCCTCACTTTGAGATCCCGGCGGAAACTGAGAGGCCGGTTAAGAATTCAGAGCAGGATGAAATGCTTTGCAAAGTGAAAAGCCTGGAACAGTCCTTCAGGAATATGCATGGGTTGGGCAGCCAAGTCAATGTGGCCTACAAAGATCTGTGTCCCTTCCCCAATGTTCAATTGCCGGCAGGTTTTAAGATGCCAAAGTTTGATCAATATGAGGGACATGGTGATCCCATGACACATCTGCGAGGTTTCTGTAGCAAGATGAGAGGGGCAGGTGGAAAGGATGAGCTTCTGATAGCTTATTTTGGTCAAAGTTTAAGCGGGTCTATGCTGGAATTATACACGAGGCAGGATCCTAGCAGGTGGTATACCTGGGACGATCTAGTACAAGCATTTGCATGTCACTTCCAGTATAACCTTGAGATCGTCCATGACCGTCTCACACTGTTGAAACTTAAGAAAAAGCCTGGAGAGAGCTTCAGGGAATTTGGATTCCGTTGGAGAGAGCAAGCAGCAAGAGTCGATCCACCAATGAGGGAAGGTGAAATGGTGGATTACTTCTTATAGACTTTGGAGCCGACTTACTTTGGTCACCTGGTGACGTCAGTTGGTAAATCTTTCAACGAGGTAGTAAAAATGGGCGGTATGATTGAAGAGGGACTCAAGTCCAATAAGATCCTGAGCTATTTGCCGATCAAGGCCACAACTCAGGCTATCCAGAGCGGCACGGGAGGTGCGCTCGGGAAGAAGAAAAGGGAAGAAGTCACAACAGTTGAAGCAGGTACTTGGTCCAGATCAAGAGGTTCTTCATCCTACTACCAACCCAGACCCCACCACCCAAATTACCCACACACTCCATATGGCCCTCCACAGCCCTACTACCCACCACAAGAGCCACATTTTTCCGTCCATCATGCCCAAACATATACCCAGCCTCCGGCTCACCCGCAATGGCGTGTGCCGGCTTCCCAAAATACATACCCACCTCCACAAAATACATATCCACCCCCGAGAGCCTACAGAAATCCGTTCGGGTCAGGTTTCCGTGGGAATCAAACTTTCAGGAATAAGAGGGTGCAGAGGCCAAAAACATTTAATCCGCTAGGAGAAACCTACACGACTCTTTTCCACAAATTGAGACAGTTAGGCCTGTTGAATCCTATTGAGCCCAAATTGCCAAATTCCCTCCCTAGAAATCTGGACCACTCAGTAAGCTATGAATATTGTTCAGGGGCTCCTGGACATGATACTAAGAAATGTTGGAAATTGAAGACTGTCGTACAAGATCTTATTGACACAACTAGGATCGAGGTTCAGGCGCCAGAGGCACCCATCATCAATCAGAACCCATTGTCGGTGCACCATGAGGCCCACATGATCGAACTAGTGCACAAAGGAGGGGAGCTCAAGAAACCCTCACAAACAGTAATGATGATTCGTGCCAGTCCAAAAGAAAAGTCAGCCAGTGGAAAGGCAGTGGTACAGTTGGGAAGAGTAAATGACAAGACAGTTATGGTGATGGGAAAAGGTTCGTCTGTTGTTGCAAAGAAGCCAGAGCTGGTCAAGGTAGTGCTACAGGGAGTATCAAGCATACCAGTGTTAGTCGCGAAGGGGGCCCACATAGAACCAATTGTTATCAGGCCAGTAATGCAGTTGCTGATAATTAGTGAAAAAGCCATGTCATGGAGCCACAATCAAGTGACACTAATACATAAGGGGAAGGAAGTTGTGGAAGAAGTATGTGAGGCCTAGGGGTTAACCAGTTCGGGAAGGTGTTTTGCTCCCGTAGAGTTAAGAAGGGCCAATCCTGCAGCAATAAAAAAGCCAGTTATGGAGGAGTTTTTGAAGAAGATGAAGGCACAAGATTACTCCATTGTGGAGCAGTTGAGGAAGACCCTGGCACAGATCTCATTGTTATCATTGTTGATCCATTCAGATGAACACTGTCAGGTGTTGATGAAAATTCTGAACGAAGCCCATGTTCCGGATAAGATCTCTATGAACCATCTGGAGAAAATAGCAAAGAAGATTTTCGAGGTCAACAGGGTCACTTTTTTGGACGATGAGTTGCTCATGGAGGGTACAGAACATAATAGAGCCCTCTATTTGACCGTGAAGTGTGAAGACTCGGCAGTCACTCGAGTACTGGTTGATAATAGGTCCAGTGCCAATATCTGTCCTTTGACTACCCTAAACAAATTAAAGATCGACGATGACAGAATTCACAAGAACAACATCTGCGTTCGAGGATTTGATGGTGGTGGTACAGACACAGTGGGTGACATCATACTTGAATTAACAATTGGTCCAGTCGAGTTCACCATGGAGTTTTAAGTGTTAGACATGGAAGTGTCATATAATCTCCTGTTGGGGAGACCATGGATCCACGTGGCAAAAGCGGTGCCTTTCACACTGTATCAGGTGGTCAAATTCGAGTGGGATAGGCAAGAGATCGTAATACAGGGGGAAGACAATACGTGCACCATAAATGATGCCATCGTACCCTTCATAGAGACTGATGATGACAAGGGACCATGGGTTTACCAGGTTTTCGATGTGGTTTTAGTTTACAAAGTTCCTGAGGGTGAAAACATCCCACTTCCCAGAATAGCAGTTGCAACTTTCATGATAGCCTCGGAGATGCTGAATAATGGGTTTGTGCCGGAAAAAGGTTTAGGGGTTGATCTTCAGGGTATTGTTCAACCAGTTTCTTTACCAAAGAATTTGGATACCTTTGGGATAGGGTTCAAGCTTACAGCGGCGGATGTAAGACGGGCCCGCAAGTTGAAGAAAAGAGTCCGGGTTCTTCCCAAGCCAATTCCGCGTCTCTTCAGGTCATTTGTCAGGCCGAGCATCAAAAAGCAATTGTTGTCCAAGGTTACCGGGCCACTGATTGGTGCAGATAGGGATTTGAATGAAGGTTTTGAAAGGTTATTCGCCGAAATCAACATGGTAGAAGCTGGGGAAAGGTCCAGTAAGGCGGATATACAGTTTGTGGGGCCGAAGGCAAAGGTCAACAATTGGATGACTACTCCTCTTCCTATTCGGAGGGAGCCTTGGTAGTGGGCTCTGAATTTCTTTCTTGTTTAGATGGATTATTCCAGGGTAGTAATCCAGTGTTCTTTCGTTTTTGTATTTGTCAAAAGTGTGAAACCTTGTTATCATGTACTTCACTTAATGAAAGTTTCTTCTTTACTCTTTATCTTATTTTAATTTTGTTTTCTTCTTCTTATTTTTCTAAACAGTTCTCTTTATACTGGTTCTAATGACATGGCATGCACGATGGATCTTCAACCTAGTCTAAAAAATCGATCGGATTCCGAACTAATAGTGCAAGAGGTAGATCATGATGATGAGTTAGAATACGATGGGGACGAAGCTTTCGAGGAAATTAATAGAGAATTAAGTCAATTCGAGGAGAAATACAAACCTAACTTAAATGACACGGAAGCTGTCAATCTAGGAGATGCAGATGATGTCAAAGAAACGAAGATAAGCATCCACATTGAACCAAACATCAGGGAAGAATTAATCAAAACACTTCTGGAATTCAAAGACATTTTTGCGTGGTCGTATGATGACATGCCGGGTTTAAGCACTGATTTAGTGGTTCACAAATTGCCCATTGACCCGGCATGCCCTCCCGTCAAGCAAAAACTAAGGAGGTTTAAAACCGACATGAGTTTGAAGATTAAGGAAGAAGTGACCAAGCAGTTGAATGCAAAGGTTATTTGGGTCACTCGATATCCCGATTGGTTGGCCAATGTGGTACTAGTGCCGAAGAAAGATGGAAAAATCAGGGTATATGTTGATTACCGTAATCTGAACAGAGCAAGTCCAAAGGATAACTTCCCGTTACCCAACATCCATTTCTTGATCGATAACTGTGCCAAACGTGAGATCGGATCTTTTGTGGATTGTTATGCTGGGTATCATCAGATTCTGATGGTTGAAGAAGATGTAGAGAAAACAACTTTCATTACGCCGTGGGGAACTTATTGCTATCGGATAATGCCATTTGGTTTGAAGAACGCTGGGTCAACGTACATAAGGGCAATGACTACTGTGTTTCATGATATGATACACAAAGAGATTGAGGTATACGTGGATGATGTGATCATAAAATCTAAGCATCAGGCAGACCACGTAGGAGACCTAAGGAAGTTTTTTCAGAGACTCCGAAGGTATGATATTAAGCTCAACCCTGCCAAATGTGTATTTGGTGTTCCATCGGGGAAGCTGTTGGGATTCAAAGTCAGTCGGCGAGGCATTGAGTTGGACCCGTCAAAGATCAAATCCATCCAGGAATTGCCACCGCCAAAGAACAAGACAGAAGTAATGAGTTGTTGAATTATATCAGTAGGTTTATCGCTCAGCTCACAGCTACTTGTAAACCCATTTTTCGGCTACTTAAGAAAGATGTTGTGGTAGAATGGACCGAGGAATGTCAGGAGGCGTTTGACCAGATCAAAGGGTATTTATCAAATCCACCTGTGCTGGTTCCACCCGAGCCAGCGAGACTGCTGATTCTTTATCTAACGGTGCTGAAGAATTCATTTGGTTGTGTACTGGGGCAACAGGACATCACAGGAAGGAAGAAGCAAGCCATCTATTATCTCAGCAAGAAGTTTATAGTTTATGAGGTTAAGTATACTCAACTTGAGAAGACATGTTGCGCCCTAACTTGGGTGGCGCAGAAATTGAAGCACTATCTGTCATCCTATACTACTTACCTCATTTCACGCCTTTGATCCATTGAAGTATATTTTTCAGAAGCCTATGGCCACAGGGAGATTGGCAAAGTGGAAAATATTACTCACGGAATTCGACATCATCTATGTGATGAGGACGGTGATGAAAGCCCAAGCATTGGCCGATCACTTGGCTGAGAATCCTGTTGATGAAGAATACGAGCCATTGAGGACATACTTTCCTGATGAAGAAGTGATGCATATCGATGAGTTGTAATTGACTAAAGAATCAGGATGGAAGCTTTTCTTCGATGGAGCTACAAACGTGAAAGGAGTTGGAATAGGAGCGGTACTTATTTCTGAAATAGGGCATCATTACCCTGTTATGGCTCAGCTACGTTTCTATTATACTAACAACATGGCTGAGTATGAGGCATGAATTTTGGGTCTGCAACTAGCTGCAGACATGGATGTCCAGGACGTTTTGGTCTTGGGAGACTCGGACCTCCTGGTGCATCAGATTCAAGGTGAATGGGAAACACGGGATTTGAAGCTCACCCCATATCGACAATGTTTGCACGATCTAAGTAAGCGGTTTCGATCAGTGGAGTTCAGGCACATCCCAAGAGTTCATAATGAGGTTGTCGATACTGTGGCCACTTTAGCATCAATGTTGCACCACCTAGACAAAATTCATGTTGACTCATTGCATATTCAGGTTCGTGATCATCATGCTTATTGTAACATGATAGCAGAAGAAATGGATGGCGAGCCATGGTTTTATGATGTCAAGGAGTACCTCAGGATGGGGATATACCTAGAGTAGGCCACCGGAGATCAAAAGAGAGCCACTCGGTGATTGACAAATGGATTTTTCCTCAGTGGAGGAGTGTTGTACAAAAGAACACCGGACTTGGGGTTGCTGAGATGTATAGATGCTAGTCAAGCCGCGACAGTTATAACAGAGGTGAATTCTGGAATATGTGAACCACATATGAGCGGATATGTGTTGGCAAAGAATATTCTCCGAGCAGGATACTATAGGCTCACCATGGAGCGAGATTATATCAGTTTTGTGCGTAAATGCCATCAATGCCAGATACACGGAGATCTGATTCATTCTCCACCGACAGAATTACACACAATGTCAGCACCCTGGCCCTTCGTTGCATGGGGCATGTATGTCATTGGACCTATCGATCCGGTAGCTACCAACGGTCGTAGGTTCATTCTGGTGACCATCGACTATTTCACCAAGTGGGTTGAAGCTAAAACTTTCAAGTCGGTTACCAAGAAAGCAGTGGTAGATTTTGTTCATTCCCATATCATCTGTAGATTTGGGATCCCAAAAGTGATCATCACGGACAATGGTGCTAATCTTAATAGCAGTTTGATGAAAGAAGTATGTCAACAGTTCAAGATTACACACCATAATTCCATCTCGTATTGGCCCAAGGCGAATGGATCGGTTGAGGCAGCCAACTAGAATATAAAGAAGATACTGAGGAAAATGGTAGAAGGGTCCAGACAATGGCACGAAAAGTTACCGTTTGCATTGTTAGGCTATCGCACTACTATTCGTACTTCAGTAGGTGCAACTCCTTATTTGTTGGTATATGAAACCGAAGCAGTGATACCGGCAGAAATTGAAATTCCGTCTCTTCGGATGGTCGCCGAGGCTGAGATTGATGATAATGAGTGGGTCAAAACCCATTTGGAGCACTTGAGCTTGATTGATGAGAAAAGATTGGCAGCAGTATGTCATGGCCAATTATATCAAAAAAGGATGGCAAGAGCATATAATAAGAAGGTGCGTCCCAGGAAATTTGAAGGGGGGAAACAAGTGTTGAAAAGAATTCTTCCGCATCAGGCCGAAGCAAAGGGCAAGTTCGCCCCGAACTAGCAAGGACCATTCATTCTTACCAGAGTGTTATCCAATGGTGCTTTATGTTTGACAGATGTCGAAGGAAAGTGTATCGAAATGGCTATCAATTCTGATGCAGTCAAGAGATATTATGTATGATTTATTTGATTGTAATTGTTGTTTTTTTAGTTTGTTTGTACTTGGCATTTATCGGAGAATGAAATGACGGAGGCAATTTATTCTTCTATCCAAACACTTTAACCTTTGTCTCCCCTTTTGAGCCTTATTTATTCTTTCATACCCCTCTCTTGGAATCAGTAATGAATTTGAAAAAAAAAGAAAAGAAAATAACAACAAAACAAAGAAAGTCACAAGAAAAACAAAGAAATTGAGTGAACAATGTTCGACCTGATTCCTTAAAGAGGATACGTAGGCGCCTCATGGCTCGGTCATAGTGTAACAAAAAAAATCAAAAATCCCCAAGCAAGAAAACCGGGGCAGAAGTTATGTTTGTAATTTTGTAAAAGAAATTTGATTCCAAGAGTTGTAATGTCTTACCCATCAAAATTATTTTTGAACCTTTGGCCCCCTTTTCTTTTAGCCACACAAAAAAAACCATATTGATGTCCAAAAAAGACCTTCTGATCAGTATCCGGGAAGTGCCAAGTCAGGCGAATGGAAGTCGGGAATAACACTCTGATCCTCAGGAGAAAAAGGATCATAAGCTGGAAAGAATTGGTAGCCAAAAGAATCCCAAGCAGAGAAAGTCTTGTCGGTAACACTCCGATCCCCAGTTGAAAAAATAAAATGAGAGAGTCTTATCAGTGAAAACCTTCACAGGCACCATAAGGCGACGGAAGCTGAAAAAAAAATGAGAGAGTCTTATCGGTGAAAACCTTCACAGGCACCATAAGGCGATGGAAGTTGAGAGAAATAAAATGAGAGAGTCTTATTAGTGAAAACCCCTCGAAGGGCACTATGAGGCGACAAGGATTTAAAAAGGGGCAAACAAGATAAGATTGACGGAAAGGTCCGTCGAGGCATCAAGCAGAACAAGATGTTGGTTCGGCAAAAAAGTTGGGTTCCGGGGCCTTTGAAATGCAAAGTAAGGTCATTAGAAAGATTGATTGATATAAATAGACTGGGTTGAGACATCTAGAATGCACGACATGATCATTGGGATCGGTTATACCATTCAGATAAGTTCTTTTCCTTTTTCTTCTCCCCCAGCAATTGTTTAGAAAGACTTTTCTTTTTCTATCTTTTGAAGTCATCATTTTTCATTTCTTTGTTTAAAAGATTTTTTCAATAGTAGTTTGTTTTTTAGAAGGATTTTCAGAGCTTACTACCATTTTCCAAGATGGCGCAAAGCAAAAATGTGGATAGGATAGGCCGAAGATAATGCAATGGAATGAGAAAGACGTTCGTTGCAAGACCAAATGATGGATTGGTCTAGGATTTCGGGGAAAGAATGGAGAAAAGTGGAAAACAACAATTGGTGAATAAAGAATCGTCAAGAAACAGGAGCATCCCCGGCAGATTATCGACCAACTTCCAAGAAGGTCGGACAACATAGAGCAAAGAAAGAAGAAAGGAAAAATCATCCCCAGCAGAAATATCATCCCCAACAAATAATCTCATCCCCAGCAAGCTTTGATAGTGTAATGGAACACAAAGCTGGAGAAGGAGAAAGGGAAAAACCATCCCCAGCAGGAGTGACACGACCATTCACCACGTTTTAAACTAACAAAATTTTTCTTTGATTTGAAGCAGGGAAAGGAAATGTTATTGATGGCGGAAAGACAGGCCACAAAGAAGATTATCAAACTGGGGCATAAAATTTTCTCTCATTGCGAAAATTTTCTTAAAATCAGGTACCCACTTGGGGAAGATGGAAGATAACACAAGTCTTAAGGGAAGTAGTCTTTGAAGAAGGAGAATAACATATTTTTGAAGAAAACACCAGTGTTATCCCCAGCAATTTCAGAGGAATGGAACACCAATTTTGAGGAAAGCAGTTCTAAAAGGAGATAATTCAAGTGAGAAGGAAAATGGTTCAGGAGGCAGGAAGGAACAACAATAACAGAATGCATATTTTAAAGTTGAAATTGAAGTCAGGAGCCCGCTTGGAGAATGGAGGTGTTATATATAAGTTGTGGATGAATTTAGGAGCCCGCCTGGAGAATGGAGGTGTTATATTTTTAAGAAGTTGTTGAAGTCAGGAGCCCGCCTGGAGAATGGAGGTGTTATATTTTTAAGTTGTAATTGAATTCTGGAGCCCACCTGGAGAATGGAGGTGTTATATTTTTAAGAAGTTGTTGAAGTTAGGATCCCGCCTGGAGAATGGAGGTGTTATATTTTTAAGAATTTGTTGAAGTCAGGAGCCCGCCTGGAGAATGGAGGTGTTATATTTTTAAGTCGTTGACGAAGTGAGGAGCCCGTCTGGAGAATGGAAGTGTTATATTTTTTAAGGAATTGTTGAAGTCAGGAGCCCGCCTGGAGAATGAAGGTTGTTATATTCAAGTTGTAGTTGAAGTCAGGAGCCCGCCTGGAGAATGGAGGTGTTATATTTTTAAGTTGTTATAGAAATCAGGAGCTCGCCTGGAGAATGGAGGTTGTTATATTCAAGTTGTAGTTGAAGTCAGGAGCCCGCCTGGAGAATGAAGGTGTTATCTTTTAAGTTGTAATTAAAGTCAGGAGCCCGCCTGGAGAATGGAGGTTGTTATATTTTTAAGTTGTAATTGAAGTCAGGAGTCCGCCTAGAGAATGGAGGCTGTATTATCTATAAATTGCAGTTGAAGTCAGGAGCCCACCTGAAGAATGGAGGTCGTATTATCTTTAAATTTTAGTTGAAGTCAGGAGCCCGCCTGTAGAACAGAGGAATACAGTTCAAGTTTGAAGTCAGGAGCCCGCCTGTATAATAGAGGAATACATTCAAGATCAAGTCAGAAGTCAGTAAAGCGGAGGGTTACAACAAAATATTCCCAGCATAAATCCCACTTCAGAAATCAGAAAGAAGACTACAAGTCAAGTCAAAGAAAGAAACAGCGGAGGAAACACAAGCCAACAAGAAAGCAAGGCGACAAGAGCAAGTTTGAAGATAGATAAGATTTTGTAATCCCTATTTTAGTCTAGCTTATTGTTTTCTTTTAGCACAGTGTAATAAGGAGGTCGGTAAGCAGTAGCAGCCGCATGCAACAGCAGTAGCAGCAAAATTACGGTCTCATGGTAGTCCCAGCTACCAAAACTTCTCGAACTACTGATTCTCTTTTAGCCAGGGATATGTAGGAAACCTTCAAAGCAAAGGTTCTGTCAAAACTTTCAAAAAATGCTTCACACGGAGTACTCGGACGGGCAAAAATCGCTCGTATCTGCTCACTTTATCTTTGCACGAAAACTCTTCGTGTTTTCGGACAAAGAGGGGCAGCTGTGAGCATGTGATTTTTTCCCTGTATGAGAATTACTCCCAAAATTTTCAAAATAAAATAATTTTGTTTGTTTGCAATTGTTGTGAATTTTGTGGTATTTTTCTTTATTATTCGCATTTGTCTATGCGTGTTTATTTTGTTAAATAAATACAAAATACAAAAATATGTCGCATTTGCATTTTAGGATTTAATTCTACCATTAAGAGTAATTAAGTTTGTTTTACAAAATAAAAAAATTATAAAAAATAATGTATTTTGCATTTTTAGCATTTAATGTCCAATTGTATGATTTTATTTTTAATTGGTATTTAATTATGTGTGATAATTGTTATTAGGAGTTAATTAGTATTTTAAGATAATTTTGGTTTTTATAATTTAATCTTAGCATTTTAGCTTTATTAATTAGGAAATTGAATAAATAGAATAGAACAAAAATAGAGAGAAAACCGGACTGGGCCACCTTTCAAATTAAATCAACTAGGCCCCAAAACCCAAACCCCTTTACCCATTTTTTTCCGCCCTGCCCCATGGCCCAAATGACCCCCCTTTCTTTTACTTTCATTTTTCAATTACATTCACCCTTACACCCAAATAACCAAACCCTAGAGACCCCTAAACACCCACCCCCCTGCTGCGTCGTCTTCTTCAAACCACCAAACAGTCGCCACCCTCGAGACTTCCCTCCCCACGAATCAGACGCACCCCATTCGTCTCTAGCCTCAGTCCGTCGAACCATACACTTCCAGCCATGAACGATGCACGACCACCTTAGGCAACAACCAAATGACCTTTCTCCTTCCCCCAACTACCCAGCGACGCCAAACCTCCATTAACGCCAGCTCCACGCCGGAGACCAGTGTCCGAAATGACCACCAGCCTTCACGTCCCAAACGACCACCAGTACACCAACCAAACGACCCTTCTCCTCTTCTTCACAAGAGCCAGCAAACACCCGCCAACGACCCATCGTCGTTACCACCCCAGCTCCGCCTCATGACCAGAACAGCCAGCCCGTCACTTTCTAGTTGCCAGCTGACCATTGGCCACCCTTTTCCGTCGAGCAGCAGCGAGCAGCAACATCTCCAAGCCACTGCTGCTCCAGCTCCACTTTCATGCCAGCGACCCCTTCGTCGTCTCCACCAGTCCGTCTCCAAACGCACCTAAACCAACCCACACGACCACCATAACCCGATGTCCAGCTTCATCTGCAAACGACCACAAACCAGTGAACTCCATCGTCACTTCATCAAAAACGAAAAGGGGCTAAAAACAGTGAGGTTTGTTCAGGCGTGTCGAGGTTGCCGTTCGAACCCGGTCTTTAAAATAGTTGGTTTCCGTTCTCTTTTCTTTTAGTTTTCATTCAGTAAATTCATCTTCTAATCCTTTTCTTCTTTCTCTAATTGTGTTTGTGTTCCGATGGGTTAGTTTGAATTTGAACCCAGGTCTTTGTTTGTATTATAGATAATTCATGTTCATTTTGTTTGAAGTTTGTTAGTTCTCATCAAGTGATTTAATGTCGAGTGTTTTATGTGCTGGTCCTTAGATTTTAGCTTCAGGGTTCATCGTCGATATACTTTCAGTTTTCCTACATTTTTGTACAAGTTTAACTTAGAATTGTGTTATTTCAGCCCATGTATCTGTGTGTCAATCGTAGTCTGAAATCTGATCGTAGTAGTTCAACATAGTTTTGTTCTGAATCATTCATCTTTGTTATGATGTTGTTTGGTCTAGTTTGAGTTCAACTGATGTTGAGTTTAGTGATTTAAATCTACTTGTTTGTTCTTATATGAATCTGACCTTGTTGACTTGTCATAATGTTGTTGATTGGGAGTTTAGTTTCATGTGTTTAATTATTCAATTGTTAGGCTTGATTTGGTTATAGCTGATATGGTTTGTAGTACAGATTAAAAGTGGTTGGGGTAGGATAGTAAGTTCAGTAATATCAGGAGGGTAATTTGGGAGTTGGAAAGTTTGAAAATGGTTTAAACTTAGTGGTCTGTCAGTGAGGTACTAATATACCATTAAAATAATGAATTGTTTAATAAAAGTGGGGAACAAGATATAATGGGGAGGTTTAAAGGGATTGATTAAATAAAGAAAAGACAAGGGTTAGTGGAGAACAAGACATAGTGATGTAAATAAAGGAAAAAGGGGCTTGGAAAGTAAAAAGAGGGGAATAATAATGAAAAAGCTAAAGGGTTCACATGTAGAAGAATATATAAAGCTGGAAAGTAAAAAAGAGTAGGGGATAATAATAAAAGGTTTTCTTTTACAACTGTAAAAGAAAAAAGAAGGGCTGAAAAGGGTAAAAGTTTTTGGGTTTAAATATAGAGATTAGGAGAGTCATTAAGGGGGACTTGAACTACTAGTAAGAGTGGAGAGTCAAAAAAATATTTATTAATTTTCAGATCTAGAGTTCAAAATTAAAAACTCCAAAGACCAAAAACAATAGAAAATCTAAGAGAAAAACCAAAAATAGTTACTATTCCACTGGAATTTTCAGTTTAATTTCCAGTTTTTCCTAAGTTCTGGTTTCAGAGACATATATACTGATTTCGAATGGCTTTAGATCCAATTGAGCTAGATTTCAATTGAGTTTGGGTTTGACTGGAAGTGTTGAGTATTTGCTGGGTAATTGTCAAGGTCATTTGGCCTGTTTCGAAATTGATTCAAGTCGATCTTTCCTTTGTCTGGTTGCAAATTTTGTTTTGGGCTATGTTTTGATTTTCTAGGCTGTGTATTGTTGCTGTTTGGTTATCTCAAAGTGCTGCTGATCATCACTGCTCCACTGACCTCCTCTTCTTCTTCTTACATTTCACATCCCCAGGTACACATTTGAGCATGATTCTATGTAGATCTCTTGCTGGAAATGAAAAAATGAAATTGAGGCTGGACCTCTGCTGTTGCCTTGCGATTTTAGTGGCTTTATCATGTTTAGATAGAATTCTGTCGTTTGTTAGTTTGCTCATAGACTGTATTAGCTTTGGACTGTTTAAGTTTATGGACCGTTGAACTCTTGCTGATAAGCTTATGAACTTCATAATTGGCAACATTAATTTGGCTTAGATATATGCTGGTGTAGTGTAGTAAAATGCGAGGTAACTTGATTTGTATCTTATTAATTGCAAGAAAAACAAGTCAAATGGTTTGGTTTTGATGTGCTACTTTCAGTGATCCATTTTTTTAATCATGAACTGCTTGAATAATAATTCAGTAATGCTAGTTTGAACTGTCCTAAAATCAATAGGGTATTTTGAGTTCAGGCTATTGAGTAGTTCGCATGTAATGTAAATAAAAATCACCTAGTACAATTGATTAGCTTAAATTAAATAAACAAATGCCGTTTCGATTGTCCTTTAATTGGAAAAACTTCCTCTGTGCCCCTGCTGGCGCGGGTAAAAAGGAGGTGTGACAGTGGTGTGCGAGATATTTAACTATTGTCCTTATGTTGCCAGCTGATATTTCCCCCCAGCATGTTTCCTCCCTCCCATCCTTGAATGTATATTTCTGCTTCTATTTTCCGATGTAGATTATTTATCTGCACACGTTTATTTGGTAGTGTGACGACCCAGAGGGTCATCACCTAGTTTAATTGAATTCTGTGACTCCGAGGACCTTAAAAACCTCATTTAAAGTCGTCTCGATTTGCATGCGCAGTCCGGGCAAGAATCTGGAAAGCTTAAACGTAAAATTCTGCGAAAAATACTAAATTTTGATGTTAAAATGAATAAATTTGACTTTGGTCAACATTTTTGGTAAACGGATCCGGACCCTAAATTTAACGGTCCCTAAGGGTCCGTAGGAAAATATGGGACTCGAGCGTATGCCCGTAATCAAATTTCGAGGTCCCGAACCCGAGAAATGAATTTTTAAATGAAATTATTTTTCTAAAATTGTTAAGGAAAATTGAAATGATATTTGATTAGAACGTGTTGGTATCGAGCCCGTATTTTGGTTCCAGCGCCCGGTACAAGTCTTATATATGCTTTAAGTCATTTCTGTGAATTTTGGTTGAAAACGGATATCGTTTGATGTGATCCGGACCTAAATTGAAAATTTTGATGTTTTATGAAGTTTGAAAGAATTCTTGGATTTTGAGATTTATTTCAATGTTTATGATGTTATTTTGGCGATTTGATCGCACAAGTAAGTCCGTTGTATATTTTTGAGGTTGTGTGTATATTTGGTTTGGAGTCCCGAGGACTCGGAGTGAGTTTTGGATAGGCCATGTGTGCATTTTTGACCTTTGAAAATAATCTGGTATGCATGTTCTGCAGTCTTTGCATTTGTGGAGCAGGTCTCGCAAATGCGAGCCTGGCATCGCAAATGCGAGAAGGAAAATCTTTGCAGCTTGATCGCAAATGCGACCAATTGGTCCGCAAATACGAAGCAGGGCCTGTCTCAAATGCGACGTCCGGGATCGCAAATGCGAAGATCCCTTTTTCCGCCTGAGGTCGCAAATGCGATAAAGCCATCGCAAATGCGATGTTGCAAATGCGACAACTTCTTCGCAAATGCGAAAGCTGCGAATTTCTGAAGGGTTCGCAAATGCGAACACTATTTCGCAATTCCCACATCTGAGAGGTCAGGGTTCGCAAAATTGCGAATCCCTCTTCGCATTTTCCATATTAGAGACCTACAATTTTCTATACTTAGCTGATTTTTAAGTCATTTTCACACCATTTTTCAAAACACAACTCCTTTGGGTAATTTTCCAAGAACAAATCTTCTTCCAAATCAATTGTAAGTTAGTATTTACTCATTTCTTTCAATCATTTACATCTTTTAATATGATTTCAACCTAAAATCAATGATTTTCATGGGAAAATTGGGTCTTTTGGGTAGAACCTAGATTTTTCAAAAAATTGGGGATTTGGACCTCAATTTGAGGTCCGATTTCAAAATAAATTATATATTTGAGTTCGTGGGAGATTGGATAATCGAGTTTTGGTTCGAACCTCAGGTTTGACCATGTGGGCCCTGGGGCGGTTTTTGATTTTTTGGGTAAAACTTTAGAAAACTCATTTTCATGCATTGGGGTTGATTCCTTTAGTGTTTATTAATGTAATCAAGTAATTTGTGATTAGATACGAGCGAATTGGCGGTGGAATCACGGGGTAAAGCTATAATTGAGGCTTGAGTTATGTTCAAGGCATCGAGGTAAATGTTTGGTATAACCTTAGCTTGAGGGGTTAGGAGTTGAGTCCTACTTGCTATGTGGTAATTGTCGAGTAAGACGTATAGGTATGATGACGAGTATCTATACGTTGGTGTCAAGCATGACCGTGAGTCTTTAAATTGTGAATATCTTAATTTCATTGCATCTCTCATGCCTTGTGGTGATTCCTATTTGTTGTGAAAAGCTTGTGGAAGAAATTGTGACCTATGAATATCGAGGAGCATTGGCTCGAGTTATATTACAATTGTGAAAGTATGTGAGATGATTGAACCCTTTGGAGCACTGTTTCAAGTGGTAAAGTGAGTTATGAAATGAAAGTGATTAAATTGTTCACTTGCTGAGATATTATTGCTTTGTTGATTATTTCCTTTGCCGGGATATTGAGATTATTGATGTTGTACCCTTGCCGGGATTTAATTGTTTAATTGTTTTTCCTTGCCGGGATTTCTATTATTATTCTGTTTATTCCCTTGCCACTTGTTTGTAATTGTTGTCTGGGTGAGAAAGAGTGTTAAAGCACGAAGGGTGATGCCGTGCATTGTTTATCAATGAAAGGAAAGAGTGTAAAGACGAAGGGTGATGCCGTGCATTGTTGTTTATTGCGAGGAAAGACTATAAAGCACGAAGGGTGATGCCCGCACGATGTATCATTCTTTGCCGATTCTATTGATTTTATATAATGAATGTATATTATATAAAACCAAGTCTTCTGGCATGTTTAAAGGAGAATCCTAGTGGGCAATGACATTAGAATCAGTGAATAAGAACAACGTTACTTTGGCTTGAAAACAACAAAGCTCCATAAAATACAACATTAAATGAATAATATACATCATATTATAATCTATATTAGAATCAGTTGCCTGCTCCACAACATAAAATTGAAGTAAACCACCACAGCATCAATTCATAAATCATTCATTTGCAGGCAACTAAATGTAAACATTCTTAACACATAGTGACAATGTTATTACAGAATAAACCAACTAAAAATATCCATCAAGCAAGCTCATGTTCCCAAATAGATATTCACTCGTCTCTCCGTCTAAAAACGGCAAGGCTAAACACACTGTTATAATACTAGATCGACATTTGTTACAACTTTTTATAGACTAGGTTCATATCCAAGTCACAGAAATACATCCATATACTACTGCATTCTCCCAACTCACCATTTTCTTTCTAGCTGACATACAATTTGAGCTTTACGCGATGCCCGCTGAAATGTTGATAACTCTGCAAGTATCTCAGCTCCTTTTTCTTTGTTTACCAAATATAAGTCCGGCTCAATTAGCATTCTCACCAGCATCGGAGATTTGGCGAATAGAAGCTTGATAAGCTGCATAACTTTCCTTGCTGATCTGTTTGGAGTAATTTACTCCATAACTTTGTTTAAAAATTCTATTTAAGCAAAGGAACCCTTCTGGCATATGACTTACTTCCACATCTCTCTCTTTAAAGAAAAACATGGTTGATATGCATCATAAAGATATTATCTTTTTGTAAAACAATAATTTTGGGAGATATGTCTACCCATTGAGTGTATAAACTCTTAAAAAGAGGAGGGCATATTCCCTTTCCTTTACGGTACTATGTCCCCATTCATCTGAGGCTAATACCTTTTTTATTATTATTTTCGAGAAATTATAAATTCTCTTAGTATTAGCCGGATAGAAATGTTGAATTTCAGTTGATCCAATAGATGAGAGTATTAACTCATAATTCATCCTGTATTTATAAGCAGGAGTGATGCATGACACTGTATCGAAGAAATGGATGGCTGCTATGCCATCGTAAAAGATATTATCTTCGACGATGTTTCATCATCTGCTTTTCTAGCTTAAACTCATTGCGTAAAGCTAAACCTTCTTTATTGCATACACTAATAAGATCTCCATAAGTGTAACTATTATAGTCGATACTTATTGATGTCCCTCTAAGGGTTTTTCTAACCCTTTCAGCAAATAATGGAGGGAGTCCATCAATAAATTTGGACTTCCAGAGAGTGCTATTACACTCTGGTAATTTCATAACACCGGAAAGGAATACATCTTTATACCACCTAAAAGGTGTTGAAGTTTTGCACCTAAGATTATGGAGCATAGTTCGTATGGTCTCACTATTATCATACCATCCTCCTGAGAAGTGTTCAATAATATTAATAACTAATGAATCAACAGCATTTTGGACATTTTGCCCATTCTCTACCTTTACTGCTCCCATAATGGTTGCCTTGTGCTCAGCAGTAAGGTAATTATCCCACCAACCTTGTAATTGGCCTGTAAAGCCTGCTACAATCATTTCAGCAATTGCTTTATCCTTATTACCATTAACCTCACAAATTGTACTATACATACGAATTCTACGTATCGTATTATAGATCTGACGATCAGTGAAGCCATCTATGTTCCATTCATAGATTTTTGTCCCACTAAAACTATGGGAAAGATTGATACCATCGTATCGATTAAAATCCATCTGGTGGAGACGTTTTAATTTAAATTCTCTCACCTCTGATGGAGGTTGGATGCTACCAGTAGCAATAGAAGTGATCTGTTCACCAAGAATACTAACATGCTGCTTGAGCATAGTATTAACCTCTTGAGTAGTATCCATTAAAATCCATCTGAAAAATCCATTTCGGATGGGTTTGGGTAAAATAATTAAACAAAATAATGGAAGACGATTTTAAGCTTACAAAGCAAGAAGATTTTGCTGATGATAGAATTTGCCCTTTTCTCTGGATTGGATTTTGTGTGCTACTTCAGCTCTGGATAGATTATGACCTTTGCTCGGAAGAAAGAGAAATATAGTACTAGTAGTAGTTACACCTAGGGCTGTATTCTGGCCCGGGCCTTCGTGGGCCTAACGGGCCGGGCTTCGTGGGCCTGGGCTCTGGCGGTCCCGGGCTTCGTGGGTTCAATGGGTGGAATCGGCCCGTGACGGGCCTAAGCCCACGTGGTCCTGTGCTTAATGGGTCGGGCTCGTGGGCCTAACGAATTTTTTTTTTAAGGCAATTTCTTGTAGTATCATGGCTATATTAAAAATATATATGTAGTATATATGTAGATCTAATTATTAAAGTGCTTGACGAAAAAGAAAATAACAAAACAATAGTAAAACACTAAATTGTCATGCATAATATATTGTCTTGTAGTATATATATTGTATCTTATGTATATATATTCTCTTATATATTTTCTTGTAGTATATATATTGTATCTTATGTATATATATTCTCTTATATATTTTCTTGTAGTATATATATTGTATCTTATGTATATATATTCGCATAATATATTGTCTTGTAGTATATATATTGTATCTTATGTATATATATTCTCTAATATATTTTCTTGTAGTATATATATTGTATCTTATGTATATATATTCGCATAATATATTTTCTTGTAGTATATATATTGTATCTTATGTATATATATTCGCATAATATATTGTCTTGTAGTATATATATTGTATCTTATGTATATATATTCTCTTATATATTTTCTTGTAGTATATATATTGTATCTTATGTATATATATTCTCTTATATATTTTCTTGTAGTATATATATTGTATCTTATGTATATATATTCGCATAATATATTTTCTTGTAGTATATATATTGTATCTTATGTATATATATTCTCTTATATATTTTCTTGGTATAGACAAAGAAATATTGCGATAATTAAGAGCCACTCTAAGTCTACTTCTACGGTTTGAATAAAAAAGCCAATTAAGAGTCATTCTAACCTTTTCAATTTCTATGTTTAATATTCGCATACCATCACCGACAATTAAATGATAAATATGACAAATATATCTAACATGGAAAATATTAGTAAATGCAGGATTTAGTGTTGTTGTAAGCATGCCTATAGCACTAGTGTTACTAGAAGCATTATCCATAGAAATTGCCATTATTTTATCGCTAAAGCAAAAATATCTACAAATATCTGCAACAGTGTTAGCTATAAACTTACATGTGTGACGCGAATTAATTATTCTATATGCAATTATGCGTTTTTGCATTATCCATTCCTCATCTATCCAATGACTTGTAACAGTTAGGTAATCACAATCATTACCACTTCTACCAATATCAGTAGTAATAGAAATCTGATTAGGTATATGAGTAAATAAATACCGCAAATATTGTTCATATTCATGTTTGAATTTATAAATATCACTCTTAACTGTTGCGCGAGGCCAACCTTTATAAGTAGGATTAAAAACTCTTCTAATATAATGAACCCAATTAGGATTAGATGCAAAAGTATAAGGTAAGCACATAACAGTAATCATCTTTGCTAATTCTTCACGATATCTATTTGGATCGTAATATAAAATACCTCCGGTGACAGTGTTAATTCCTGGTTGAACTAGATTTGAACCTGTACTAGGGTTAACCGCAGAATCTACACTTGCCCCCTCTAGTTGCGCTTTCATTTGAAAAAATCTAGCCTTATCTCTAGGGTGTGTTTTGATGTGCCTAGTCAAACTACCCGTGCCACTACGGTCTCCAGTATATTTATGCACCATTAATTTCCCACAAGTTTTACATTTAGCCTTATTTTGTTCTCTTACTTTAGTAAAAAAATTCCAAACTAATGATGTTTCTAGGCGTTTAGCAGATTCTCTATTAAAAGTAGGAGTTTCTACAGGTGGGTCAACCGGTGCATCAGTTGGGTTATTAAGAGGACTAGTAGGTGTATCATCTAAATCCGGTGCTTGGGTTTCATCATCATCTTCATTTTCCTCATTATTTTCTAAGATGGTTTCATTAGGATAAAGAGCATTCATAATTTCATCATCTAATCTTTCACCTGGTGCAACATTATGGTAAAATTCACTATCGGTAAATTGAAAACAAGGGTGATCACTATCAAGAATTACGGAAGGAGGAGGACGTCTAGGTTGGCGACTACTTTCAACTTGCTTATCTTTTCTAGGTCGGGGAGCCGGGGGAAGGGTAGTTGGTTGGCCACTACTTTCACCAGTTTTATCTTTTCCTTTACCAAATATTTTTTTCAAAGTAAATGCCATATTAATTATAATTATGCAAACTAAACCACACAAAAATATATTCTTAAAACGTAAGAGTTGAAACGAGTTTACCGGATTGCCGAACAACTTCTTGAAAATTGAAAATCGTTGAACACTTGAAAACTTCAATTCAACAACTTCACAATTTTTCACGAAATTTCAACAATAAATTAAGTAATTGTAGTAGAGAGATTGAGAGATATTGAGAGATATTGATGAATTGGTGAATAAAAATGAAAGAATGAGGGGGTATTTATAGTTGAGAAATGGGAAAAAGTGTAATTATATAAAGTTGGGGTTAAAATAAAGTTTGGGCCAAATGGCCATTTTTTAAACTTAAAAACGGTCATATTTTCAGCACAAACGGCTAGATTTTAAATATGGCCGTTGGAGAATTTTAATTTTTTTTTTTTTTAAAAAAATAGCCGTTGGGCCCGTTAGGCTCGCCAGGACCGGCCCAGGCCCGCATGACGGTCCCGGGCTAAACGGTCCCGGGCTCGTGGGCTAATACTACAAGACCGGCCCGTCACGGGCTTCTCAGGACCACCAGGACCGGCCCACCAGGCCCGTTAGGAACGCGGGCCCGATCCGGTCCGGTTCAGGCCCGGCCCACCGAGCAACCTTAGTTACACCTGTTAAATGGTCTACCCGACCCGGCCCATTTGACATGTCCTTTAAGTTGGCCCACAGTCCACTAACTCACTTTTTCTTCTTTATTTACTCCGTTCGTTCACAAGATTAATTTTATTTTTTTATTTTGGTTCAAAATAAGTGTCCAATTATATAATAGAGAAATAATTCAATTTATTTTTACAAAATAACTCTTATGTACATATCACTAAAAAATTTTCTTACTATTCATATTAAGAATTTAATTTGAGATAATTTAGTCATAGTATATATTTTTGTATAGAATTTATCGCAAATGGACCCACAAAGACACTTGTCAAACGTAAGGTGTGTCACTTAAGGAAAATTTTATTTTGTGTCTCATACAACTAACACTAGTTGTATGAGTCAATTTTTTTATCTCACAGTTTTGTGAACCCAGAATTTTGTGAACCCAGAAGTATAAGATTGGGATCCATAAATTTGTGAGATAAAAAAAAATACAGTGTAAATTGTATAATATACAAATTAAAACTTCTCAACAATATTTGTTCGAGGCCACCCCTTACATTGGACGCATGTGGGGTGCATTTTGCCGACACTTATTATAAATAAAGAAGAAAAAGTGAGTAGTGGATTGTGGGCCAACTGAAAGGATTAGATAAAATAAAAAATGGAAAGGTGATTGTGGGTCCCACGCAAATCACAAACTCCATCTGAAATTAAGAGCCTTCACGTTTTTCTTTTTAACCACTTGAAACAATAGCTAAAACAAAAAAATTCCCATCTCAAACACCATTTTCGTGTATTGACAATCTCATTTCTTCTACTTAATCAATTCTTGATCGTATTCATCCCTACAATTAGACGAGAGGGGTTGCTCTGATGGTAAGCATCCTCCACTTCCAATCAAGAGGTTGTGAGTTCGAGTCTTCCCAAGAGCAAGGTGGGAAGTTCTTGGAGGGAAGGATGCCGAGGGTCTATTTGGAAATAGTCTATCTACCTCAGGGTAGGGGTAAGGTCTGCGTACACACTACCCTGGTCGCAATTGCGACATCAGAGACCTGTAAATTCACACTTAGACGCATTTTCATCCATTTTTCATATCTCTTCAAAACCAAAACACTCTAGGAGGATTTTTCAAAGGCAATTTATTCTCCCAATTGATTGTAAGTTATTTCTAATTCGTTTCCTTCAATCTTTAACATCTTTTCACATGATTTCAACTCAAATCAAAGGTTTTCATGGGGGAAATTATGTGTTTTGGGTAGAACTTAGGTTTTTCAAATTTTGGGGATTTGGGTCTCGATTTGATTTTCGATTTCAAAACAAATTATATATTTGAGTTCGTGAATGAATGGGTAGTCGGGTCTTGGTTCGTACCTCGGGTTTAGACCATGTGGGCCCAGGGTCAATTTTTTACTTTTTGGGAAAAACTTTAGAAAACTTATTTTCATGCACTAGAATTTATTCATTTAGCCTTTATTGATATAATTAAGTAATTAATGACTAGATACGAGCAAATTGGCGGTGGAATCAAGAGGTAAAACGATAGTTGAGGCTTGAATTGTGTTCGAAACATCGAGGTAAGTGTTTGGTCTAACCTTAGCTTAAGGGATTAGGATTTGTGTCTTAATTGCTATGTGTTATTTGTTGAGTACGACGTATAGGTATGGTGACGAGTATCTATACGTTGGTGTCAAGCATGCCCGTAAGTCTTATGTTATGACTAATTTTTCTCCGTTTGTATTGTTCATGTTAATGTGGTGGTTGTTATTGTTGAGCAAAGGTTGTGGAAAGAATATTAGTAATTGTATATTGAAGAGCGTTGGCTTAGTTGTAAAGTGATTTGTGGAAGTAAATGTGAAAATGAGAAGAGAATTATGTTGTTATTTTGATAATGTTCCCTTGCCGGGATTTTATTATGATTCATTTATTCCTTGCCCTTATTGTTTGTGTTTGTTGTTTGGGTGAGGAAGAGTGTAAAGTACGAAGGGTGATGTCGTGCATTGTTTTGGTGAGAGAGTGTTAAAGCACGAAGGGTAACACCGTGTATTATTTTGTGAGGAAGAGTGTAAAGAACGAAGGAATTCTGTGTCGTATGATGTACCATCTCGTGCCGAATATATTAATTTTATGGTGAGGATGAGAGTAAAAGCACGAAGGGTGATGTCGTGTAGTTTATATTTATTTTATGGTGAGGATGAGAGTAAAAACACGAAGGGTGATATCGTGCACTTGTTTGATTTCCGATTCTTTTGGTAATTGAATTGTGGTTGTGAGCACGTGATTTTTGCCCTGTATGAGAATTACTCCCAAAAATTTCCAAATAAAATAATTTTGTTTGTTTGCAATTGTTGTGAATTTTGTGGTATTTTTCTTTATTATTCGCATTTGTCTATGCGTGTTTATTTTGTTAAATAAATACAAAATACAAAAATAGGTCGCATTTGCATTTTAGGATTTAATTCTACCATTAGGAGTAATTAAGTTTGTTTTACAAAATAAAAAAATCACAAAAAATAATGTATTTTGCATTTTTAGCATTTAATGTCCAATTGTATGATTTTATTTTTAATTGGTATTTAATTATGTGTGATAATTGTTATTAGGAGTTAATTAGTATTTTAATATAATTTTGGTTTTATAATTTAATCTTAGCATTTTAGCTTTATTAATTAGGAAATTGAATAAATAGAAAAGAACAAAAATAGAGAGAAAACCGGACTGGGCCACCTTTCAAATTAAATCAACTAGGCCCCAAAACCAAACCCCTTTACCCATTTTTGTCTGCCCTGCCCCATGGCCCAAACGACCCCCCTTCTTTTACTTTCATTTTTCAATTACATTCACCCTTACACCCAAATAACCAAACCCTAGAGACTCCTAAACACCTGCCCCTCCTGCTGCGTCGTCTTCTTCAAACCACCAAACAGTCGCCACCCTCGAGACTTCCCTCCCCACGAACCAGACGCACCCCTTTTTGTCTCCAGCCTCAATCCGTCGAACCAGACACCTCCAGCCATGAACGACGCACCACCACCTTAGGCATCAACCAAACGACCTTTCTCCTTCCCCCAGCTGCCCAGCGACGCCAAACCTCCATTAACGCCAGCTCCACACCGGAGACCAGCGTCCGAAACGACCACCAGCCTTCACGTCCCAAACGACCACCAGTACACCAACCAAACGACCCTTCTCCTCTCTTCACAAGAGCCAGCAAACACCCGCCAATGACCCGTCGTCGTTACCACCCCAAGCTCTGCCTCACGACCAGAACATCCAACCCGTCACCTTCTAGTCACCAGCAACATCTCCAAGCCACTGCTGCTCCAGCTCCACTATCACGCCAACGACCCCTTCGTCGTCTCCACCAATCCGTCTCCAAACGCACCTAAACCAACAACCCGCACGACTACCATAACCCGATGTCCAGCTTCATTCGCAAATGACCACAAACCAGTGAACTCCATCATCACTCCATCAAAAACGAAAGGGGCTGAAAACAATGAGGTTTGTTCAGGCGTGTCGAGGTTGATGTTCGAACCCGGTCTTTAAACTGGTATGTTTCCGTTCTCTTTTATTTTAGTTTTCATTCAGCAAATTCATTTTCTACTCCTTTTCTTCTTTCTCTGATTGTGTTTGTGTTCCAATGGGTTAGTTTGAATTCGAACCCAGGTCTTTGTTTGTATTATAGATAATTCATGTTCATTTTGTTTGAAGTTTATTAGTTCTCATCAAGTGATTTAATGTCGAGTGTTTTATGTGCTAGTCCTTAGATTTTAGCTTCAGGGTTCATCGTCGATATACTTTCAGTATTGCTATATTTTTGTACAGGTTTAACTTAGAATTGTGTTAATTTAGCCCATGTATCTGTGTGTCAATCGTAGTCTGAAATCTGACCATAGTAGTTCAACATAGTTTTGTTCTGAATCATTCATCTTTGTTATGATGATGTTTGATCTAGTTTGAGTTCAACTGATGTTGAGTTTAGTGATTTAAATATACTTGTTTGTTCTTATATGAATCTAACCTTGTTGACTTGTCATAATGTTGTTGATTGGGAGTTTAGTTTCATGTGTTTAATTAATCAATTGTTAGGCTTGATTTGGTTATAGCTGATATGGTTTGTAGTACAGATTAAAAGGGATTGGGGTAGGATAGTAATTTCAGTAATATCAGGAGGGTAATTTGGGAGTTGGAAAGTTTGAAAATGGTGTAAACTTAGTGGTCTGTCAGTGAGGTACTGATATTCCATTAAAATAATGAATTGATTAATAAAAGTGGGGAACAAGACATAATGGGGAGGTTTAAAGGGATTGATTAAATAAAGAAAAGACAAGGGTTAGTAGGGAACAAAGCATAGTGATGTAAATAAAGAAAAAAGGGGCTTGGAAAGTAAAAAGAGGGGAATAATAATGAAAAAGCTAAAGGGTTCACATGTAGAAGAATATATAAAGCTGGAAAGTAAAAAGGAGTAGGGGTAATAATAAAAGGTTTTCTTTTACAACTGTAAAAGAAAAAAGAAGGGCTGAAAAGGGTAAAAGTTTTTGGGTTAAAATATAGAGATTAGGATAGTCATTAAGGGGACTTGAATTAGCAGTAAGAGTAGAGAGTCAAAAAAAGCATTTATTAATTTTCAGATCTAGAGTTCAAAATTAAGAACTCCAAAAACCAAAAACAATAGAAAATCTAAGAGAAAAACCAAAAATAGTTACTATTCCACTGGAATTTTCAGTTTAATGTCCAGTTTTTCCTAAGTTCTGGTTTCAGAGACATATACTGATTTCGAATGGCTTTAGGTCCAATTGAGCTAGATTTTAATTGAGTTTGGGTTTGACTGGAAGTGTTGAGTATTTGTTGGGTAATTGTCAAGGTCATTTGGCCTGTTTCGAAATTGATTCAAGTCGATCTTTCTTTTGTCTAGTTGCAAATTTTCTTCTGGGCTATGTTTTGATTTTTTTGGGATGTGTATTGTTGCTGTTTGGTTATCTCAAAGTGCTGTTGATCATCATTGCTCCACTGACCTCCTCTTCTTCTTCTTCTTACATTTCACATCTCCAGGTACACATTTGAGCCTGATTCTATGTAGATCTCTTGCTGGAAATGAAAAAATGAAATTGAGGCTGGACCTCTGCTGTTGCCTTGCGATTTTAGTGGCTTTATCATGTTTGGATAGAATTATATCGTTTGTTAGTTTGCTCATAGACTGTATTAGCTTTGGACTGTTTAAGTTTATGGACCGTTGAACTCTTGTTGATAAGCTTATGAATTTTATAATTGGCAACGTTAATTTGGCTTAGATATATGCTGGTGTAGTGTAGTATAATGTGAGGTAACATGATTTGTTTCTCATTAATTGCAAGAAAAACAAGTCAAATGGTTTGGTTTTGATGTGCTACTTTCAGTGATCCATTTTTTTTAATCATGAACTGCTTGAATAATAATTCAGTAATGCTAGATTGAACTGTCCTAAAATCAATAGGGTATTTTGAGTTCAGGCTATTGAGTAGTTCGCATGTAATGTAAATAAAAATTACCTAGTCCAATTGATTAGCTTATTCATGTGAGGCTGACGTTTAGGATCAATACTGTTAAGTTCAATCACCCCCAGTCTGTGTTCATCTTAGTGACATTCAATAACTCATCAGGAACCATAATAGAAAATGATATAAGTAGGGAATTGAAATTCAAGCGATTAGCATGTTATCAATTTGAACAGTGTCTATTCTATCACAAAAGCAATAAGTGAATTTGGGAACACTTTAGATCGAGTTTGGGCCATAGCAATTTTAAAATGTCGTTGGTATAAGTCTGCTGAAATTCCAGGCCATACAGCCTCGTTTTGCTGATTTGGGGCCTTAGTGATTTAGCGCGGGCCCGGGTCTTGTGCTGAATTCCTTCTCGTTTGGGCCTGAGCCAAAGCCTACATACGGTTGATTTTGGTTATAGATTGGCTAGTGATTCTTACTCTTTGGGCTTCCCTTGGGGCCTAATGACATGTTTAGTTTAGACCATCATTTAGCTTGCTTTAGATCAATGATATTAACCAAGTAGGATTTTCTTTATTTTTAGAGACAAATAAAAATAGAAAATCATAGTCACTTTAGGTTTGCCCTTTTAAAATAAAAATGAGATGAGCCTCGCCGAATAAACTATAAATTGCGGGGCCCTCAATAAATATTGTACTAATTTTTAGACTTCGGGATGGGCCGTTTTAGTGAATTTCACGACATTCCCCAAAATAATAACGCTTTAGTCTCTTTAGGCGCGTATTTTAATAACATTACCTTCCTAAACGCGAGTGCACATTTATGTGACTCAAATCCAAATCCCAATAAAGTCGAAATGTGTCAACAACTACGGGTGCATTTATGTGACGTGATTCGAGACGTGTTTTCACGACGTTGCAATTCTCTTTTAAAATAACAATAATAAAAGCGGCTAAAAGTTAAAGTTTGCACATAGACTCATAATTGTTAAAATCAGATAATTTCCGCCAAAGATAACAGTTGAGCGACCGTGCTAGAACCTAGGAACTTGGGAATGCCTAACACCTTCTCCCGGGTTAACATAATTCCTTACTCGGATTTCTGGTGCGCGGAATGTAATACAGAGTCATTCTTTTCCTCGATTCAGGATTCAACCGGTGACTTGGGACACCATAAATCTCCCAAGTGGCGACTCTGAATTAAATAAATAAATCCCGTTTCGATTGTCCTTTAATTGGAAAAACTTCATGTGCGCCCCTACTGGCGCGGGTAAAAAGGAGGTGTGACAGCTCTGGCGACTCTGCTGGGGATACAATTGGTTCAAGGTTAGAAATTCGAGCTTAGGATAATTGTTATATTGGTTTTATTTGTTATCTGATTTTTTACATTTTTGGATTTAATATGCAAAATGCTAATTCTACCGCTTTGATATTATTTGAACTGTATATATATAAACTGTGCTAAAACCCCTCTCTTCTCTCTCTTGAGGAGTGCACACTGGTCGTGACTTCTTTCTGTTAGTGTCATATCCCAAAATAGAACGAGGATTCAGAGAAGTTGCAAAACTGGATGATCTTTTGGTTACCGGTACGAAGTTCCCATCCTCGGCTCGAGTTGTCCGCTCGGGTAAGCCAGGTCTAGAACAAACACCCAGGATAAACCTAGTATAACAAAACCTCATGCCGGATCCCTAGTAGGATCGCTTATTTGCATCATGTGCACTTGACTTAGGGGACTCAACACAGGGGTTGGGTCCGTCTAGGACAAGTGACCTAAATGAAAAAGACCATCCTGCTGCATCCTGTTTGTTTTACGCATTTATTTGTTGCAGACTTGCATGCTGACCGACTTCTGAAAATACTGGAATATCGGAAAAAGAGAAAAAGAAAATAGCAGAGTAGAGAGATAATTACATATTTAAAAAAAATAGTGCCCAAATAGCAAACTCTGTCAAAATTTTGAGAAAATGAAAAAAATGTTTTTTAGTGTAATTTATTTAAATGAGTCTTGTTCTCAGAATTAGTTTATTTTCGTTGCCCGAACTATGCTGGTTTGATTCTCACCGGATGTGAGATACGCAAACAACCCTCATCAGGTCTAACATCCCTTTTTGCAAAAATAGCCAAAAATGTCAAAAATTCAAATCTTTCGTCATAAATAAGTTAGGTGATTCCATTCTTGTAAAAATAGTCGAATGTCCCTAAAAAGACACCGGAAGGCTATTTTTGCGAGAACAGCCACTTTTGGTCATTTTCAAGGTTTTTGTCCGGTTGGTAAAACACAGCCTTTAAATCTTCTTCGAAGTGCTGAAAGGCCGTATTGGAAAGACTGGAGTTTTATTTAAATGTGTGTCAATTTTAGTTTATTCTTTCTTTGAGTCCAATGAGTCTTAATCACCCCAAACAAACATGCAGAATGAGCACGAGTCCAAGTTTGTCGGTAACAGTTAGGAGCAAGATCCCTTTGGAGTTGCGCTTGTGGTGGGAGGATTTGGAAAAGTCAGAGCGAGATAAGATCAAACTACATCTGGGAGGTCTCACCAGTTTGTTGAACGTCAGACTCAGATGTGACATCATAAAGGCTTTGGTTACATTTTAGGACCCGACCCACAGTGTATTCCACTTCTCAGATTTTGAACTCACCCCAACCTTAGAAGAGGTAGCAGGTTATATGGACATTACTGAGGGGCTAAGGCACAAATATCTGATTGCTCCAAGAGTCATCAATTCGCACAAGTTCATGGATCTACTGAAGATAAGTAAGGGAGTTCCGTACTCTGAGTTGTATAGGGGTTTTTCTACTCTGCAGTTCATATACCAGATGTATGGGTATATATGAGGGTTCGACGATCTGGAAAGCGGGGTTTGCAGCAGAGGGAATCGGGCAAAATGGTATGAACATAGGCGGTTCGCCTTCATGGTAGCATTCTTGGGTATTGTGGTGTTTCCTCGGAAAGACAGAAATATTGGTTTGAAGGTGGCTGGAGTTGTCAAGGTCCTGATTATCAACAACAAAAGCACGCTTGCCCCTATGATAGTGTCCGAGATATACCGAGCTCTCACAGCCTGTAAAGTCGGGGCAGATTTCTTCGAAGGATGTTATTTGTTATTGCAGATGTGGATGATCGAGCACTTGTGTCATCATCCTCAGTATATGAACTATAGATCTACAAACGAAGGCTGCATTGAAGGATATAACATGAGGGTTTCAGGGCTCAAATTGCCAGAAGGGTCTGAAGACTGGGTATCTTGCCTTCGCGCCATCACTGTAGCACCCAAATAGGGTGGACATTGGGTTGGCTTCATGTTGAAGAAATTGTGTATATGCCCGCCACAGGGCCTTACTTCCTCTTAATGGGACTCTGAGGTATTAAACTTTATGCGCCCTACTGGGTGATGAGACAGTTAGGAAGGTGTCAGGTGGTACACCCAGATGAAGATCTCAGTGCTTATACAGTCGAGGTTAGCACCGACGACCAATTTCATGAAGAAATCGTCTGTTATATATGGAATGAATGCCAGTATTTGAGGGGAAACACTCGGGTGCGCAACCTATCAGGAGGCGAAGTCTCACCGGCTTATCTTGCCTGGTACAGAAAGAAGGGCATTATAAGAGACGAACCAGAACGGCCAACCAAAAAACCTCACATTCAAGAGTTCGTTGAGGCGTCATAAGAACCGTGGGACTGGTTGGCCAAAGAGCGCGAATACCGGGCTGAAGTAGGCAAGCTGAAACAACAGATTAAGGATCTAAAATTTGAGAACAAGGTGCTGTCACACCTCCTTTTTCCATCCCCGCGAGGGTACAAGGGAGTTTTTCCAATTAAAGGACAATCGAAACGGGATTTGTTTATTTATTTCAGAGTCGCCACTTGGGAGATTTAGGGTGTCCCAAGTCACCAATTTTAATCCCGAATCGAGGAAAAGAATGACTCCATATTACAGTCTGCGTACCAGAAATCCGGATAAGGAATTCTGTTAACCCGGGAGAAGGTGTTAGGCATTCCCGAATTCCGTGGTTCTAGCACGGTTGCTCAACTGTCATATTCGGCTTGATTATCTGATTTTTATACAGATCTGAACTTATGTGCAAGTTTTAACTCTTTACCGCTTTTATTATTATATTTTTTTTTAAAATGTGAACATCGTTTAAAACATGTCTTTGGATTACGTCACATGAAATGCACCCGCAATCCGGAACACATTTTTATTCAATGTTTTAGGATTTAGATTTGGGTCGCATGAAATGCGCATCCGAGTTTAAGAAGGTAAAATTAATTAAATCGCGCCTAAAGAGTCTAGCGCGTTATTATCTTTGGGGAAGGAAGTGAAATTCACTAAACAGTCCATCCCAAATTCTAAGTATATTTTTTTTTAAATAATTAAATAAATAAATGAGATTGGAGAATCCTACAAATTTTGTATTGTTTACATCTATTTATTTTTAGCGAAATCCTTCCTTATTTTAAGAAAATCCTTTAATGACTACATTTTTATTATTACTAAGTTTGTCTATAAATATAAAATCAATCTCTACATTCTTAAAAATAACATATTAAATAGAAGAGAAAAACAAATATTAACAGAAAGTAATAAAAATTATATTGTTAGATGACTTGAGCTATTGAAATTAATTATTTATAAATACTGAAAATTAGAGATAATCTTGATTACTAAACCGTATTTCTAAAAATTAAATAATTTAACCTTAACTAACCTTGTTTTAATTCAAATCATGTCCTAATATTTGATTCGCAAAATTAATTCATGTTTTAACTGAATTTAGCTACATGATTCCGATTAACTTAACGTTGGCGATACTAAAACCCTTATGAATAAGGAACTTAATCAATTTTGCCAAACTAATTTAATAAAGCCATTTTTACGTTATTTTCTTCTATTTTAATTATTTGACAGTTTAATCAGTAATGAACATGCTTAAATATATACTACCTAATAATCAGGTTAAAGCAAAGCATTATTTAATACATCGCTACAATATGCCTGATTATGCAAAACAACGGCGATTTACAGAATGATAATACATGAAATAACATAAATGCAATTAATAAAAAAACTAAATTAAAAATTTAAACTTCCATTCTTTATTTTCAGCTTACAAAAGGCCAAAATTACAGTTGTGTACCTGGTATTGTCAATATAAGAAGAAGAAAGTCAGCCACGTAGTACGTAACACAACAACAACAATAATAACCAGCAATCCAGTCAACAGAAATCCCAGTGACAGATTTGAAAATCAAAATAAAATCCAGAAACACCAACAACAAACAACGGACAGAAACCAACGGAATTTCCAGATTTTGAAAGGCTAATTAATGTTTAACCCTTCTTTTCTAAACCCGTATATCAGAATATTTATCAGGTGTGTACTACTCTCTCTTCTAATTTCCAGCTCTTTTTATTTGTATTTTTTTTCTTTTCTTTTTCTTTCTTGAAAGTTTTAATATTTTTTCGGATTTTTCTTTCTCTCTTAAATATTTAGCTTTTTTTTCTCTCTCTCTATATCTGTCCTCTCAAAAATATGATCAAGCCTCCTATATATATCACATCCCCAAACCCTTTAATTAATTAATAAAACAACCATTTTCTCCTACCAAACCTATTATCTTCCCACTCATCCCATTTTAATCCTACTAAATTAAACAAATATATCAACCTCACCCCATTACATCTTGTCCCACATGCTTATTATAAATAATTACCATATTCCCTTCCACTACATTATGTCTTGTCCCCCATTATATTAAACAATTATATCACATACACCCCATTACCTTTTGTCCCCCATGCTTAACATAAAGAATTACAAAATGTACAATTCCTAAACTACCCCTCCGACCTTATTGCAATTATCATTTTACCCCTGAATGTACTGCAATTTACCAAACTACCCCCATCAGCTATAACCAATCAATTAATCAAACTCAACCAAAATATAGCCAATATGACCAATTTCTACACAAATTCAAACAACAAATCACATGAACACGATTTCTGAACCAATTCAACAACAATATCACATGAATACAAATTGAACAACAAAGAACAACTAAAATTTTGATTGAACAATATTTTTAGCAACAAACAAACCTACTTTCAGATTCAATCAACAATAACAACAAACAAGTATATTCAGATTTCTAAATTCAATAATCATTTGAACTTAAAATCAACTCTAACAACATTACAACCAACAATTCCTATATTAAACTTAAACAAGATTATGAGACAAACTCAAGAAATAATCATAAATGATGAACAATAAACAAGAAAAATCAAACTTATACTAATTTCGGATTCAAGAACAATCAAACAAAGTATGAACATAAATGAAAAGATTCAACAACAATAACAAGCAAGTTTTATTCAAATTCGAATTAAACTTGTATTAAGCTTAAACAAAACAAATAAACTTATTCAAATCACTAAACTTCAAATAATCAATTGATCTTTTAAAATTAAATCCAACAAAATTATAACAAAGATACATGATTCCAAAAAATTAAAACATAACTTCACATTAAATCACTGAATTAAAAACGAACTTCAAACAAAGATGAACATGAATTAAATCTATTTTTAAATAACAAAACATGACGGATTCACATGATTAAACCAACATACTCCCCGACTACAACTAAATGTTTTTAGACAAATAACAAGATCGAACAAGAACCAATTATGAGCTTAAACTTGAATCTAACAATATTAACAATTTCTGAAAAATACATAAAAAACATGAAACAAATTGAAGAAATAATTAATTAAATTTCAATTTGAATCTAACAAATATTAAACTAACAATTTCACATGAACAACTGAAAAATTAACAAAACAATGTACATGAACAAAACAAAAATCAAACATCTACCGATTTTAGATTCAAGAAATATCGAAACGAAATACGGAAAAAAAAATAAAACTCAAAATCTACTAACCGGATCGAAACGACGAACAACGACTAAACAACGATGACCTCGGACTATGTAGGGACTGTTTTGACAACCCCCAACCAAAACTCGAACAGAAAACTCGACGAACCGGACCTCGACTAAACGAAAGACCCTCGAACTTTGACGAAACGAAAAAGATGAAGCAACAGCAGAAGCAGAAATGTGAAGCAGAAGCAGCTGGCCATGGCGAAGAAGCAGCAGCGGTCGCGAGCAACAGGTGAAGGAGCAGAAATAGCAGCAGTCGCGTGGTTGCAGCAGCAGTGACGACGATGCTCGTTTGGACGAAGACATGGTCGACGTCGGCAGCCATGAAAGCTTGAGCTTGTTCATGGCTGCTCGGAGATGAAGAAACATCGAAGGTGGTCGATGATGCGATGGACTGTGTGCGACTGGCTGGACGGAGCAGCAACATCGCGATGACAGTAGGGTCGTTTGGTCGTTTGGATGAAGAACGAAGAAGAAGAAGCAGCCATGAAAGGCTGCTGCGTGTGTGCGTTTTTTACTGTGTATGTGTGTGTGCGTGTTGACGTGTGTATGTGTGAGTGTGACGGGGTGAGGGGGAAGGGCTGGAGGGGTGGTCGTTGGGCAAGGGGGGAAGGGAAGCCATGGTTGTGAAAGCTTGAAGAAGGAGAGCAAGAGAGGGGGCGGGTGGTTTTTTTTTCAATAGTGAATATTTTAGGGTTTTGTTAAATGAAAGATAGGGAAATAGGGGTGTTGGTCTTTGGGGTTATGGACTGGGTCGACCCGGTTTAAAATGGACCGGGTCGTTTGGGAAGATTGGATAATTTTTTGGGCCTGTGGCTTACAATTGAAGAAGTGGCCCAATCCGATTTTTCTTTGTATTTTTGCTCTCTTTTCTTCTTTTATTTTTCTAAAACTAAATTATAAAAATACTTAAATTATTATTAAGAACTAAATTAAGTTATAAAAGCGCAAATTAACTCCCAATAACAATTAACGCACAATTAAGTAATAATTAAGCATAAAATTGTATATTTGGACATTAAATGCTAAAAATGCAGAAGATGCCTATTTTTTATAATTTTCAATTTTTGTAAAACAAACTTAATTACTAACAATTGTATAATTAAATCCTTCATGCAAAATACGACATATTTTTGTATTTTTATTAATTTAACAAATAAACATGCACAGACAAATACAAATAATTATTCAAAAATATCACAAAATTGCACACCAAGGAAAATCATTTTATTTTTGAATTTTTTTGGGAGTAATTCTCATATAGGGCAAAAATCACGTGCTTACAGCTGCCCCTCTTTGCCCGAAGACACGAAGGGTTTTCGTGCAAAGATAAAGCGAGCGATTTTTGCCCATCCGAGTACTCCGTGTGAAGCATTTTTTGAAAAAGATTTAACCGAACCTTTGCTTCAGAGGTTTCCTACATATCCTGGGCTAAAACAGGAATCAGGTCAATGTAGTTCGGGAAGTTTTGGTAGCTGGGACTACCATGGGACTGCAATGTTACTGTTGTTGTATGCTACTTTTACTTGTTTGATGACCTCCTTATTACACCATGCTTAAAAGAAAATAAGAAGCTAGGCTAGACTACGGATCATAAGATCTCCTTTATCTGCAACTTGTTCCTGTTGCCTTGCTTTCTTGTCGGCTTGCGTTTCTTCCGGTGCTTTTCTTCCGAGACTTTGGGGATGACACTAGCCTTTTGCTTTTCTGAATACCAGTTTTCATTATTCCGTTCTGTCTGCTGGGGATATGGCTTTCTTCATTAAGCTTTGTTATGCTGGGCATAATTCAATGTTCACATGCCACTTCTTTCAAGACGCGTCTTTTCTTCCTTTTGACTCATGCGCTTGAGTTTGTGCTGGGACCTCTTGTTGCAACCTTCTGTTTTCCGGTGCTGAGGATTTTTTATTGTTTCCTGCTGGGAATTCCTGTTGTAACCTTCTACCTTCTGGTGGGTTACTGATTTCAAGATCTGCAGTATAAGACTGAAAAGTATTCCTCTCGTTATACTGGTGGGCGACCTAGGACATGAAATGAAAATGTATACCCGCATTATACTGGTGGGCAACCTAAAAATGAAAAACTGAAATGTATGCCCGCATTATACTGGTGGGAGACCTAGCACACGAAATGAAAAACAGAAATGTATTTCCGCATTATACTGGTGGGCGACCTAGAACAGAAATGAAAAGACAGAAATGTATTCCCGCATTATACTGGTGGGCGCCTAGGAGATGAAATGAAAAACTAAAAGGTATGCCCGCATTATACTGGTGGGCGGCCGAGGACATGAAATGAAAAGACAGAAATGTATTCCCGCATTATACTGGTGGGCGACCGAGGACATGAAATGAAAAGACAGAAATGTATTCCCGCATTATACTGGTGGGCGCCTAGGACGTGAAATGAAAAACAGAAATGTATACCCGCATTATACTGGTGGACCTAGGACATGAAATGAAAACAGAAATGCATACCCGCATTATACTGGTGGGCGACCTAGAACAGAAATGAAAAGACAGAAATGTATTCCCGCATTATACTGGTGGGCGACCTAGAAATGAAAAACTGAAATGTATGCCCGCATTATACTGGTGGGCGACCTAGAAAAATGAAAAGACATAAATGTATTCCCGCATTATACTGGTGGGCGCCTAGGACATGAAATGAAAAACTGAAAGGTATGCCCGCATTATACTGGTGGGCGACCTAGAACATGAAATAAAAACAGAAATGTATACCCGCATTATACTGGTGGGCGACCTAGGACATGATATGAAAACAGAAATGCATACCCGCATTATACTGGTGGGCGACCTAGAATCATGAAACGAAAACATAAATGCATACCCGCATTATACTGGTGGGCGACCTAGAACATGAAATGAAAAGACAAAAAATGTATTCCCGCATTATACTGGTGGGCGCCTAATTGGTAAAGAATAATTTGAATTTGTTTCCTCGATTCTCCGAGAAAATTTTCACTTGTGGCAGAAAATTTTCTGCCCCAATTCTGGCGATCTTTCTTATGGCATATCTTTAGGCCATCATCAACACTTTATTTTCCTGTTCAAATCAAAAAAAATTTAGTTAGTTTTTTTTTCTTGAAATATGGCGAGTGGTCATGTCACTCCTGATGGGGATGATTGTTCCCTTTCCCTTATTCCTGTTCGGCGTTCCCAAAACTTGTTGGGGATGATGTTATTTGTTGGGGATAACATTCTGCTGGGGATGGTTTTTCCATTTATCCCTTCCCCATTTGTATCTCAAAAATTGTTGGGGGTTATTTTGCTGAAGATGGATTTTCCTTTCTTCCCTTCTCATTCTGTGTTGTCCAACCACCTCGGAACTTGGGCGATATTCGGTCGGAGTTCTACTGGGATCGTCTTGGAACTTGGCCCACAATTTCCTCAACATTTTTTTCCATCTCTTCCCCGTACTTTCCTTGCCATTTTAGGACAATATTATTCGGCCTGTCAACCAACATCTTTTGTCTTATTGCCTTGCCTCTGGACTGCCCTTTTCACATTTTATGTTGTACCATTTTGGCAACTGGTAGTAAGCTCTGAAAGACCTTCTTTAAAACATAAATTTCTAGAAAAATTCTTTTAAACAAAGAAATGAAAAGATAGAAAAAGAGAAAATCTTTCTGAACAAATGATGGGGAAAAGAAAAGAAATGAACTTATCTAGGTGATATAACCGATTCCAACGATCATGTTGTGCATTCCGGATTAATCAACCCAGTCTATTTGTGTCGATCAATCTTTCTGATGCCTTCACTTGCTGGGGATAAATAGGTGCCCAATTCTTCGCAAAATGCGGATCCTTTCCGCCAATCTATCTTGTCGCCTCATAGTGCCCTTCGCGAGGTTTTCACTAACAAGGCTCTCTCATTTCTCACAACTCCCGTCGCCTTATGGTGCCTGTGAAGGTTTTCACCGATAAGACTTTCTCATTTTGTATTTCTCAGCTTACGTCGCCTTATGGCGCCTGTGAAGGTTTTCGCCGATAAGACTCTCTCATCTTATTTTCTCAGCTGGGGATTGGAGTGTTGCCGATAAGATTTTTCTCTGCTGGGAATTCTTATGGCTATCAATTCTTTCAACTCATGATCCTCATTCAGTCGGGGACCTGCGTTTTATTCTTGGTTTTCATTTGCCTGTCTTAACACCTCTCGGATACTGATCGGGAGGTCTTTTTTGGACATCAATATAGGTTTTAGAAGAAAAGGATATAAAATTAAAAATAACTTTGATGGGTAAAGTATTACAACTTTTGGAATCAAACTCTTTTTTTTTCAAAATTTAGAAACATAATTTCTGCCCCAGTTCTCTTGCTTGGGGATTTTTTTCTTTTGATTTTTTTTCCTCTTTTTTTGTTACCTTATGACCGAAGTTCACTTGATTCCTCAAACTCTTTTTGAGGAATCAGGTCGAACGTAGTTCACTTGATTCCTTTGTTTTCTTGCGACCTTCAAATTTTTATTTTTTTTCATTAATGATTCCAAGAGAGGGGTATAAAAAGATAAGTAAGGCTCAAAGGGGTAAAGCAAAGGTTAAAAGTGTTTGGATAGAATAAAGAATTGCCTCCGTCATTTCATTATCCGATAAGCACTAAGTACAAACAAACAAATAAACAACAAAAGAAATTACACATAATATCTTTTGACTGCATCAGAATTGATAGCCATGTCGACGCATCTTCCTTCGACATCTGTCAGACGTAAAGCGCCGTTGGATAATACTCTGGTCACAATATACGGCCCTTGCCAATTCGGGGCGAACTTGCCTTTTGCCTCAATCTGATGTGGGAGGATCCGTTTCAATACTTGTTGCCCTACTTCAAATTTCCTAGGGCGCACCTTCTTATTGTATGCTCTTGCCATTCTCTTCTGATATAACTGGCCATGACATACTGCTGCCAATCTTTTTTCATCCATTAAACTCAACTGCTCTAGTCGGGCTTTGACCCATTCATCATCGTCAATCCCGGCCTCAGCGACAATTCAAAGGGATGGAATTTCAACTTCTGCTGGTATTACTGCTTCAGTTCCGTATACCAACAAATAAGGAGTCGCACCTATTGACGTACGAACAGTAGTGCGGTATCCCAACAACGCAAATGGTAGCTTTTCATGCCATTGTCTGGATCCTTCAAACATTTTCTTCAATATCTTCTTTATGTTTTTGTTGGATGCCTCAACCGCTCCATTCGCCTTGGGCCGATACGGGGTGGAATTACGGTGTGTAATCTTAAACTGTTCACATACTTCTCTCATCAAGTTGCTGTTAAGATTAGCACCATTGTCCGTGATTATTATTTTTGGGATCCCAAATCTACAAATGATATGGGAATGGACAAAATCCACCACTGCCTTCTTGGTTACTGACTTGAAAGTTTTGGCTTCAACCCACTTAGTGAAATAATCGATGGTTACCAGAATGAACCTGTGACCGTTCGAAGCTGCCGGCTCGATAGGCCCAATGACATCCATGCCCCATGCCACAAATGGCCATGGTGCTGACATTGTGTGCAATTCCGTTGGTGGAGAATGAATCAGATCTCCGTGTATCTGACACTGATGGCATTTTCGTACGAAACTGATACAATCATGCTCCATAGTGAGCCAATAATATCCCGCTCGCAGAATCTTCTTTGCCAACACATATCCACTCATATAGGGCCCACAGACTCCAGTATGTACCTCCGTCATCACTATCGTGGCTTGACCTGCATCAATACATCTCAGCAATCCCAGATCTAGGGTTCTTTTGTACAACATTCCTCCACTGAGGAAAAATCCATTTGCCAGTCGTCGAATGACTCTCTTTTGATCTCCGGTTGCCTACTCCGGGTATATCCCCATCCTGAGGTATTTCTTGACATCATAAAACCATGGCTCGCCATCCATTTCTTCTTCTATTATGTTGTAGTAGGCATCCTGATCACGAACCTGAATATACAATGGGTCAACATGGATTTTGTCTGGATGGTGCAACATCGATGCTAAAGTGGCCAAAGCATCGGCAACCTCATTGTGAACTCTCGGGATGTGTCTGAACTCCACTGATCGAAATCGCTTGCTCAGATCGTGCAAACATTGTCGATATGGTATAAGCTTCAAATCCCATATTTCTCATTCACCCTGGATCTGATGTACTAGGAGGTCCGAGTCTCCCAAGACCAAGACGTCCTGAACATCCATGTCTGCAGCCAATCGTAGGCCCAAAATGCATGCCTCATATTCAGCCATGTTGTTGGTACAATAGAAACGTAGCTGAGCTGTAACATGATAGTGATGTCCTGTTTCTGAAATAAGTACTGCTCCTACTCCAACTCCTTTTGCATTCGCAGCCCCGTCGAAGAAAAGCTTCCACCCTGGTTCCTCATTCAGTTCTAACTCCTCTATATGTATTACTTCTTCATCTGGAAAATACGTCCTCAAAGGCTCGTATTCTTCATCAATAGGATTCTCAGCCAAGTGATCGGCCAATGCTTGGGCTTTCATGGCCGTCCTCGTCACATAGACAATGTCGAACTCTGTGAGTAATATCTGCCATTTTGCCAATCTTCCTGTGGGCATAAGCTTCTGGAAAATATACTTTAATGGATCCAGGCGTGAAATAAGGTAAGTAGTATGCGACGACAGATAATGCTTAAACTTCTGTGCTACCCAAGTTAGAGCACAACATGTCTTCTCAAGTTGAGTGTACTTATTCTCATAGACTATAAACTTCTTGCTGAGATAATAGATGGCTTGCTCTTTTCTTCCTGTGATGTCGTGTTGACCCAACACGCAACCAAATGAATGATCCAGGACCGTTAGATAAAGGATTAATGGCCTCCCCGACTCAGGTGGAACCAACACAGGTGGATTGGATAAATATCCTTTGATCTGGTCAAATGCCTCCTGACATTCTGTCGTCCATTCTATCGCGACATCTTTCCTCAGTAATCGAAAGATGGGTTCACAAGTCGTTGTGAGCTGAGCAATGAATCTGCTGATATAGTTCAACCTTCCCAACAGACTCATTACTTCTGTTTTGTTCCTCGGTGGGGGCAATTCCTGGATGGATTTGATCTTTGACGGATCCAACTCAATGCCTCGCCGACTGACGATAAATCCCAATAGCTTTCCAGATGGAACACCAAATGCACATTTGGCTGGGTTGAGCTTAATGTCATACCTTCGAAGTCTTTGGAAAAACTTCCTAAGGTCTGCTACGTGGTCTTCCTGACGCTTGGATTTGATGATCACATCATCTACGTACACTTCGATCTCTTTGTGTATCATATCATAGAACACAGTAGTCATTGCTCTCATGTACATTACCCCAGCATTCTTCAAACCGAATGGCATTACCCGATAGCAATAAGTCCCCCATGGCGTAATGAAAGCTGTTTTCTCTGCATCTTCTTCATCCATCAGAATCTGATGATACCCGGCGTAGCAATCCAAAAAGGAGCCGATTTCTCGTCCAGCGCAATTGTCGATCAAGATATGGATATTGGGCAATGGAAAGTTATCTTTTGGGCTTGCCCTGTTCAGATTGCGGTAGTCGACGCATACCCTGATCTTCCCATCTTTCTTTGGTACTGGCACCATATTTGCCAACAAATCAGGATATCGAGTGACCCGAATAACCTTTGCTTGCAGCTGCTTGGTTACTTCTTCTTTAATCTTCACACTCATATCTGTCTTGAACTTCCTCAGTTTCTGCTTGACGGGAAGGCATGCCGGGTCACTGGGCAATTTGTGAACCACTAGCTTAGTGCTTAAACCCGGCATGTCATCATACGACTATGCAAAAACATCTTTAAACTCAATGAGAGCTTTGATTAATTATTCCCTGATGCCAGGCTCAATGTGGATGCTGATTTTGGTTTCTTGGACATTATCCTCATCCCCTAGATTTACAGCCTCGGTGTCATTCAGATTAGGCTTGGGTTTCTCTTCAAATTGGCATACTTCTCGGTTTATTTCTTCGAAGGCTTTATCCTCATCATATTCAGACTCATCGTCACAACGATCTCTTGTATCATTAAATCAGAGTCAGATTGATTTATTAGACTAGGTCGAAGATCCGTTGTGCATGCCATGTCATTAGAACCAGTAAAAAGAGAACTGTTCAGAAAGAGAAAAGAATAAAACAAAATTAAAATGAGACAAGAAAAAGAATTTTATTAAAAATGCGGGATAACAGGGTTCACACTTTTACAAGACAAAATGATATTTGGATTACACCCTGAATAATCCGAAAAACAAGAAAGCAAAAATCAAAGCCTACTACCAGGACTCTCCCCGAGTAGGAAGAGGAGTAACCGTCCAATTGTTGGTTTTGGCCTCAGGCCCCATAAACTGTATGTCTGTTCCGCTGGAACCCTCTCCGACTTCCACCATATTTACATCAGTGAACAATCTTTCGAAGCTCTGATTCAGATCCCCGTCAATCTCAATCAATGGACCGAGAATTTTCGGGACCGGTGACCCTTTAGCGCTTGCTCTAACAAAAGATCTTGAGAGACGTGGCACAGGTTTGGGAAGAAACCAAACTTTCTTCTTCATTTTCCGTGCTCGCTTTACATCTGCCACAGTCGGTTTGAACTCCAACCCAAAGGTCTCCAAATTCTTGGGCAAGGAAACAGGTTGAACAATTCCCTGAAGCTCAGCTCCCAAGCCTTTTCCTGGCATAAACCCATTACCCAGCATTTCTGAAACCATCATGACCGTTGCGGAAGCTACCCTAGGGTGCTGAATGATTTTACCCTCATGGATCTTGTTTGCCGACACTGCATCAAAAATCTGGTAGACCCAGGGACCTTTGTCATCATTGGTCTCTATGAAGGGTACAATGGCGCCTCCTATGGTGCACGCAGTGTCCTCGCCGTGCAACACGACCTCTTGTCTATCCCACTCGAACTTGACCATTTGATGCAAGGTGGATGGCATTGCTTTGGCTGCATGGATCCACGGTAGTCCCAAAAGAAGGTTATAAGATACCGCGACATCTAATACCTGGAATTCCATGGTAAACTGGACTGGACCGATGGTCAACTCAAGTACAATATCCCCCACGGTGGCTGTTCCATTTCCGTCAAATCCTCGGACGCAAATACTATTCTTGTGGATTATTCCGTGGTCGATCTTCAACTGGTTCAGAGTGGATAATGGACAAATATTGGCACTTGAACCGTTATCCACCAATACCCGAGTAACTGCCGAATCTTCACATTTGACAATTAGGTAGAGAGATTTATTATGCTCTGTGCCCTCCACTGGCAGATCATCATTTGAAAGTGTTACCCTGTTCACCTCGAAAATTTTGTTGGCAATCGTTTCCAGGTGATTTACAGAAATCTCGTTGGGCACATGAGCTTCATTCAGTATCCTCATCAGGGCCCGACGATGTTCATTCGAATGGATTAGTAATGATAGCAGCGAGATCTGGGCCGGTGTTTTCTTCAACTGTTCGACCACAGAGTAACCCTACACTTTCATCTTCTTTAAGAATTCCTCAGCTTCTTCTTCTAACACATGTTTCTTTGTTGCAGCTGGATTGGGTCTTCTCAACTCCGCCGGAGCAAAACACCGTCCTGATCGAGTTAGTCCCTGCGCCTCAGAACTATTCTCCTCCACTTGTTGTCCCTTGTACATCACCACTGCCTTCTCGTACTTCCAAGGCACGACCTTGCTATCAATCACTGGTGTTTGGACTACTAGCTTTATAATGACCGGTTCCCTGCAGACCCCCTTCACAACAACCACGGGTGCAGATGATGTTCCCGTTATTACCAACTTGGCTGGTTCTGGTTTCCTTGTAGTGGCAGATGGATTCTTCCCCAATATCACCACTGGCTTGACATCTTCCCCCTTCAACTGTACCCCTGTTTCCTCATCGATCGATTTTTCTTTCGGAGTGGCACGGATCATCATCACTGTCTGTGAGGGTTTCTTTGGCTCCCCTCCTTCGTGCACAAGCTCGATCATGTGGGCTTCGGGGTGCTTTGGCAATGGGTTCTGGTTAATGTTGGGTGGCTCTGGGGCCTGTACCTCGATCTTGTTGGTATCAATAAGATCTTGTATCTTATGTTTCAGCCTCCAACATTTCTCGGTATCATGTACGGGAGCTCCCAAACAATATTCACATCTTACCGAGTGATCCATATTTTGGGGTAAGGGATTTGGCAATCTAGGCTCAACAGGATTTAATAAACCCAACTACCTCAATTTGTGGAACAAGGCAATATATGTTTCCCCCAACTCAGTAAAAGTTCTTTGCCTCTGCAATCTTTCATTTCTAGAGGCCGGATTTCCCCTGAAACCCATCATGGAGGGTTCCTGTAGGCTCTTGGCGGTGGATAGGTGTTTTGTGGTGGTGGGTAGGTGTTATGTGGAGGTGGGTATGTATTGTGGGGAGCCGACGCGCGCCATTGTGGGCGAACCGGAGGTTGAGTGTATGTCTGGGCTTGATGAACGGTGAAATGTTGTTTTTGTGGTGGGTAGTAGGGTTGTAGAGGGTAATTTGGAATGTGTGGGTAGTTTAGGCGATGGGTTCTGGGTTGGTAATGAGGGGAAGGACCTCTAGATCTGGACAAATTGTCGGCCTCTATTGTCGTGACCTCCTCTCTCCTTTTCTTTCCGAGCGCACCTCCCGTGCCGCTTTGAATGGCCTGAGTTGTTGCCTTAATTGCCGAGTAACTCAGGATCTTATTGGACTTAAGCCCCTCTTCTATCATACCTCCCATTTTCACCACTTCATTGAATGATTTGCCAACTGACGTCACCAAGTGACCAAAGTAAGTTGGCTCGAGAGTTTGTAGAAAGTAATCCACCATTTCTCCCTCTCTCATTGGGGGATCAACTCTGGCTGCTTGTTCTCTCCATCGGAACCCAAATTCCCGGAAGCTCTCTCCGAGTTTCTTCTCAAGCTTTAGCAATGTGAGACGGTCTGGGACTATCTCAAGGTTGTATTGGAAATGTCATGCGAAAGCCTGTGCCAAGTCATCCCAGGTGTACCACCTGCTCGGATCTTGTCTTGTATACCACTCTAATGCCGACCCGCTCAAACTCTAGCCAAAGTAAGCTATCAATATCTCATCTTTGCCCCATGCTCCCCTCATTTTACTACAAAAACCCCGTAGATGTGCCATAGGATCGCCATGCCCTTCGTATAAATCGAACTTGGGCATCTTGAACCCTGCTGGTAATTGAACGTCAGGGAAATGGCATAGATCCTTGGAAGCCACGCTGACCTGGTTGCCTAACTCGTGTATGTTCCTGAAGGACTGCTCAAGGCTTTTAAATTTCCGCATCACCTTGTCCTGCTCTGGGCTCTTAGCCGGCTTTTCAATCTCCGCCGGGACCTCAAAGTGGGGATTATAGGTATGTGGCTCGGGTGCTTTGAACGTGAGTTCAGGGGGGTAATATTGTGTGTCGTGAGCCTGAAACAGCGGCTCACTGGATGATCTATGCAATGGGGCTGGGGGAGGTGCCACAAAGATAAGAACATTTGGTGGATGAGGGTTTTGACTGGGTGGTGGAGCTTGGGGATCATAAGCCTCTCTTCCCTGATAGTAGTGATGGCTTGGGAAACTCGTTGAAGGACCGGGAGAGGGATATTCTGACGTGTATCCTGGTTGGAGAGTAGGAGTAACAGGTAGTTCCTGCCCTTTTTGGGCTCTAGCTAAGGCTATCTGCATTTCATTCATTTCCAGCCTCATTTTTTCCATTTTTTCCATGGCTTCCTTCAACATCTGATGTGCTGTCTTTTCCGACTCAACACTGTTGTCTGATCCAGTCATGCTTTCTGGTATAGGACCTTTCGATCTTGTTTGATAATGGTACGGTGCCAGTACGCTCTAACAACTAACTGGTATTGATTGGAAAAACAACAAACTTGTCAGTGTTAGAGTCTTAACAGATATTGTAATTGCACGTTGGGGGGATGCAATGCTCCTAGGCAGTTAATCATTTCTAACATGCTTTTGCTCTGACCGCATGCATCATCCCGGCTTATTTTGTTCTGACAAATATATTTATATTTTTTTTTTCATTTTTTCATAATTACGGTCGAATCCTATAGAGATTCCCTACGTATCGTGACCCCGCACGAATCAGACCAAGCGTAGTTCGTGTATTTTTTTCATAATTACGGTCGAATCCTATAGTGATTGCCTACGTATCGTGACCCCGCACGAATCAGACCAAGCGTAGTTCGTGTATCCATAAAATAAAGACCCAATTTTACATTTTGTTACCCAAATAAGCGATTACAAACTGTTATTTGAAAGAAAACAAACGAAATACAGACTCCACACTATTAACAATGTTTGAAGAGAACATAGGGGTAGACAACAAACTCTGAAAAACAAACAAGTGCAGACTTGAACTAGGGATACATTAAAGATTTCAATTTTGGTGCCCGCGAGGCATCGTTCGGCCTTTCCGCGGGCTTTGGTGCCAAGCTCCTTTGCAAGATTTTTAGTTCCTCCATGATCCGGTGGACATAACCCATGACTGAGGCAAAAAGGATATCACGGGGCATCTCTTCACATGTTAGGCACTTCGTGGTGATATAACGCCCTATCTCATTGATCCTACCCCTGATTCTATCACTCTCTATGCACAGCTGTTCTATCCGTTGATTCTTTAGTCCCAATATTCGAGTATTGTCAATGAGCTGATCTTGGAACCTCTCCATTTGTTCTTCCATCCGGGCTATCGACTCATAGCAGCGTTCTCTATTCGTTCTAGCATCCCGGGCTTGTTTGAGGACCCGATTATTAAGAATGGAGTTTATCTCTCTCAATGTCGCAACACTCATTTCGTAGTCCCTTTTTACTTGCCATAGGTGCTCTCTCCGTGATGCTGTAACTTTGGCCCACCTAACCCGCATTCTTGTTATACAAGCCTTGGATCTCTCTAAGTCTTCTCGGCTTTTGCTGACTTGATTTCTCAATTCCGCTATCAACCTTTCATCAGAGCGACGTTTCTGTCGGTCGCTATCACTCTTACCGACTTGGCGAATTCGGGCTTTCAGTGCCTGGTTTTCTTTGGCTAATTTGTTCTTTTCACCCTACTCCGAGGCTACTTGAACGTTGTTTTCAAACATAAGCCTTTCAATTTGTTGCTTTAGCTTCCCGATTTCAGCCCGGTAGCCTTCCTCTCTCACTAACCAACCCCACTGTTCCTGCGAATCGTCCGCAAATTGTTGGACGCGAGCTCTTTTAGCTGGCCTCTGACGAATCTGGAACCTTTTCCCGAACCAAACATCGTACTTTGGGTCTACCTCACCCTTAGCCAGCTCTCGAACTATAGTCTTGGGCTCAAGGAATCTACATTCGTGCCACAACTTTCTAATTTTTCCTTCGGGGAACACGACTCCTGGACTCAACTCAATGGCGTGCTTGCTTAGATCCTCATCAGTGGGAATTACCTGAAATCTTCCTAGCTGGCGCAGTACCCGATGAGGAGCATATGGCTGGATGCTGCGAAGTCCCATCAAAAGAACATGACATTCCTCGGCCGCCATGTATATTACCTCAGTATCATTCAGCCACCCAAATGCCCATTCAACTTGGTCGACTGTTGTTGACCTCAATTGTGTAAGCCATGCTTCAACGCCTTCGGGAAATATGACGCCTGTCATTCGTTTCTCAAAGTCGCTAATGCAGTTTCTCTTGGTCAACCCGTGGTTCATGTATCCCACTCGGTGATGGAGGTGTTCTTGCATCCACAGCTGGAGTAACAGATTGCATCCCTGAAAGAACTTGCCTCCTTCTCGGCATATAGTTAAGGCTCGGTAGATTTCGGACAAAATCAAAGGAACCACAGTACTGTCGGTTCTTTTGATTGCAACATCGGCCATCCCTACAAGGCCTATCTCTATTTTTTTATCTTTGCGGGGACAGACCACAACTCCCAGAAATGCTGTGATAAATGCCAAAGTACGTCTTGCTTCCCACTTGATTCTGTTCCCAGTGTGAATTAATCCGAGGTTTGGTTCTTCCAAACCTTGAGGAATTCCGTACCGTTGATACAAGAATTGGAGAGTACAACATCCCTTCGACAATCATCATTCTGCACCTTCCGACTAATGCTTAGCAAATCCAAGAACGCGTGCGTAGATACTGGTCTTGGTGAAAGTAAATACTGCCCTCTTAATTTCCCATTCAACCCCGCATATTCGGCGACTTCCTCTAATGTAGATGAAAGTTCAAAGTCGACAAAACGGAATACATTGCGGGTCGGGTCCCAGAATGGTATTAGAGCCTCAATGATATCTTTCCTTGGCTTGATATTCAGCAGATCGAAAAAACCTCCCAAAACTCTTTCCACTATTTTTTTACTATCATTTTCCATATCATTCCACCACATGTGGAGTTGCAAAGGGACCTCGCTACAGACTGAGAACGGTTCATTTTGACTGGTGCTCATCCTGCACATTTATTATAGTAATTAAAGAAGGAAAAACTTTTATTTGACTCGAAAACTATCTATATTCCAAATGACCCGGCTTTCAAATACGGCCTTTGAGGACGAAGAGAATTTTTTTTTTTGAAAAGTAAGACGTCTAAAGAAATATTTTTGAATTTTAAACTCTTATTTTTTTCGAGATTCAGAAGCCGATCAACATGCAAGATTGAGCAAATAAATGCAAATAAAACAAATAAGATGCCTCAGGACGGTCTTTATTTCAGGTTGCTATCCCTAGACGGACCCAACCCCTGTGTTGAGTCCCCTAAGTCAAAATGCACATGATGCAAATAAGCGTTCCTATTAGGGATCCGGCATGAGGCTAAGTTATTCTAGGTTCAGAACCTGGGTGTTTGTTCTAGACCTGGCTTACCCGAGCGGACAGCTCGAGCCGGGGGAGGCAGCGTACCGGGAATACAGAAGCTTCACCGGCTTTGCAACTTATCCAACCTCGTTCTAAATTGGAAATTTAGACACTATACAGAAAAGAAGTCACACGAAGTGCACCCTTCTTCATGATTCAGAAGACTCAGAGAGGAGATGGGTTTCAGCACAGTTTATATACAGTTCACGTAATATTAAAGTGGTAAAAGGCAATCAATTAGCACATTGAGCCAAAATATGTAACAAAATCAGATAAAACCAAATATAACAATTTGTATAAGCTCGAATTTCTAACCCTGAACCAGTGGTTCTGGGTTCTTGTCCCCAACAGAGTCGCCAGAGCTGTCACACCTCCTTTTTCCGTCCCCGCGAGGGTACAAGGGAGTTTTTCCAATTAAAGGACAATCGAAACGGGATTTGTTTATTTATTTCAGAGTCGCCACTTGGGAGATTTAGGGTGTCCCAAGTCACCAATTTTAATCCCGAATTGAGGAAAAGAATGACTCCATATTACAGTCTGCGTACCAGAAATCCGGATAAGGAATTCTGTTAACCCGGGAGAAGGTGTTAGGCATTCCCGAGTTCCGTGGTTCTAGCACGGTCGCTCAACTGTTATATTCGGCTTGATTATCTGATTTTTATACAGATATGAACTTATGTGCAAGTTTTAACTCTTTACCGCTTTTATTATTATATTTTTTTTTAAAAATGTGAACATCGTTTAAAACATGTCTTTGGATTACGTCACATGAAATGCACCCGCAATCCGGAACACATTTTTATTCAATGTTTTAGGATTTAGATTTGGGTCGCATGAAATGCGCACCCGAGTTTAATAAGGTAAAATTAATTAAATCGCGCCTAAGGAGTCTAGCGCGTTATTATCTTTGGGGAAGGAAGTGAAATTCACTAAACAGTCCATCCCAAATTCTAAGTATATTTTTTTAAAAATAATTAAATAAATAAATGAGATTGGAGAATCCTGCAAATTTTGTATTGTTTACATCTATTTATTTTTAGCGAAATCCTTCCTTATTTTAAGAAAATCCTTTAATGACTACATTTTTATTATTACTAAGTTTGTCTATAAATATAAAATCAATCTCTACATTCTTAAAAATAACATATTAAATAGAAGAGAAAAACAAATATTAACAGAAAGTAATAAAAATTATATTGTTAGATGACTTGAGCTATTGAAATTAATTATTTACAAATACTGAAAATTAGAGATAATCTTGATTACTAAACCGTATTTCTAAAAATTAAATTATTTAACCTTAACTAACCTTGTTTTAATTCAAATCCTGTCCTAATATTTGATTCGCAAAATTAATTCATGTTTTAACTGAATTTAGCTACATGATTCCGATTAACTTAACGTTGGCGATACTAAAACCCTTATGAATAAGGAACTTAATCAATTTTGCCAAACTGATTTAATAAAGCCATTTTTACGTTATTTTCTTCTATTTTAATTATTTGACAGTTTAATCAGTAATGAACATGCTTAAATATATACTACCTAATAATCAGGTTAAAGCAAAGCATTATTAAATACATCGCTACAATATGCCTGATTATGCAAAACAACGGCGATTTACAGAATAATAATACATGAAATAACATAAATGCAATTAATAAAAAAACTAAATTAAAAATTTAAACTTCCATTCTTCATTTTCAGCTTACAAAAGGCCAAAATTACAGTTGTGTACCTGGTATTGTCAATATAAGAAGAAGAAAGTCAGCCACATAGTACGTAACACATCAACAACAATAATAACCAGCAATCCAGTCAACAGAAATCCCAGTGACAGATTTGAAAATCAAAATAAAATCCAGAAACACCAACAGCAAACAACGGACAGAAACCAACGGAATTTCCAGATTTTGAAAGGCTAATTAATGTTTAACCCTTCTTTTCTAAACCCGTATATCAGAATATTTATCAGGTGTGTACTACTCTCTCTTCTAATTTCCAGCTCTTTTTATTTGTATTTTATTTTCTTTTCTTTTTCTTTCTTGAAAGTTTTAATATTTTTTCGGATTTTTCTTTCTCTCTTTAATATTCAGCTTTTTTTTCTCTCTATATATCTGTCCTCTCCAAAATATGATCAAGCCTCCTATATATATCACATCCCCAAACCCTTTAATTAATTAATATAACAATCATTTTCTCCTACCAAACTCATTATCTTCCCACTCATCCCCATTTTAATCCCACTAAATTAAACAAATATATCAACCCCACCCCATTACATCTTGTCCCCCATGCTTATTATAAACAATTACCATATTTCCCTCCACTACATTATGTCTTGTCCCCCATTATATTAAACAATTATATCACCTACACACCATTACCTTTTGTCCCTCATGCTTAACATAAAGAATTACAAAATGTACAATTCGTAAACTACCCCTCCGACCTTATTGCAATTATCATTTTACCCCTGAATGTACTGCAATTTACCAAACTACCCCCATCAGCTATAACCAATTAATTAATCAAACTCAACCAAAATATAGCCAATATGACCAATTTCTACACAAATTCAAACAACAAATCACATGAACACGATTTCTGAACCAATTCAACAACAATATCACATGAACACAAATTGAACAACAAAGAACAACTAAAATTTTGATTGAACAATATTTTTAGCAACAAACAAACCTACTTTCAGATTCAATCAACAATAACAACAAACAAGTATATTCAGATTTCTAAATTCAATAATCATTTGAACTTAAAATCAACTCTAACAACATTACAACCAACAATTCCTATATTAAACTTAAACAAGATTATGAGACAAACTCAAGAAATAATCATAAATGATGAACAATAAACAAGAAAAATCAAACTTATACTAATTTCGGATTCAAGAACAATCAAACAAAGTATGAACATAAATGAAAAGATTCAACAACAATAACAAGCAAGTTTTATTCAAATTCAAATTAAACTTGTATTAAGCTTAAACAAAACAAATAAACTTATTCAAATCACTAAACTTCAAATAATCAATTGATCTTTTAAAATTAAATCCAACAAAATTATAACAAAGATACATGATTCCAAAAAATTAAAACATAACTTCACATTAAATCACTGAATTAAAAACGAACTTCAAACAAAGATGAACATGAATTAAATATATTTTTAAACAACAAAACATGACGGATTCACATGATTAAACCAACATACTCCCCGACTACAACTAAATTTTTTTAGACAAATAACAAGATCGAACAAGAACCAATTATGAGCTTAAACTTGAATCTAACAATATTAACAATTTCTGAAAAATACATAAAATACATGAAACAAACTGAAGAAATAATTAATTAAATTTCAATTTGAATCTAACAAATATTAAACTAACAATTTCACATGAACAACTGAAAAATTAACAAAACAATGAATATGAACAAAACAAAAATCAAACATCTACCGATTTTAGATTCGAGAAATATCGAAACGAAATACGGGAAAAAAAATAAAACTCAAAATCTATAACCGGATCGAAACGACGAACAACGACTAAACAACGACGACCTCGGACTATGTAGGGACTATTTTGACGACCCCCAACCAAAACTCGAACAGAAAACTCGACGTACCGGACCTCGACTCAACGAAAGACCCTCGAACTTTGACAAAACGAAAAAGATGAAGCAACAGCAGAAGCAGAAACGTGAAGCAGAAGCAGCTGGCCATGGCAAAGAAGCAGCAGCGGTCGCGAGCAACAGGTGAAGGAGCAGAAATTGCAGCAGCAGTCGCGTGGTTGCAGCAGCAGTGACGACGATGCTCGTTTGGACGAAGACATGGTCGACGTCGGCAGCCATGAAAGCTTGAGCTTGAGCTTGTTCATGGCTGCTCGGAGACGAAGAAACATCGAAGGTGGTCGACGACGCGACGGACTGTGTGCGACTGGCTGGACGGAGCAGCAACATCGCGATGATAGTAGGGTTGTTTGGTCGTTTGGATGAAGAACGAAGAAGAAGCAGCAGCCATGAAAGGCTGCTGCGTGTGTGCGTTTTTTACTGTGTATGTGTGTGTGCGTGTTGACGTGTGTGTGTGAGAGTGTGACGGGGTGAGGGGGAAGGGCTGGAGGGGTGGTCGTTGGGCAAGGGGGAAGGGCAGCCATGGTTGTGAAAGCTTGAAGAAGGAGAGCAAGAGAGGGGGCGGGTGGTTTTTCTTTTTCAACAGTGAATATTTTAGGGTTTTGTTAAATGAAAGATAGGGAAATAGGGGTGTTGGTCTTTGAGGTTATGGACTGGGTCGACCCGGTTTGAAATGGACCGGGTCGTTTGGGAAGATTGGATAATTTTTTGGGTACAATTGAAGAAGTGGCCCAATCCGATTTTTCTTTGTATTTTTGCTCTCTTTTCTTCTTTTATTTTTCTAAAACTAAATTATAAAAATACTTAAATTATTATTAAGAACTAAATTAAGTTATAAAAGCGTAAATTAACTCCCAATAACAATTAACGCACACTTAAGTAATAATTAAGCATAAAATTGTATATTTGGACATTAAATGCTAAAAATGCAGAAGATGCCTATTTTTTGTAATTTTCAATTTTTGTAAAACAAACTTAATTACTAACAATTGTATAATTAAATCCTACATGCAAAATACGACATATTTTTGTATTTTTATTAATTTAACAAATAAACATGCAAAGACAAATACAAATAATTATTCAAAAATATCACAAAATTGCACACCAAGGAAAATCATTTTATTTTTGAATTTTTTTGGGAGTAATTCTCATATAGGGCAAAAATCACGTGCTTACAGGTGCAAGTTGTTGTCGATGAAGGAGAGAAGAACAAATTAGCCTAAGAAAATGAGGCTCTCAAGGCTCAGATCTGACAAATGAGGATAGATGCTGACAACCAGCAAAGAAGTCGGTCGGATGAAAGATTGATTAATGGACTAAAGAAGGAAATCATTGAGCGCCGGGATGACCTAAAGAAATCCGAGGGTGCCGTAGCATAGCTCCGGTCACAATGGGCAAAAAGAACAAAAGAGCGCACACAGTACTTGCAGAAGGTGAAGAAGGAATATGAAATAACCATTGCCAAACTAAAGAGAAAAATGACCACCCTTGAGGACAAGACAGCTAAGCAACCTGAAGCTTATGAAATCGAAAGTGGACACTGTTACGATTTACTGGATCGAATGGAAGATGAAATACAACAGCTGCAAAGGTAGCATCTCCAGGATTCTCAGGTTTTGGGGGGCCGTAGTGATTAGATAAGGCGCCTGCTCATAGAAAAAGGTCGAACCAGGAACAAGATTTGGACTATTGCCCATGCCAACATTAGGAGATGCCGAATGTGTGAAGACATGACCCGTACTACCTTCTTGTCAGTAGTAATGATTTTTGTCAAGCGGACAATGTACGAACTGGAGTAACTTGAAAGGGATCTCGCACCTAAGCCCGCGGCAAGGCCGAACGATGCCTCGCGGGCACCAACTTTTGGAGCTTTAATGTATTCATAGTTCGAGTCAGTATTTTTGTTTTTAGAGTCTGTTTTCTGTCTGTATGTTCTCTTTTGCATCAAAATGTGTCAGTAGTTTTTTTTAGTCCGCACTTGGTTTTACTTCGGGTTTGTTCTCCTTTCCAAAAAATGTTTAATTTGTATTATAATGTTTCAGTAAGGAAAATGGAAAATTCCCAAAATTTGCTTTCGCATTTATGTGTCAGAACTACGCACGGTCAGATTCATGCGGGGACATGATACGTAGGCAATTCACATAAGATTCGACCATCACTAAAAAAGGAAAGGGAGAAGAGTAGAAAGAAAAAAAAGAAACAAATAAAGGAAAGTTTGGAGGCACTTAAAAGAAGCTGGAATGACGCATGCAGTCAGAACAAAGACATGATAGAAATGGTTAAACAGCTTAGGTACATTGCATCTCCAACGTACAATTGCAATATTTGTTAAACTCTACCGCTAACAAAGTTTGTTGTTTTCTAGAGATTTCAAAATAGTTAGCTTGTTAGAACGTTCTGGCAGATTACCATTACCACACAAGATCTAAGGGCCCATTCCGAAAAGCATGTATGGTTCGGACAAAAGTGTTGAGGAGGAAAAGACGAAAATGCAAACGATGAAAGAGAAAGTAGACAGGTTGAGACAAGAGATAGCTGGGATACACCTAGCCTGGGCTAGGGGACAACCATCACTGATCCCTCCCCCTACTCCTACCCTCTCACTGGCTCAAACTCTGGAACACCCTCCCACTGGTCCATCAACGAGCTTCCCAACTCCCCAATACTATCAGGGAGAAACTACCTATAATCCCCAAGCTCCACCACCCAAACAGAACCCCCTCCACCAACTGTTCCTGTTTTCGTGGCACCTCCACCCGCCACATTGCAAAGATCATCCAGTGAGCTGGTGTTTTAGGCTCACGACAACCAATACTATCCTCCTGAACTCACCTTCAAAGCACCTGAGCCATACACTTACACCCCTCACTTTGAGATCCCGACGGAAACTGAGAGGCCGGTTAAGAATTCAGAGCAGGATGAAATGCTTCGCAAAGTGAAAAGCCTGGAACAGTCCTTCAGAATATGCATGGGTTGGGCAGCCAAGTAAATGTGGCCTATAAAGATCTGTGTCCCTTCCCCAATGTTCAATTGCCGGCAGGTTTTAAGATGCCAAAGTTTGATCAATATGAGGGATATGGTGATCCCATGACACATCTGCGAGGTTTCTGTAGCAAGATGAGAGGGGCAGGTGGAAAGGATGAGCTGCTGATAGCTTATTTTGGTCAAAGTTTAAGCGGGTCTGTGCTGGAATGGTACTCGAGGTAGGATCCTAGTAGGTGGTATACCTGGGACGATCTAGCACAAGCATTTGCATGTCACTTCCAGTATAAACTTGAGATCGTCCATAACCGTCTCACACTGTTGAAACTTAAGAAAAAGCCTGGAGAGAGCTTCAGGGAATTTGGATTCCGTTGGAGAGAGCAAGCAACAAGAGTCAATCCACCAATTAGGGAAGGTGAAATGGTGGATTACTTCTTATAGACTTTGGAGCCAACTTACTTTGGTCACCTGGTGACGTCAGTTGGTAAATCTTTCAACGAGGTAGTAAAAATGGGCGGTATGATTGAAGAGGGACTCAAGTCCAATAAGATCATGAGCTATTTGGCGATCAAGGCCACAACTCAGGCTATCCAGAGCGGCACGGGAGGTGCGCTCGGGAAGAAGAAAAGGGAAGAAGTCGCAACAGTTGAAGCAGGTACTTGGTCCAGATCAAGAGGTTCTTCATCCTACTACCAACCCAGACCCCACCACCCAAATTACCCACACACTCCATATGGCCCTCCACAGCCCTACTACCCACCACAAGAGCCACATTTTTCCGTCCATCATGCCCAAACATATACCCAGCTTCCGACTCACCCGCAATGGCGTGTGCCGGCTACCCAAAATACATACCCACCTCCACAAAATACATATCCACCCCCGACAGCCTACAGAAATCCATCCGGGTCAGGTTTCCGTGGGAATCAAACTTTCAGGAATGAGAGGGTGCAGAGGCCAAAAACATTTACTCCGCTGGGAGAAACCTACACGGCTCTTTTCCACAAATTGAGACAGTTAGGCCTGTTGAATCCTATTTAGCCCAAATCGCCAAATCCCCTCCCTAGAAATCTGGACCACTCAGTAAGCTGTGAATATTGTTTAGGGGCTCCCGGACATGATACTAAGAAATGTTGGAAATTGAAGACTGCCGTACAAGATCTTATTGACACAAATAGGATCGAGGTTCAGGCGCTAGAGGCACCCAACATCAATCAGAACCCGTTGCTGGCGCACCATGAGGCCCACATGATCGAACTAGTGCACAAAGGAGGGGAGCTCAAGAAACCCTCACAAACAGTAATGATGATTCGTGCCAGTCCAAAAGAAAAGTCGGCCAGTGGAAAGGCAGTGGTACAGTTGGGAAGAGTAGATGACAAGCTAGTTATGGTGATGGGGAAAGGTTCGTCTGTTGTTGCAAAGAAGCCAGAGCCGGTCAAGGTAGTGCTACAGGGAGTATCAAGCATACCAGTGTTAGTCGCGAAGGGGGCCCACATAGAACCAGTTGTTATCAGGCTAGTAATGCAGTTGCCGATAATCAGTGAAAAAGCTGTGTCATGGAGCTACAATCAAGTGACAGTGATGCATAAGGGTAAGGAAGTTGTGGAAGAAGTATGTGAGGCCCAGGGGTTAACCAGTTCGGGAAGGTATTTTGCTCCCGTAGAGTTAAGAAGGGCCAATCCTGCAGCAATAAAAAAGCCAGTTATGGAGGAGTTTTTGAAGAAGATGAAGGCACAAGATTACTCCATTGTGGAGCAGTTGAGGAAGACCCTGGCACAGATCTCATTGTTATCATTGTTGATCCATTCAGATGAACACTGTCAGGTGTTGATGAAAATTCTGAACGAAGCCCATGTTCCGGATAAGATCTCTATGAACCATCTGGAGAAAATAGCAAACAAGTGTTAGACATGGAAGTGTCATATAATCTCCTGTTGGGGAGACCATGGATCCACGTGGCAAAAGCGGTGCCTTTCACACTGCATCAGGTGGTCAAATTCGAGTGGGATATGCAAGAGATCGTAATACAGGGGGAAGACAATACGTGCACCATAAATGATGCCATCGTACCCTTCATAGAGACTGATGATGACAAGGGACCATGGGTTTACCAGGTTTTCGATGCGGTTTCAGTTTACAAAGTTCCTGAGGGTGAAAACATCTCACTTCCCAGAATAGCAGCTGCAACTTTCATGATAGCCTCGGAGATGCTGAATAATGGGTTTGTGCCGGAAAAAGGTTTAGGGGTTGATCTTCACGGTATTGTTCAACTAGTTTCTTTACCAAAGAATTTGGATACCTTTGGGCTAGGGTTCAAGCTTACAGCGGCGGATGTAAGACGGGCCCGCAAGTTGAAGAAAAGAGTCAAGGTTCTTTCCAAGCCAATTCCGCGTCTCTTCAGGTCATTTGTCAGGCCGAGCATCAAAAAGCAATTGTTGTCCAAGGTTACCGGGCCACTGATTGGTGCATATAGGGATTTGAATGAAGGTTTTGAAAGGTTATTCGCCGAAATCAACATGGTAGAAGCTGGGGAAAGGTCCAGCAAGGTGGATATACAGTTTGTGGGGCCGAAGGCAAAGGTCAACAATTGGATGACTACTCCTCTTCCTATTCGGAGGAAGCCTTGGTAGTGAGATCTGAATTTCTTTCTTGTTTAGATGGATTATTCCAGGGTAGTAATCCAGTGTTCTTTCGTTTTTGTATTTGTCAAAAGTGTGAAACCTTGTTATCATGTACTTCACTTAATGAAAGTTTCTTCTTTACTCTTTATCTTATTTTAATTTTGTTTTCTTCTTCTTATTTTTCTGAACAGTTCTCTTTATACTTGTTCTAATGACATGGCATGCACGATGGATCTTCAACCTAGTCTAAAAAATCGATCAGATTCTGAACTAATAGTGCAAGAGGTAGATCATGATGATGAGTCAGAATACGATGAGGATGAAGCTTTCGAGGAAATTAATAGAGAATTAAGTCAATTCGAGGAGAAATACAAACCTAACTTAAATGACACGGAAGCTGTCAATCTAGGAGATGCAGATGATGTCAAATAAATGAAGATAAACATCCACATTGAACCAAACATCAGGGAAGAATTAATCAAAACACTTCTGGAATTCAAAGATATTTTTGCGTGGTCGTATGATGACATGCCGGGTTTAAGCACTGATTTAGTGGTTTATAAATTGCCCATTGAACCGGCATGCCCTCCCGTCAAGCAAAAACTAAGGAAGTTTAAAACCGACATGAGTTTGAAGATTAAGGAAGAAGTGACCAAGCAGTTGAATGCAAAGGTTATTTGGGTCACTCGATATCCCGATTGGTTGGCTAATGTGGTACTAGTGCCGAAGAAAGATGGAAAAATCAAGGTATGTGTTGATTACCGTAATCTGAACAGAGCAAGTCCAAAGGATAACTTCCCGTTACCCAACATCCATATCTTGATCGATAACTGTGCCAAACGTGAGATCGGATCTTTTGTGGATTGTATGTTGGGTATCATCAGATTCTGATGGTTGAAGAAGATGTAGAGAAAACAACTTTCATTACGCCGTGGGGAACTTATTGCTATCGGGTAATGCCATTTGGTTTGAAGAACGCTGGGTCAACGTACATGAGGGCAATGACTACTGTGTTTCATGATATGATACACAAAGAGATTGAGGTATACGTGGATGATGTGATCATAAAATCCAAGCATCAGGCAGACCACGTAGGAGACCTAAGGAAGTTTTTTCAGAGACTTCGAAGGTATGATATTAAGCTCAACCTTGCCAAATGTGCATTTGGTGTTCCATCGGGGAAGCTGTTGGGATTCAAAATCAGTCGGCGAGGCATTGAGTTGGACCCGTCAAAGATCAAATCCATCCAGGAATTGCCACCGCCAAAGAACAAGACAGAAGTAATGAGTCTGTTGGAAAGGTTGAATTATATCAGTAGGTTTATCGCTCAGCTCACAGCTACTTGTAAACCCATTTTTCGGCTACTTAAGAAAGATGTTGTGGTAGAATGGACTGAGGAATGTCAGGAGGCGTTTGACCAGATCAAAGGGTATTTATCAAATCCACATGTGCTGGTTCCACCCGAGCTAGAGAGACTGCTGATTCTTTATCTAACGGTCCTGAAGAATTCATTTGGTTGTATTATGGGGCAACACGACATCACATGAAGGAAGAAGCAAGCCATCTATTATCTCAGCAAGAAGTTTATAGTTTATGAGGTTAAGTATACTCAACTTGAGAAGACATGTTGCGCCCTAACTTGGGTGGCGCAGAAATTGAAGCATTATCTGTCATCCTGTACTACTTACCTCATTTCACGCTTTGATCCATTGAAGTATATTTTTCAGAAGCCTATGGCCACAGGGAGATTGGCAAAGTGGAAAATATTACTCACGGAATTCGACATCATCTATGTGATGAGGACGGTGATGAAAGCCCAAGCATTGGCCGATCACTTGGCTGAGAATCCTGTTGATGAAGAATACGAGCCATTGAGGACATACTTTCCTGATGAAGAAGTAATGCATGTCGATGAGTTGGAATTGACTGAAGAATCAGGATGGAAGCTTTTCTTCGATGGAGCTGAAAACGTGAAAGGAGTTGGAATAGGAGCGGTACTTATTTCTGAAACAGGGCATCATTACCCTGTTATGGCTCAGCTACGTTTCTATTGTACCAACAACATGGCTAAGTATGAGGCATGCATTTTAGGCTTACGATTAGTTGCGGACATGGATGTCCAGGGTGTTTTGGTCTTGGGAGACTCGGACCTCCTGGTGCATCAGATTCAAGGTGAATGGGAAACACGGGATTTGAAGCTCATACCATATCGACAATGTTTGCACGATCTAACTAAGTGGTTTCGATCAGTGGAGTTCAGGCACATCCCAAGAGTTTATAATGAGGTTGCCGATACTTTGGCCACTTTAGCATCAATGTTGCACCACCTAGACAAAATTCATGTTGACCCATTGCATATTCAGGTTCGTGATCATCATGCTTATTGTAACATGATAGTGGAAGAAATGGATGGCGAGCCATGGTTTTATGATGTCAAGAAGTACCTCAGGATGGGGATATACCCGGAGTAGGCCACCGGAGATCAAAAGAGAGCCACTCGGTGATTGACAAATGGATTTTTCCTCAGTAGAGGAGTGTTGTACAAAAGAACACCGGACTTGGGGTTGCTGAGATGTATAGATGCTAGTCAAGCCGCGACAGTTATAACAGAGGTGAATTCTGGAGTATGTGAACCACATATGAGCGAATATGTGTTGGCAAAGAATATTCTCCGAGAAGGATACTATTGGCTCACCATGGAGCGAGATTGTATCAGTTTTGTGCGTAAATGCCATCAATGCCAGATACACGGAGATCTGATTTATTCTCCACCGATAGAATTACACACAATGTCAGCACCCTGGCCCTTCGTTGCATGGGGCATGTATGTCATTGGACCTATCGATCCGGCAGCTTCCAACGGTCATAGGTTCATTCTGGTGACCATCGACTATTTCACCAAGTGGGTTGAAGCTAAAACTTTCAAGTCGGTTACCAAGAAAGCAGTGGTAGATTTTGTTCATTCCCATATCATCTGTAAATTTGGATCCCAAAAGTGATCATCACGGACAATGGTGCTAATCTTAACAGCAGTTTGATGAAAGAAGTATGTCAACAGTTCAAGATTACACACCATAATTCCACCCTGTATTGGCCCAAGGCGAATGGATCGATTGAGGCAGCCAACAAGAATATAAAGAAGATACTGAGGAAAATGGTAGAAGGGTCCAGACAATGGCACAAAAAGTTACCGTTTGCATTGTTAGGCTATCGCGCTACTGTTCGTACTTCAGTAGGTGCAACTCCTTATTTGTTGGTATATGAAACCGAAGCAGTGATACCAGCAGAAATTGAAATTTCGTCTCTTTGGATGGTCGCCGAGGCTGAGATTGATGATAATGAGTGGGTCAAAACCCGTTTGGAGCACTTGAGCTTGATTGATGAGAAAAGATTGGCAACAGTATGTCATGGCCAATTATATCAAAAGAGGATGGCAAGAGCATATAATAAGAAGGTGCGTCCCAGGAAATTTGAAGTGGGGAAACAAGTGTTGAAAAGAATTCTTCCGCATCAGGCCGAAGAAAAGGGCAAGTTCGCTCCGAACTAGCAAGGACCATTCATTGTTACCAGAGTGTTATCCAATGGTGCTTTATGTTTGACAGATGTCGAAGGAAAGTGTATCGAAATGGCTATCAATTCTGATGCAATCAAGAGATATTATGTATGATTTCTTTGATTGTAATTGTTGTTTTTTTAGTTTGTTTATACTTGGAATTTATCGGAGAATGAAATGACGGAGGCAATTTGTTCTTCTATCCAAACACTTTAACCTTTGTCTCCCCTTTTGAGCCTTATTTATTCTTTCATACCCCTCTTTTGGAATCAGTAATGAATTTGAAAAAGAAAAGAAAAGAAAAATAACAACAAAACAAAAGAAAGTCACAATAAAAACAAAGAAATTGAGTGAACAATGTTCGACCTGATTCCTCAAAGAGGATACGTAGGCGCCTCATGGCTCGGTCATAGTGTAACAAAAAAAATCAAAAATCCCCAAGCAAGAAAACCGGGGTAGAAGTTGTGTTTGTAATTTTGTAAAAGAAATTTGATTCCAAGAGTTGTAATGTCTTACCCATCAAAATTATTTTTGAACCTTTGGCCCCCTTTTCTTTTAGCCACAAAAAAAAACCATATTGATGTCCAAAAAATACCTTCTGATCAGTATCCGAGAAGTGCCAAGTCAGGCAAATGGAAGTCGGGAATAACACTCTGATCCTCAGCAGAAAAAGAATCATAAGCTGGAAAGAATTGATAGCCAAAAGAATCCCAAGCAGAGAAAGTCTTGTTGGTAACACTCTGATCCCCAGTTGAAAAAATAAAATGAGAGAGTCTTATCGGTGAAAACCTTCATAGGCACCATAAGGCGACGGAAGCTGGAAAAAAAATGAGAGAGTCTTATCGGTGAAAACCTTCATAGGCACCATAAGGCGACGGAAGTTGAGAGAAATAAAATGAGAGAGTCTTATTAGTGAAAACCCCTCGAAGGGCACTATGAGGCGACAAGGATTTAAAAAAGGGCAAACAAGATAAGATTGACGGAAAGGTCCGTCGAGGCATCAAGCAGAACAAGATGTTGGTTCGACAAAAAAGTTGGGTTCCGGGGCCTTTGAAATGCAAAGTAAGGTCATCAGAAAGATTGATTGATATAAATAGACTGGGTTGAGACATCCAGAATGCACGACATGATCATTGGGATTGGTTATACCATTCAGATAAGTTCTTTTCCTTTTTCTTCTCCCCCAGCAATTGTTTAGAAAGACTTTTCTTTTTCTATCTTTTGAAGTCATCATTTTTCATTTCTTTGTTTAAAAGATTTTTTCAATAGTAGTTTGTTTTTTAGAAGGATTTTCAGAGCTTACTACCATTTTCCAAGATGGCGCAAAGTAAAAATGTGGATAGGATAGGCCGAAGATAATGCAATGGAATGAGAAAGACGTTCGTTGCAAGACCAAATGATGGATTGGTCTAGGATTTCGGGGAAAGAATGGAGAAAAGTGGAAAACAACAATTGGTGAATAAAGAATCGTCAAGAAACAGGAGCATCCCCAGCAGATTATCGACCAAGTTCCAAGAAGGTCGGACAACATAGAGCAAATAAAGAAGAAAGGGAAAATCATCCACAGCAGGAATATCATCCCCAACAAATAATCTCATCCCCAACAAGCTTTGATAGTGTAATGGAACACAAAGCTGGAGAAGGAGAAAGGGAAAAACCATCCCCAGCAGGAGTGACACGACCATTCACCACGTTTTAAACTAACAAAATTTTTCTTTGATTTGAAGCAGGGAAAGGAAATGTTATTGATGGCGGAAAGATAGGCCACAGAGAAGATTATCAAACTGGGGCATAAAATTTTCTCTCATTGCGAAAATTTTCTTGAAATCAGGTACCCACTTGGGGAAGATGGAAGATAACACAAGTCTTAAGGGAAGTAGTCTTTGAAGAAGGAGAATAACATATTTTTGAAGAAAACACCAGTGTTATCCCCAGCAATTTCAGAGGAATGGAACACCAATTTTGAGGAAAGCAGTTCTGAAAGGAGATAATTCAAGTGAGAAGGAAAATGGTTCAGGAGGCAGGAAGGAACAGCAACAACAACAGAATGCATATTTTAAAGTGTAAATTGAAGTCAGGAGCCCTCTTGGAGAATGGAGGTGTTATATATAAGTTGTGGATGAAGTTAGGAGCCCGCCTGGAGAATGGAGGTGTTATATTTTTAAGAAGTTGTTGAAGTCAGGAGCCCGCCTGGAGAATGGAGGTGTTATATTTTTAAGTTGTAATTGAATTCTGGAGCCCACCTGGAGAATGGAGGTGTTATATTTTTAAGTTGTAGTTGAGGTCAGGAGCCCGCCTGGAGAATGGAGGTGTTATATTTTTAAGAAGTTGTTGAAGTTAGGATCCCGCCTGGAGAATGGAGGTGTTATATTTTTAAGAATTTGTTGAAGTTAGGAGCCCGCCTGGAGAATGGAGGTGTTATATTTTTAAGTCGTTGACGAAGTCAGGAGCCCGCCTGGAGAATGGAAGTGTTATATTTTTTAAGGAATTGTTGAAGTCAGGAGCCCGCCTGGAGAATGAAGGTTGTTATATTCAAGTTGTAGTTGAAGTCAGGAGCCCGCCTGGAGAATGGAGGTGTTATATTTTTAAGTTGTTATAGAAATCAGGAGCCCGCCTGGAAAATGGAGGTTGTTATATTCAAGTTGTAGTTGAAGTCAGGAGCCCGCCTGCAGAATGGAGGTGTTATCTTTTAAGTTGTAATTAAAGTCAGGAGCCCGCCTGGAGAATGGAGGTTGTTATATTTTTAAGTTGTAATTGAAGTCAGGAGTCCGCCTAGAGAATGGAGGATATATTATCTGTAAATTGCAGTTGAAGTCAGGAGCCCACCTGAAGAATGGAGGTCGTATTATCTTTAAATTTTAGTTGAAGTCAGGAGCCCGCCTGTAGAACAGAGGAATACAGTTCAAGTTTGAAGTCAGGAGCCCGCCTGTATAATAGAGGAATACATTCAAGATCAAGTCAGAAGTCAGTAAAGCGGAGGGTTACAACAAAATATTCCCAGCATAAATCCCACTTCAGAAATCAAAAAGAAGACTACAAGTCAAGTCAAAGAAAGAAACAGCGGAGGAAACACAAGCCAACAAGAAAGCAAGGCGACAAGAGAAAGTTTGAAGATAGATAATATTTTGTAATCCCTAGTTTAGTCTAGCTTATTATTTTCTTTTAGCACAGTGTAATAAGGAGGTCGGTAAGCAGTAGCAGCCGCATGCAACAGCAGTAGCAGCAAAATTATAGTCTCATGGTAGTCCCAGCTACCAAAACTTCCCGAACTACTGATTCTCTTTTAGCCAGGGATATGTAGGAAACCTTCGAAGCAAAGGTTCGGTCAAAACTTTCAAAAAATGCTTCACACGGAGTACTCGGACGGGCAAAAATCGCTCGTATCTGCTCACTTTATCTTTGCACGAAAACTCTTCGTGTTTTCGGACAAAGAGGGGCAGCTGTGAGCACGTGATTTTTGCCCTGTATGAGAATTACTCCCAAAAATTTCAAAATAAAATAATTTTGTTTGTTTGCAATTGTTGTGAATTTTGTGGTATTTTTCTTTATTATTCGCATTTGTCTATGCGTGTTTATTTTGTTAAATAAATACAAAATACAAAAATATGTTGCATTTGCATTTTAGGATTTAATTCTACCATTAAGAGTAATTAAGTTTGTTTTACAAAATAAAAAAATCACAAAAAATAATGTATTTTGCATTTTTTGCATTTAATGTCCAATTGTATATTTTATTTTTAATTGGTATTTAATTATGTGTGATAATTGTTATTAGGAGTTAATTAGTATTTTAAGATAATTTTTGTTTTTATAATTTAATCTTAGCATTTTAGCTTTATTAATTAGGAAATTGAATAAATAGAATAGAACAAAAATAGAGAGAAAACCGGACTGGGCCACCTTTCAAATTAAATCAACTAGGCCCCAAAACCCAAACCCCTTTACCCATTTTTTTCCGCCCTGCCCCATGGCCCAAATGACCCCCCTTTCTTTTACTTTCATTTTTCAATTACATTCACCCTTACACCCAAATAACCAAACCCTAGAGACCCCTAAACACCCACCCCCTGCTGCGTCGTCTTCTTCAAACCACCAAACAGCCGCCACCCTCGAGACTTCCCTCCCCACGAACCAGACGCACCCCATTCGTCTCCAGCCTCAGTCCGTTGAACCATACACCTCCAGCCATGAACGACGCACGACCACCTTAGGCAGCAACCAAATGACCTTTCTCCTTCCCCCAACTACCCAGCGACGCCAAACCTCCATTAACACCAGCTCCACGCCGGAGACCAGTGTCCGAAATGACCACCAGCCTTCACGTCCCAAACGACCACCAGTACACCAACCAAACGACCCTTCTCCTCTTCTTCACAAGAGCCAGCAAACACCCGCCAACGACCCATCGTCGTTACCACCCCAGCTCCGCCTCATGACCAGAACAGCCAGCCCGTCACTTTCTAGTCGCCAGCTGACCATTGACCACCTTTTTCCGTCGAGCAGCAGCGAGCAACAACATCTCCAAGCCACTGCTGCTCCAGCTCCACTTTCACGCCAACGACCCCTTCGTCGTCTCCACCAGTCCGTCTCCAAACGCACCTAAACCAACCCGCACGACCACCATAACCCGATGTCCAGCTTCATCTGCGAACGACCACAAACCAGTGAACTCCATCGTCACTTCATCAAAAACGAAAAAGGGCTAAAAACAGTGAGGTTTGTTCAGGCGTGTCGAGGTTGCCGTTCGAACCCGGTCTTTAAAATAGTTGGTTTCCGTTCTCTTTTCTTTTAGTTTTCATTCAGCAAATTCATCTTCTAATCCTTTTCTTCTTTCTCTAATTGTGTTTGTGTTCCGATGGGTTAGTTTGAATTTGAACCCATGTCTTTGTTTGTATTATAGATAATTCATGTTCATTTTGTTTGAAGTTTGTTAGTTCTCATCAAGTGATTTAATGTTGAGTGTTTTATATGCTGGTCCTTAGATTTTAGCTTCAGAGTTCATCGTCGATATACTTTCAGTTTTCCTACATTTTTGTACAGGTTTAACTTAGAATTGTGTTATTTCAGCCCATGTATTTGTGTGTCAATCGTAGTCTGAAATCTGACTGTAGTAGTTCAACATAGTTTTGTTCTAAATCATTCATCTTTGTTATGATGTTGTTTGGTCTAGTTTGAGTTCAACTGATGTTGAGTTTAGTGATTTAAATCTACTTGTTTGTTCTTATATGAATCTGACCTTGTTGACTTGTCATAATGTTGTTGATTGGGAGTTTAGTTTCATGTGTTTAATTAATCAATTGTTAGGCTTGATTTGGTTATAGCTGATAGGGTTTGTAGTACAGATTAAAAGTGATTGGGGTAGGATAGTAAGTTCAGTAATATCAGGAGGGTAATTTGGGAGTTGGAAAGTTTGAAAATGGTTTAAACTTAGTGGTCTGTCAGTGAGGTACTGATATACTATTAAAATAATGAATTGTTTAATAAAAGTGGGGAACAAGATATAATGGGGAGGTTTAAAGGGATTGATTAAATAAAGAAAAGACAAGGGTTAGTGGAGAACAAGACATAGTGATGTAAATAAAGGAAAAAGGGGCTTGGAAAGTAAAAAGAGGGGAATAATAATGAAAAAGCTAAAGGGTTCACATGTAGAAGAATATATAAAGCTGGAAAGTAAGTAGGGGATAATAATAAAAGGTTTTCTTTTACAACTGTAAAAGAAAAAAGAAGGGCTGAAAGGGGTAAAAGTTTTTGGGTTTAAATATAGAGATTAGGAGATCATTAAGGGGGACTTGAACTAGTAGTAAGAGTGGAGAGTCAAAAAAATATTTATTAATTTTCAGATCTAGAGTTCAAAATTAAAAACTCCAAAGACCAAAAACAATAGAAAATCTAAGAGAAAAACCAAAAATAGTTACTATTCCACTGGAATTTCCAGTTTAATTTCCAGTTTTTCCTAAGTTCTGGTTTCAGAGACATATATACTGATTTCGAATGGCTTTAGGTCCAATTGAGCTAGATTTCAATTGAGTTTGGGTTTGACTGGAAGTGTTGAGTATTTGCTGGGTAATTGTCAAGGTCATTTGGCATGTTTCGAAATTGATTCAAGCCGATCTTTCCTTTGTCTGGTTGCAAATTTTGTTCTGGGCTATGTTTTGATTTTCTAGGCTGTGTATTGTTGCTGTTTGGTTATCTCAAAGTGCTGCTGATCATCACTGCTCCACTGACCTCCTCTTCTTCTTCTTACATTTCACATCTCCAGGTACACATTTGAGCCTGATTCTATGTAGATCTCTTGCTGGAAATGAAAAAATGAAATTGAGGCTGGACCTCTGCTGTTGCCTTGCGATTTTAGTGGCTTTATCATGTTTAGATAGAATTCTGTCGTTTGTTAGTTTGCTCATAGACTGTATTAGCTTTGGACTGTTTAAGTTTATGGACCGTTGAACTCTTGTCGATAAGCTTATGAACTTCATAATTGGCAACATTAATTTGGCTTAGATATATGCTGGTGTAGTGTAGTAAAATGTGAGGTAACTTGATTTGTATCTTATTAATTGCAAGAAAAACAAGTCAAATGGTTTGGTTTTGATGTGCTACTTTCAGTGATCCATTTTTTTAATCATGAACTGCTTGAATAATAATTCAGTAATGCTAGTTTGAACTGTCCTAAAATCAATAGGGTATTTTGAGTTCAGGCTATTGAGTAGTTCGCATGTAATGTAAATAAAAATCACCTAGTACAATTGATTAGCTTATTCATGTGAGGCTGACGTTTAGGATCAATACTGTTAAGTTCAATCACCCCCAGTCTGTGTTCATCTTAGTAACATTCAATAACTCATCAGGAACTATAATAGAAAATGATATAAGTAGGGAATTGAAATTCAAGCGATTAGCATGTTATCAATTTGAACAATGTCTATTCTATCACAAAAGCAATAAGTGAATTTGGGAACACTTTAGATCAAGTTTGGGCCATAGCAATTTTAAAATGCCATTGGTATAAGTCTGCTGAAATTCCAGGCCATACAACCTCGTTTTGCTGATTTGGGGCCTTAGTGATTTAGCACGGGCCCGGGTCTTGTGCTGAATTCCTTCTCGTTTGGGCCTGGGCCAAAGCCTACATACGGTTGATTTTGGTTATAGATTGGCTAGTGATTCTTACTCTTTGGGCTTCCCTTGGGACCTAATGACATGTTTAGTTTAGACCATCATTTAGCTTGCATTAGATCAATGATATTAACCAAGTAGGATTTTCTTTATTTTTAGAGACAAATAAAAATAGAAAATCATAGTCACTTTAGGTTTGCCCTTTTAAAATAAAAATGAGATGAGCCTCGCCGAATAAACTATGAATTGCGGGTCCCTCAATAAATATTGTACTAATTTTAGACTTCGGGATGGGCCGTTTTAGTGAATTTCACGGCCTTCCCCAAAATAATAACGCATTAGTCTCTTTAGGTGCGTATTTTAATAACATTACCTAAACTCGAGTGCACATTTATGTGACTCAAATCCAAATCCCAACGAAGTCGAAATGTGTCAACAACCACGGGTGCATTTATGTGACGTGATTCGAGACGTGTTTTTACGATGTTGCAATTCTCTTTTAAAATAACTATAATAAAAGCGGCTAAAAGTTAAAATTTGCACATAGACTCATAATTAATAAAATCAGATAATTTACGCCAAAGATAACAGTTGAGCGACTGTACTAGAACCACGAAACTCGGGAATGCCTAACACCTTCTCCCGGGTTAACAGAATTCCTTACTCGGATTTCTGGTACGCGGACTGTAATACAGAATCATTCTTTTCCTCGATTCGGGATTCAACTGGTGACTTGGGACACCATAAATCTCCCTAGTGGCGACTCTGAATTAAATAAATAAATCCCGTTTCGATTGTCCTTTAATTGGAAAAACTTCCTCTGTGCCCCTACGGGCGTGGGTAAAAAGGAGGTGTGACAGTGGTGTGCGAGATATTTAACTATTGTCCTTATGTTGCCAGCTGATATTTCCCCCCAGCATGTTTCCTCCCTCCCATCCTTGAATGTATATTTCTGCTTCTATTTTCCGATGTAGATTATTTATTTGCACACGTTTATTTGGTAGTGTGACGACCCAGAGGGTCATCACCTATTTTAATTGAATTCTGTGACTCCGAGGACCTTAAAAACCTCATTTAAAGTCGTCTCGATTTGCATGCGCAGTCCGGGCGAGAATCTGGAAAGCTTAAACGTAAAATTCTGCGAAAAATACTAAATTTTGATGTTAAAATGAATAAATTTGACTTTGGTCAACATTTTTGGTAAACGGATCCGGACCCGTAATTTAACGGTCCCTAAGGGTCCGTAGGAAAATATGGGACTCGAGCGTATGCCCGTAATCAAATTTCGAGGTCCCGAACCCGAGAAATGAATTTTTAAATGAAATTATTTTTCTAAAATTGTTAAGGAAAATTGAAATGATATTTGATTAGAACGTGTTGGTATCGAGCCCGTATTTTGGTTCCGGCGTCCGGTACAAGTCTTATATATGCTTTAAGTTATTTCTGTGAATTTTGGTTGAAAACGGACGTCGTTTGATGTGATCCGGACCTAAATTGAAAATTTTGATGTTTTATGAAGTTTGAAAGAATTCTTGGATTTTGAGATTTATTTCAATGTTTATGATGTTATTTTGGCGATTTGATCGCACAAGTAAGTCCGTTGTATATTTTTGAGGTTGTGTGTATATTTGGTTTGGAGTCCCGAGGACTCGGAGTGAGTTTTGGATAGGCCATGTGTGCATTTTTGACCTTTGAAAATAATCCGGTATGCATGTTCTGCAGTCTTTGCATTTGTGGAGCAGGTCTCGCAAATGCGAGCCTGGCATCGCAAATGCGAGAAGGAAAATCTTTGCAGCTTGATCGCAAATGCGACCAATTGGTCCGCAAATGCGAAGCAGGGTCTGTCTCAAATGCGACGTCCGGGATCGCAAATGCGAAGATCCCTTTTTCCGCCTGAGGTCGCAAATGCGATAAAGCCATCGCAAATGCGATGTTGCAAATGCGACAACTCCTTCGCAAATGCGAAAGCTGCGAATTTCTGAAGGGTTCGCAAATGCGAACACTATTTCGCAATTCCCACATCTGAGAGGTCGGGGTTCGCAAAATTGCGAATCCCTCTTCGCATTTTCCATATTAGAGACCTACAATTTTCTATACTTAGCTGATTTTTAAGTCATTTTCACACCATTTTTCAAAACACAACTCCTTTGGGTAATTTTTCAAGAACAAATCTTCTTCCAAATCAATTGTAAGTTAGTATTTACTCATTTCTTTCAATCATTTACATCTTTTAATATGATTTCAACCTAAAATCAATGATTTTCATGGGGAAATTGGGTGTTTTGGGTAGAACCTAGATTTTTCAAAAAATTGGGGATTTGGACCTCAATTTGAGGTCCGATTTCAAAATAAATTATATATTTGAGTTCGTGGGAGATTGGATAATCGAGTTTTGGTTCGAACCTCAGGTTTGACCATGTGGGCCCTGGGGCGGGTTTTTGATTTTTTGGGTAAAACTTTAGAAAACTCATTTTCATGCATTGGGGTTGATTCCTTTAGTGTTTATTACTGTAATCAAGTAATTTGTGATTAGATACGAGCGAATTGGCGGTGGAATCACGGGGTAAAGCTATAATTGAGGCTTGAGTTGTGTTCAAGGCATCGGGGTAAATGTTTGGTATAACCTTAGCTTGAGGGGTTAGGAGTTGAGTCCTACTTGCTATGTGGTAATTGTCGAGTAAGACGTATAGGTATGGTGACGAGTATCTATACGTTGGTGTCAAGCATGACCGTGAGTCTTTAAATTGTGAATATCTTAATTTCATTGTATCTCTCATGCCTTGTGGTGATTCCTATTTGTTGTGAAAAGCTTGTGGAAGAAATTGTGACCTATGAATATCGAGGAGCATTGGCTCGAGTTATATTACAATTGTGAAAGTATGTGAGATGATTGAACCCTTTGGAGCACTATTTCAAGTGGTAAAGTGAGTTATGAAATGAAAGTGAGAGAAAGAGAAAGAGTCATTAAATTGTTCACTTGCCGAGATATTATTGCTTTGTTGATTATTTCCTTTGCCGGGATATTGAGATTATTGATGTTGTACCCTTGCCGGGATTTAATTGTTTAATTGTTTTTCCTTGCCGGGATTTCTATTATTATTCTGTTTATTCCCTTGCCACTTGTTTGTAATTGTTGTCTGGGTGAGAAAGAGTGTTAAAGCACGAAGGGTGATGCCGTGCATTGTTTATCAATGAAAGGAAAGAGTGTAAAGACGAAGGGTGATGCCGTGCATTGTTGTTTATTGCGAGGAAAGACTATAAAGCACGAAGGGTGATGCCCGCACGATGTATCATTCTTTGCCGATTCTATTGATTTTATATAATGAATGTATATTATATAAAACCAAGTCTTCTGGCATGTTTAAAGGAGAATCCTAGTGGGCAATGACATTAGAATCAGTGAATAAGAACAACGTTACTTTTGCTTGAAAACAACAAAGCTCCATAAAATACAACATTAAATGAATAATATATATCATATTATAATCTATATTAGAATCAGTTGCCTGCTCCACAACATAAAATTGAAGTAAACCACCACAGCATCAATTCATAAATCATTCATTTGCAGGCAACTAAATGTAAACATTCTTAACACATAGTGACAATGTTATTACAGAATAAACCAACTAAAAATATCCATCAAGCAAGCTCATGTTCCCAAATAGATATTCACTCGTCTCTCCGTCTAAAAACGGCAAGGCTAAACACACTGTTATAATACTAGATCGACATTTGTTACAACTTTTTATAGACTAGGTTCATATCCAAGTCACAGAAATACATCCATATACTACTGCATTCTCCCAACTCACCATTTTCTTTCTAGCTGACATACAATTTGAGCTTTACGCGATGCCCGCTGAAATGTTGATAACTCTGCAAGTATCTCAGCTCCTTTTTCTTTGTTTACCAAATATAAGTCCGGCTCAATTAGCATTCTCACCAGCATCGGAGATTTGGCGAATAGAAGCTTGATAAGCTGCATAACTTTCCTTGCTGATCTGTTTGGAGTAATTTACTCCATAACTTTGTTTAAAAATTCTATTTAAGCAAAGGAACCCTTCTGGCATATGACTTACTTCCACATCTCTCTCTTTAAAGAAAAACATGGTTGATATGCATCATAAAGATATTATCTTTTTGTAAAACAATAATTTTGGGAGATATGTCTACCCATTGAGTGTATAAACTCTTAAAAAGAGGAGGGCATATTCCCTTTCCTTTACGGTACTATGTCCCCATTCATCTGAGGCTAATACCTTTTTTATTATTATTTTCGAGAAATTATAAATTCTCTTAGTATTAGCCGGATAGAAATGTTGAATTTCAGTTGATCCAATAGACGAGAGTATTAACTCATAATTCATCCTGTATTTATAAGCAGGAGTGACGCATGACACTGTATCGAAGAAATGGATGGCTGCTATGCCATCGTAAAAGATATTATCTTCGACGATGTTTCATCATCTGCTTTTCTAGCTTAAACTCATTGCGTAAAGCTAAACCTTCTTTATTGCATACACTAATAAGATCTCCATAAGTGTAACTATTATAGTCGATACTTATTGATGTCCCTCTAAGGGTTTTTCTAACCCTTTCAGCAAATAATGGAGGGAGTCCATCAATAAATTTGGACTTCCAGAGAGTGCTATTACACTCTGGTAATTTCATAACACCGGAAACGAATACATCTTTATACCACCTAAAAGGTGTTGATGTTTTGCACCTAAGATTATGGAGCATAGTTCGTATGGTCTCACTATTATCAGACCATCCTCCTGAGAAGTGTTCAATAATATTAATAGCTAATGAATCAACAGCATTTTGGACATTTTGCCCATTCTCTACCTTTACTGCTCCCATAATGGTTGCCTTGTGCTCAGCAGTAAGGTAATTATCCCACCAACCTTGTAATTGGCCTGTAAAGCCTGCTACAATCATTTCAGCAATTGCTTTATCCTTATTACCATTAACCTCACAAATTGTACTATACATACGAATTCTACGTATCGTATTATAGATCTGACGATCAGTGAAGCCATCTATGTTCCATTCATAGATTTTTGTCCCACTAAAACTATGGGAAAGATTGATACCATCGTATCGATTAAAATCCATCTGGTGGAGACGTTTTAATTTAAATTCTCTCACCTCTGATGGAGGTTGGATGCTACCAGTAGCAATAGAAGTGATCTGTTCACCAAGAATCATGCTGCTTGAGCATAGTATTAACCTCTTGAGCAGTATCCATTAAAATCCATCTGAAAAATCCATTTCGGATGGGTTTGGGTAAAATAATTAAACAAAATAATGGAAGACGATTTTAAGCTTACAAAGGAAGAAGATTTTGCTGATGATAGGATTTGCCCTTTTCTCTGGATAGGATTTTGTGTGCTACTTCAGCTCTGGATAGAATATGACTTTTGCTCGGAAGAAAGAGAAATATAGTATAGTAGTTACACCTGTTAAATGGGTCGACCCGACCCGGCCCATTTGACAGGTCCTTTCAGTTGGCCCATAATCCACTAACTCACTATTTCTTCTTTATTTAGTGTCAGAAAATGGACCCCACAAGCACATTTGTCAAATGTAAAAGGTGGTCTCGTACAATTATTGTTGGGTGAGCCGTCCATTTTGCTGACACTACGTTATAAATAAAGAAGAAAAAGTGAGTAGTGGATTGTGGGCCAACTGAAAGGATTAGATAAAATAAAAAAGGTAAAGAATTTATTTTGTGTCTGCTCCACTAGTTATATAAGATTATTTTTTATCTCACAAATTTATAAACTTTAATCTTACACTTTTGGATTCACAAAAATCCGGGTCTACAAAACTGTAAGACAAAAAAATTGACTCATACAACTAGTGTCAGTTGTACGAGACACGAAATAAAATTTTCTAAGTAATGTGAACTGTGGGCCCCACTCAAAATCATAAACTCCATCAGAATCTGAAATTAAGAGCGTTCACGTTTTTCTTTTTAACCACTTTTTTTTTCGGTTTCTTTTTAACCACTTGAAACAATACCTAAAACAAAAATTTCCCAATCTCAAACACCATTTTCCTCTAGTGTATTGAGGTATTATTCACTCCGATTTCTTCTACTTAAACCAATTCTTGACCGTATTCATCTCTACAATATTTAGAACACTTTTATAGCTTAGAGCCCGCTTGACCAAGCTGTCAAAAATTATTTATTTTTAAAAGCACTTTTGTTTAAAAGTGCTTTAAAAAAAATACTTTTGCAAAATAAGTAGTTTGCGTTAGGCCAATTCGTCTGAGTAGTATTTTTTGCAAGCTCATTGTGTTTGGCCAATCTTTTAAAAAAAATACTTTCAACTATCAAATTACAAAAAAGGACAGTAAATGTTCAACTTGTGATTAATATTATTTAGAAAAGAAAAATAAAGTTAAACATTTATTAGAAAAGAATTTAATTAGACATAAAACGTAAAGTAAAAAATATAAAGTTAAAATTCTAATTAATATAAAATATAGTTATTCCAAAGCAATCATATTGAGTGTTAGGTATTATTTATTATTTACATGATAAACTAAATATGTCAAAATATATCATTCAATATAAATTTAATATCTACTTTTATGAATAGGAGAAAGAGAATAAAAATATAATGAAAGTAAAAAAGAGAATAAATGTATAGCAGAAATTTAGCTCAATTCTAAAGATCTTCTGCAACTTATGTTTATCCATGAATTTAAGGTAAATTCTTTTTCAATCTCTTATGGATTCTTTGTATATTGCTCATAACAAAAAAAAAATATTTCAGCAACTAGGTTTAATGCAGCTTGACAGTAAGTCTGTAACGATCAACTGGAAGACTACAACAAAGTAAGATATAATTTTCGCACTAAAAGAGTTATAGTGATACTACAAGTTTATATTGATCTTATTTCAACTTTATATTAAATAGTATGTATTGATATAATTTTCCTTGCAGTCATGATAGCAAATAGATCAATATGCAAAAGTATCAATGTCAGTGAGCACAAATTTGTATTTATATACCATAATAAGGAGCATTTTGTTGATAGGAAAACATAAATTTTATATTGACAATAAGAATATTTTGTGAGCACAATTTTGTATTTCATATGCATATAAATAAGAAAAGTATTTTGTACGCACAATTTTGTATTTCATATTGATATGGATGGATAACTCTGAAGGTTTAGTTTCAAAGCTTTGGCAACTGAAGATAAATTTAGGAAAATATAAATTGTGATAACAAAATTAAACAAAAAAAAAAGACAGATATATACAAAATGTATAGTAGTAGTACACAAGTGAAAGGCAACCAAAGTGTGTAAACGAAGATCACATACAATGGGTTAGAGAGAAAGTCTCCAGCTTCTCTCTAAAAGTTTCCTTCTTTAATATTCTCCAACTCCCCCTTCCTCACTTTCTTTCCCCGTCCCTCACCAGATGAATACTAACGAACACAAGACTTTGAACCCAAAAGACATGCCCTTCAATGACCAAACTGAAGAGATGCCCAGTCAATCTGTATTAAACGAGCAAGAAGCCACTGGGGCAACACCGGGCCTTCTCATCAATACAACCCCTCCAATGGACATGGAAATTTGTAAAGGTAAACATACAGATAAACCTGAAGCTGGAACAAAGGACACAACCAACCCCACAAAGAGGATGACCTTCCTGGACATCTTGGTAGCGGGTAATACTGCAAATAATGAGCTAGAAGGAAGCCAAGTCACAGTCCAACAAAATATGGTCTCCTATGAGCAAGAACATGAAACTAATAACTACCCTAACCCAGAGTTTTTCATCCCCATTACCTCATCGGATAAGGAACGTATATACAAGAACTGGACCAACGCTCTTATCAAAATGTTCGGCAGGAGAGTTGGTTACCAATTTCTCCGAAAAAAGCTTCACGCAATATGAAAACCAACTGAAACCCTATCCCCGATGGACCTAGGATGCGACTACTACTTAATAAAATTTGCTAAAGAGGAAAATTATAATAAGGCCCTTCATGAAGGACCATGATTTATAGGGAACCAATTTCTCACAGTAAGAAAATGAGAGCCTAGATTCGTAGCTTCCAAAGCTGCATTAACTTACTCAGCCATATGGGAAAGACTCCCGGAATTACCCACTGAATTCTACGACTACGATATCCTTCAAAAAATCGGAGAGAAGCTAGGACAACTAATACGTATTGATGCATGCACAAAATCCGCTCTAAGGGGTAAGTATGCTCGACTTTGCGTAATGGTACCCATAGAAAAACCTCTAAAAACCTATATTGTGATTGGCAAACACATACAACAAATTACCTACGAGGGGTTTAATATCCTATGCACAAATTACGACAAGCTTGGACATAACCTGAGTAGCTGTCCTCACCAAGCGCCCAAACCAGTAGAACTCCAGGAAGCAAGCTCATCCAATACACTGCCTAAGCCTCACACGGTGGAGACACTCACCCATAAGATTGACCAATGGACTATTGTCTCCCACCAAAAGAAAAATAAAAAACATCAAAACAACTTTCATAACCTAAGCCCTAGAGACGACCTAGAGCATCCTAAGGGATTGACTACAAAAAAACCTAGCCAAAGTACTCAAAGATGGCAAAGGTCTGAAAATGGAAATGACCAAAGGCTATCTCCTAACTTTGAGGGAAGCAAAAACCCACTGAACAATACTAAAACTTTAGGTGAAACCCCAGCCACCCCATACCGTTACCCTACAGTCCAAAGCCAATAATTGGATAATATTGTACCTAAAGACTCAAGACATCAACATCAAAATGACAACCCCTTCTCTTGCCTTTACCCTAAGGATCTTGCCATAACCAACCTAGAAACCATTAACTTTCCCCATAACTCATATACACCCTTGGGCAATAACTTTCACAAAACAAAAGCTTATGATGATAGCCCCTTAGCTGCAGCAATAGTACCATCGAAGGACAACATCAAGGAACAATCTATGGACATAGACTCTATAATACCTACAAAAAATAATCACCATCATTAATGCAAAACCTTGTAGCCCACAAATCATCCCCTCCAATCTGCCTATACGTGCCTCAAGAACCCTACAACAAATACTAAGTACAAATCAACCTTACTCATTGTCAACCTCAAGTCATAACACCATTAATGAATAAGACACTTTGACTCCTAGGACGGACAAAAATTTTGCAACACATATTGGCCCCTCTACATTAGCAATGGATACAAATAACTACTTACCCACTAGTAGGGATTCCAACACTCCAAAAGTCTCAACCCTAAGTAAAACCAAAACACAAGATGCCAAGGCTACCACACAACCACAACAGGAGGTACCCAAGGCCAAGAAGGAATGTTTGGACGAGGACACAACTCCCAAACCAATCCCAAACACCTCTGATATTCACAACAAGACCCATACAACCAGACCATGCCCCCCAATCTTGGTTGGAATGGGGTCTCATGGGACATGCTCTGAACATAAGCCTTAAACTAGAAGGGAGGGATCTAATAGTCCAAATAGGGGATCAGTCATACCTAGCTCAGATTGTAACGGAAGGGATGCAACTAGGATTGAACAACGCTATGATCCGTCCATGGATGAGTCCCCAACATCCCTACCCCATGCAAATGAACCTAGGTCCTCATCCCTCTCCATGGAGCTCCCATGCATGGCTCCAACAGCCTACGTTCAACATGCCCAGCCCCAACCTACCCATGTACCCATCTCATGCAATCCCCCAAACCCTAGCTCCTACTATCCAAACTGCCCAAGCCTAGCCAAACTCCCAACCCAACAGCAACACTCTCATAACACCACTGCCCAAAATAATACCACCCTCAACCCTTCAAGTTTCGAGCCAAGCACAGATGACAACTCCAACTCCACAAAACTCAAGCCAAACTATGATGGAAGAGAAGGAAGAAGAGGAAGAATTCCCAACAGAAAGAATAGTGGGGCACGGAGTGTTAAGATATACAAAAACAATGGCCTTCCAAGCAAGAAGAGAAAAAAGGTTCATCTTAAGTTGCCCAGTGGATTTGAGGAAATGCTCCATCTCTATCAGGAAAGTGAACCCCCCAAGCATTTATCAACATGTAGTAGTGTTAGTACCAACAATGTTTACTCATTATTGGATGCAACAGGAGGACATGAGGAGCATCCACAGTCCTACCAGTATCCATGATAGGGGAGTATCAAGCAGAAACATCAGTATGAATATGATCATTTAGAACTGTCGAGGTGCAAATAGCGCAGAATTTAGACGAGCTTTTAGAGTTATGCTAGATTATCATCGTCCTAGTATAGTGGCACTGCTGGAAATAAAAATGGAGGACCACCATGTCTTGGTCCAAAATTTCGGGTACTCTAGTCTCATCCAAATGCCTGCTAATGGAAACTCGGGGGCATTGTGCTCATGTGGAACAATTGAGATACAATGGTAGACCAAATTAGAGGAACGGATCAAGAGATACACGCAATGGTAAAGGTATGAAATTCAACAAAAAATTGGTTATGTTCTATTATATATGCTAGTAATCTCTTGGAAGAAAGATCAATTCTTTGGCATAACTTAAAAACAGTAGCTAATAATTATAAAGGTCCACGGCTAGTCGCGGGAGATTTTAATAAAGTCACTTGTGCATCGGAAAAACTTGGAGGCTTACCTATTAATTATAATAGAGTATCCAAGTTCTTAGATTGTATGAACCAATGTGGCCTTGTAGATTTAGGGTTCAAAGGGTCAAGGTTTACTAGGACTAATAAAAGTAAAAATTATAAAAACATAATTATGGAACAGCTTGATAGATGCATTGCGAACACTGAATGGTTAGAACTATTCCAAGATGCTAATGTCAAACATATAACTAGAAGCCATTCGGACCACTGCCCAATCAAACTAGAATTTTTTAAAAGGTTCTCTACTAACAATAATATCTTTAGAATAGAAACTATGTGGCTTTCCCACCCCACTTTTAGAGCCTTAGTAGATAATTCTTGGTCTGACAAACCAAATATAACTAAAGCCATAGAGAACTTCTGCTTAAAAGCTATTGAATGGAATAAAAATATTTTTGGTAACATTTTCAATCGGAAGAGCAAAATACTAGCTAGATTAAATAGAATCCAAACCTCACATAACTACCCCCATAGTCAATCCTAATAAACCTGGAAAACGAACTCTTACACGAGTATAATATATTATACTCAGGCAAAAGGAGGATTTTTGGAAGCTTAAATCCAGGGTTCAATGGATCCAGGATGGTGACGCCAACACAAAATTTTTTCATATCACCACCATGCAAAGAAGAAGAAAAAAAGAATTTTTTGCTTAAAAGACGAAGCTGGGAATTGGCTCCAAGAGCAAAAACCCATCAAGGACCATATTATTGACTACTACACAAATCTCTATACCACGGGTCACAACCAATCCCTCCTCAATAATATCCACCTCTCTTACAATTCTACAATTAGTGATCAAGATCATCCATACCTTAGTAGTATTCCCTCTACAGAAGAAATAAAAAGGGCTCTAGATTCTTTTCAACCTTATAAAGCTCTGGGGTCGGATGGGCTTCATCCTTTTTTCTAACAAAAATACTGGAAGGAGACAAGCAACCATCTCATAAATTTTTGCCAAGATTCCTTCTCATAAAAAAATGCTTAAAAGCATGAATAACACCCTAGTTTGCCTAATACCAAAAAGCCAAAATGCTGAAACCATCAGACAGTTTCGACCTATAAGCCTTTGTAACACAGCCTATAAGGTCGTCACTAAGATTATTGCTAACCGCATTAAAATATTCCTACCCACTCTTATCCACCCTACCCAAACTAGCTTTATTAAAGGAAAAAAGGTTGCAGATAATGCACTAATCATTAATGAGGTCCTAGACCACTTCAGGAAAACTAAAGTGAAAAAGTCAAAAATGATGATTAAAATAGACCTGGAAAAGGCATTCGATAAAATCGAATGGTCGTTTGTTAGGTTTTCTCTAAACTCCTTAAATTTCCCTCATGACCTTGTTGAACTCATAATGTCCTGCATCTCTAGCACCTCTACGACTATCCTTATTAATGGATCAATAACAGATTTCTTTGAACCATCTAGGGGTATTAGACAGGGGGACCCCCTATCCCCGTATATCTTTATCATTTGCATGGAAATACTCTCTAGGTTAATTGATCATGAAATCGACTGTTGTAGATGGACCCCAGTCAAAATAACTCCTAAAAGCCTAGAGTTTTACCATCTTTTCTTCACTGATGATCTTATCCTCCTAGCTGAAGCCAACCAAAAGAGCTATTACTCTATCATAATCACTATCAACAAATTTTGCAATGCTTCTGGACAATCTATTAATTTTGAAAAATAAAAAATTGTGTTCTCAAGGAATACCCCTACGGATCATAAAGATCACATTAGTAGCTGCTTTTTAATGAGATTTACTTATAACTTCGGAAAGTACCTAGGCTTCCGTATGCCCAATACCAGCCCTATAAAAAAAGACTTCCAATTTATCCTAGACAGACTAAACAATAGACTAACAGGTTGGAAAACTAAATTCCATAATATGGCAGGTAGCACAACTCTCATAAAAGTCACCCTAGCCGCAATCCCAAACCACGTCATCCAGATTTATGATCTCCCCAAAACAACACTCAAAAAGATAGATTCTACCCAAAGGAATTTCCTATGGGGTAGCACAGAGGAAAAAAAGAAATGTCATCTTGTAAAATGGAGCATAGTCACAATGCCTAAAAAACAAGGGGGCCTAGAAATTCCTAACACCCATTTGAAAAACTCCTCTTTCAATGCAACTTTAGCTTGGCGATATAGAAAAGATAAAGATAGCCTATGGTCCAAAACTATACATAGTAAATACAACCATAGGAAAAGCAAGAATATAGGTTCCCATACTTGGAAAGTAATTAATCTGTGGCATGATAATTGGATAAATCAATCAGGAACACTCAGGGACTCCATCCAAGGCTCCATCCCAACTGGAGAGCTTGACAAAAATCTCTCCTGCTTTATTAAAAATGGAATGTTCGATCTTAGAAACTTATCCTTTGAACTCCCCCGGACATCGTTTCTAAGATAAATTACACCTACATAAAACAAATTGGACCCACTACGGATTCATACACTTGGAACTCTAAGGATCACAACTTCTTTTCAGTTAAAGTTGCTTATGAAGCTGTCTCAGAATCCATAGGCAACGGGAAAAACTTAGCCTGGCTATGGAAAATCAACTCTTTAAACAAATGAAATTTTTTTTCTGTGGACAATCTTTTGGGATAAGCTACCCACTAAAGATTTGCTAAAAAAAAAGAGAAATTTGCCAAGAAGACACTTGTAACATTTGTGTAAGCACGTGATTTTTTCCCTATGAAAGAATTACTCCGAAAAAATTCAAAATAAAATAATTTTTTCTTGGTGTGCAACTTTTTGAATATTTGTGGTATTTTTAGATAATTATTTGCATTTGTCTGCGCATGTTTATTTGTTAAATTAATAAAAAATACAAAAATATGTCGCATTTGCATTTAGGATTTAATCCTACAATTGTTAGTAATTAAGTTTGTTTTACAAAAAATGAAAATCACAAAAATAGGCATCTTTTGCATTTTTAGCATTTAATGTCCAATTGTACAATTTCATGCTTAATTATTACTTAATTATGTGTTAATTGTTATTGGGAGTTAATTTGCGCTTTCATAACTTAATTTAGTTCTATATGATAATTTAAGGATTTTTAGAATTTAGTTTTAGAAAAATAAAAGAAGAAAAAAGAGCAAAAAATATAAAAAAAATCGGAATTGGGCTCTTCTTCAAATTCAAGCCACAGGCCCAAAAAAATACCCAACCTTCCCCATGACCCGGTCCATCTCAACACGGGTCGACCCGGTCCGCTCCATAACCCAAAGACCCAACACCCCCCTATCTTACATTTTCACAAAACAAACTAAAAAACCCTAAAACCAAAAACAAAAACCATCCGCCACCCACTCTCTTCTTCTCCAAAAGCTTCCCCAAGCCCGTCCATGGCTACTCACCCTCAAGCCCACTCCAAAAAAACCCCGCTGCCATTGCTTCGTCTTCTTCGTCGCCAAGCTCAAGCTCAAGCTTCCATGGCGACTTTCTTCCCCGAACGACCCCGCTGCCACTGTTTCGTTTTCTTCTTCGTCAAGCTCGAGCTTGAGCTCGACACCCATGGCTGTCGCTGCTTCTGCTACGTCCAAGCAGACCACGCTTCTGCTTCTGCTTCATCTTCTTCGTCTCCGTCGAACTCGAGCCCGAGCTCTCATGGCTGCTGCGTTGCTGTGTCTCCTGCTACGTCCAAACACACCCTGATGCTGCCTGCCTCGTCGTATTTGTTGCTGCCTCCAGCTGCCTCGACTGCTTCTGCTTTACCTCACGTGAACCAGTCCGGCAACCCCCCATTAAATCCGGCGACCTTCGCTTTGTCTCGAAACAGCCTGCCTCGTCGACCTCCTCCAAACCAAGCTGCTTCTGTTGCTCCTACTGCATCCAGCCTCCTCGAGCAGCTGGTTCTAAACCAAACCCCATCGTTTCTGCTGTATTGCTGCTGCTTCGTCAAGCATTTGATTCGAAACAAACCCCGTTCCTGCTCGCCAAGATATTTGTCGGGCAAATTCGAGTTATGTTGGTTTCAAGGTTTTCGGGCAGATTTGTTTTCATCCAAGTTCTTCGTAGTTTCGATCCGGTTAGTGGGTTCGAGTTTCACTTTTGTCCGTATTTTGTTTTGATATTCTCAAATCTAAAATCGGTAAATGTTTGATTCTTGTTTTGTTCGTATTTGTCGTTTTGTTAATTTTTCGATTTGTTCATGTGAAATTGTTAGTTTAAATGTCGTTAGATTCAAATTGAAATTTAATTAATTATTTTTTCAGTTTGTTTCATATGTTGTTATGTATTTTTTCAGAAATTATTAATGTTGTTGGATTCAAGTTGAAATTCACAATTGTTTCTTCTTGCGGTTTGTTGTCATTCATTTAAAAGAATTTAGTTGTAATATAGAAATATGTTGGTTTAATCATTTGAATCCGTTCTTTGTTGTTTAATATAGATTTAATTCGTGTTCATTTTATTTGAAGTTCGTTTTTAATTCAGTGATTTAATGTGAGTTTATGTTTTGGTTTTTAATTTTTGATTTAGTTTGAATCATGTATCTTTGTTGTAATTTTGTTGAATTTAATTTGAAGATCAATTGATTATTTGAGTTTAGAGTTTCAATCTGTTTATTTATTTTGTTTAAAGTTTAATTTGAATTTGAGTTCATGCTTTGAATATATTTGTTTGTTATTGTTGGTAAATCTGAAAATAGGTTTGTTGTGTAAAAACATTGTTTAGTCAAAATAATTCAAGTTGTTTCTTTGTTGTTCATCATATAGTGCGAGTTTGTTCATAAAATCTGACTAGGAATTGGTTATAGCTGCTATATTTTGGTTAAAATTGATTAGTTGAACTTGTTATAGCTGACGGGGAAGATTGGTAAATTATAATGTTTTCAGGGTCAAAATGGTAATTTCAGTAAGGCCAGAGGGGTGTTTTTGGAATTAAAATTCTGAACAATTATTTATTTTGAGTGCTCTGTCAATTAGGATTAAAATAATATTAAAATAATCAATAATGGGGGGACAAGATATAATGGTGGAGAACAATGCAATTATTTAATATAAGCATGAGGGACAAGATATAATGTGGTATTTGTTTAATGTAGTGGGAGACAAAACATTAGGTAGTGGGATTAAAAGGGGGATGAGTGGGAAGATAGTGGGTTTTATGTTTAAAAATGCTGAAAGATGGTAATAAATAGGGGACTTGATCAGATTTTAAGAAAAAAAAGGGGACAAGAAGAAGAGAGAGAAAAAAGAGGACAGAAAGAAGAAAAAAAAAGAGAGAAAAATTCCGAAAATACTAAGACTCCAAAAATAAAAAGAAAATATTCTGAAAATTCAAGAGAAAAATAGTATACACCTGATATACAATTTAAATATTCTGATATACGGATTCAGAAATTAAGGGTTGAACATTAATTAGTCTTTCAACTCTGAAAAGATTCCCTTGGCTTCTGTCCGTTGATTGTTGTTGGTGTTTCTGGATTTTTTATCTTGAGTTTTAAAATTCGTCACTGGTTTCTCATTGCTGGTTGCTGGGTGTTGCTGTTGTTGTATGCTACTGAATTTCTGCTGATTTCCCTTTTCTTTTGTTTCCAATATCAGGTACATGACTGTAACACTAGCTATTGCAAGCTAATAATGTGGAAGCATGAATACATATGAAGAATTGAATTTTGAAGTTTTAATGTCGCTTTTCTTTGTTCCTTTTATTGATTGTATTTAGGCTATTTCATGTATTACTGAATAATAACTGAAATAAGAGAAAATAACATAAGTTAGTCTTTAATGAATCAGTTTGGCAAAACGGGTTAATTCACTAGTTATGAAGGTTTTTAGATTATCAACAGTAGGTTAATCGTGAACAAGTAGCTAAATTTAGCTAAGGTATGAATTTAAACTGAATTTCGTGAATTAGGCATTAAAGCACGATTTGAGTTCAAACAAGATTAGAAGAACGTTTAAGTTTAATAAACTTTTTAATAAGCATTAGTAATTATGGTTAAATCTGGTTTCAAATGGTTGTGAATAATTAATCTCAATAGTTTTTTTTTTATAACAATGTGAGTTTTAATCTAGCTATATTTGATTCTTTTGAATATTAGTTGTCGAATTTTTATTTTATTTATAATTTCGAATTTTTGAGTAAAATTCCTTTTCATCAATATTTGTATTAATCTAGTAATTATTATGTCATGCTTTCTTAAATAAATAAATAAAAAAAGCTCGTAATTAATTAGGATTTTCTTTCTTTATTTTAGAGACTAATTTTAATAGAAAAATGTAGTCGCTTTAAGATTTGTCCATTTAAAATAAATGAGATGAGCCTCGCCTAGTAAAATGTATAGATTGAGGGGCCCTCACAAATGTATGTATTAATTATTTAGAACATCGGAGTTGGCCGTCTAGCGAAATTTTATGGCCTTTCCCAAATCAACAATACGCTAGTCACTCTAGGCGCGTTTTTAACAAATTATTTTCTTAAATATGGGTGTGCATTTATGTAACCCAAATCCAAATCTCAACAGAGTCAAAAGGTGTCGATAACCACGGGTGCATTGATTGTGACGTGGTTTGAAATACGTTTTAACAATGTTACAATTCCCCGTAGAATAATAACAATAAATAAAAATAATAAAAGCGGCTAAAGGATAAAATTTGCACATAAGTTTATAATATGTATTATATCAGATAATCAAGCCAAATATAACAGTTGAGCGACCGTGCTAGAACCACGGAACTCGGGAATGCCTAACACCTTCTCCCGGGTTAACAGAATTTTTTATCCGAATTTCTGGTTCGCGGTCTATAATACAGAGTCATTCTTTTCCTCCATTCGGGATTAAAATTGGTGACTTGGGACACCCTAAATCTCCCAAGTGGCGACTCTGAAATAAACAAACAAATCCCGTTTCGATTGTCCTTTAATTGGAAAAAACTCCTTCACCCCTAGCGGGGACGGAAAAATAAGGTGTGACAGCTCTGGCGACTCTGCTGGGGAATTTACCCAGAACCACTGGTTCAGGGTTAGAAATTCGAGCTTATATAAATTGTTATATTTGGTTTATCTGATTTTGTTACATAGTTGGGCTCAATGTGCTAAATGATGCTTTTACCGCTTTGATATTATCTGAACTGTATATAAACTGTGCCGAAACCTTTCTCTTCTTACCTCCGGGGATGTGCTTACTGGTTGAGACTCCCTATTTTGTTAGTGTCATACCTTGAAATAAAAGAGGCTCGGAAAGTTTCTAAGCCGGCTGGCCTTTTGGTTCCCGAAAAGGAGCTCCTTCCTCAACTCGAGTTGTCCGCTCGGGTACACTGTCTAGAACACCGACCCAGGTTTTGAACATAGAATAACATGACTTCATGCCGGATCCCTAGTAGGAACACTTATTGCATCACGTTGCATTTGACTTAGGGGACTCAACACAGGGGTTGGGTCCGTCTAGGACTAGCAACCTGATATGAAAAGACCATCCTGATGTATCCTATTTGTTTTCCATGCATTTATTTGTCTCGCGCCCGCATGCTGACCGGTTTTTGAATATTAGGAATATTGTGAAATTGAAAACAAAAAAGAAAAAGAAATAGTTGTTAGGGAGTTAATTGTTTATTTTTGAAAAACCCAATGCCCAAATACCGTCGAACTCTGCCGAAATTTTGAGAAAATAAAAAATAAATGTTGTATTAATTTGTTTTACTAAAAGCAAAGGAAAAATAGAAAAAAAGTCGTTGTTCTGTTTTGTTTTCAAAAAATAGAAAAGGAAAATAGTTTGTCTTGCCATGGAAAATGAAAATGAAAAAAAAGGGTTTTATTTTTAAAATAGTTTTTATTTTTTTTTATTTTTATGAAAATGCCCAAAATCGAAAAGGAAAAGAGTCGTGCTTTGAAAGTGGTTTTGATATTTGCTGCCAAAAATGAATGAAAAAAATAATAATTTAAAATAGTTTAGTTAATTGCCCGAACTACGCGGGTCTGATTCTCACCGGATGTGAGATACGTAGGCAAACCTCTTCGGTTCCGGCCCACCATATTCCAAAAATAAAATAAAAAAATATTTTTGATTACTCAGTCTTTTAGACCTCAAATAAAAAAAATAATACAAAAATATTTCTTTTTAATCTCTCTCAAAATTCAAAATATTTGCTTAAAAGTTCAAAAGAAAATTCAAAATTCAAAAATATTTTTTCTTTTCTTTTGTAGTATTTCTTTCAGAAATCCACAGTAATAGTCCAAAAATATTTCCTTTTTTCTTTAGAAGATTTTTGAACTTTCCAAAAAAAGGGAAAAGAAGTTAAAATATATATATATATATATATATATATATATATATATATATATATATATATATATATATATATATATATATATATATTTAGCCGTCGTTTCTTTTCAAAAATAAAAAATATATATATATATACAAAAAAAACAACAAAATCAAAATCCAGGAATATTTTCTTTCTTCTTTGTAAGTATTTTTTCGAAAAAAAGGAGTTAGCTTATTTGCTTTATTTCTGAGGGGCGAACTACGCCGGTTTGATTCTCACCGGATGTGAGATACGTAGACAGCACTAATCGGGTCCAACCTCCCCGTTTGCTAAAATAGCCAAAAAAAAAATACGTCAAATCTTAATTTCATCATAAAGAAGTCAGGTGACGCTGTTTTGTCAAAACATAGCCGAATGTTCCCGAAAGGAACGCCGGAAGGCTGACTTTGCATAAACAGCCACCTTTGGGTCATTTTTTTTTAGATTTGGTCCAGTTGACCCACACAGCCTTAAAAATCTTCGTCCTAGAGGCGCTGAAAGGCCGTGTTTGCAATACCGGGTCTTTTATTCTAATTTGAAAAAAAAAACAAGAAAAGAGTCATAAATAAGTTGGGTCACGCTGTTTTGTCAAAAATAGCCGAATGTTCTCGAAAGGGACGCCGGAAGGCTGATTTTGCATAAACGACCATCTTTGGTCATTCTTTTGGGTTGCGACCAGTTATCCCGCACAACCTTAAAATCTTTGTCTCCGAAGTGCTGAAAGGTCGTGTTTGCAAAACCAGGTCTTTTATTATTTGAAAAAAAACAAGAAAATAGTCAGTGGTCAAGTGAATACCGTTTGGTTTTTAGTTAAAATAAGTCGGCCCGACTTCGGTAATGTCTTAAACCGTTCTTGCCGAGATAGCCTTAGAGTATCTTTCGGTTGTCGAAGGGCTATTTCTTAAAAGAACGAACAAGTTTGTGAAAGGTTGTAAAATAATCCTTCCCGGCCTCAAAATTCATATGAAATTTGGAAGGGGCCACATTTGCAAAAAATAACCGTTTGGTTGCATTTGTCAAACGGGGAAGGAACTGGCCGTTTGTTTTTGAGTTTGTAATTCTTTGATTAGAGTATGCGAGTTATTTGATTTTCGAGGCCGTTTGTTGTCTTTTGTCAAAGTCTGTTAGTATGGTCAGTTTTTTTAAACTTTTGTAATCAAGTTTGTTTTAATATGAAAATTGTAAATTCCAAAAAATATATATTTTATTATTATTTATCTTTTATTGGTCTGAACTACGCAAGGTCTGATTCATGCGCGGTCATAATACTTAGGCAATCTCCATAAGATTCGACCACCATTGAAAAAAAAGAAAGAAAAATAAAGGAAAGTGTGGGAGATTTTCAAAAGGGCACAATTACAAGAAGCCGGAACGACGCACATGAATGCGTGATAGAACGGTCTAACTGCTTAGGTGCATTGTATCTCTGATATATGATTATCTGTCAAATGTCATAACACTAACGTGATGGCTTCACTTTGCTGTTGTTCATATATAGAAAAGTGGTTGGTTGTGGTAACCCTCCCTGCAAAGCAAAGTCAAAGGACAATGACTCAGAACCTCAGAACCAAGTGGGTCGGTACTGATGACCGACAACAACTGGTCGAACGGAACAACGGGTTGGTAGAAGAAGTGAAAATGCTGAGACAGCATGTGGCAGACATGTATCAGGCATGGATGACTGGGGAAGCACCACCCCCTCCACCGCCAAACTTCTTGAACTCTGTCATTACCCAAGCACCCAATACTATAACGGAAGATCCCCCATACTCTCCATCCCAACCTACTTATGGCAGTTTTCCCAGCTACCCGAGTAGCTCCATCACTCGTCAACGCTACTCCCCTCCTCGACACTACTTCTCTCCACGAGACTCCCAAAGACATGCTTCACTTTCCAAATACCCAGCTCCACAGAAGGCCTATCCACCCTCAAAAGCCTACGGGAAGCCCCCTGGATCAAGTTTCCGGCCCAATCAAGCATTTAGGAACGAGAGGTTGCTGAAACGAGGAAAGGCTCTCACCCCTATCGGAGTATCTTATGCAAGTCTGTTTGAAAGGCTAAGGCATGCTGGCTTGATTGAGCTGCTCCCCACATATACTCCAGATCCACGTGCAAGAAACTTTGATCCGGCAGCACGATGCGCATACCACTCCAATGTCAGAGGGTACAACATTGAGAGATGTCGTAATCCGAAAAGGGAAGTAGAAAAAATGATCCAAAAAGGGCGGATTGTGATCAATAACAGTGACATGGAGCACTCGAACCCTATCGAGAACTTGTTGACGGAGGTTGATGATGTTGAAGCTGGCAATGGTCTTGGCAGTATTGATGCAAAGCTCAGTGGCTAAGATGTCATGTTTGATAATTGGGAGGGCGCTTCGTTCCTTGGTTAGCAAGAGAGAAGCTTTTGATGGTTTATTTTGTTGTCATTTCTGTTCTCCGGATTATTAGGGTTGTAATTCGGATATTGTCTTGTATCAAACCTTCCTATCTTTCCATTTTTGTCATAGCGGTTTGTTTAGTTTTGTCCAGATTTGTTTCGAGATTGTATTCTGGTTTGTTTTGTTTGTCATGTTATTCAAGCCATTTTACCGTTAGTCTAATACAAAATCCGGTCTTTTATTATTTCCAGTCGTCTTTTGTTTAGTTCTTTTGTCATTTTGTTCAGCGCCGATTCTGGTGACATGACATGCGCACACAGTTTGGGCCTAATCTTAAAAGATAATCATAAAACCATTGGGAGGTGATTGGAACATTTAAAAGGAATAAAGACGGTTTGAGATTATTCGGAGCTCGAGTCATGTGGAACTGGGGCAAATAAAACATAAAGAAAAACCATAAAATCAAGTGAGAGTATTGCCCAACGGTGCTTTAAAAATGACAAAAGAAAAAGGCAAATGTATGCATATGGTTATCAAGTCCGGCACAATCAGAAGATGTGGTGAATATTTAATGGTGTTGTTTGTGCTTGGCGTGTTTTGAAGATTGGAATGACGAAGACATTTTATTCTGCTATCTAAACACTTTCTCCTTCGTTAACCGTTTGAGCCTTATTTGTTTTCTTTCATACCCCTCCTTTGGAATCAGTAGCAAAGAGTAGAAACACAAACATAAAAAGATAAGAAAAGAAAAGAAAAGTGATAAAAAAAAAGAAAGTGAGAAGAAAACAGAGGAATTGGGAACTACGTTTGACCTGATTCCTTAAAGAGGATACGTAGGCGCCTCACGGCTCGGTCATGGTGTTAAAAAATTAAAAAAATAAAAATAAATAATCCCCAAGCAAGAAACTAGGGCAAGGGTTGTGCTTGTTATAAACAAATATGGTTCCGAAGGTTGTAATTTTGAACCTCAAATTGATTTGTTTTTGAGCCTTTAATACCCTTTCTTTCTAGCCTATCCAAAAACCCACATTACGGTCCAAAGAAAGACCTTCTGATCAGTCTGCAAAAGACGCCAAGTCAGACAAATGAGAGTCTTACCGGTGAACATAACACTCTGTTCCACAGCAGAAGGGACTCTAATCCCCAGCAGAGAGAATCATACCGGCAACACTCCAAATCCCCAGCTGGAAAGTGATACAAATGAGAGAGTCTTATCGGTGAAAATCTTCACGGACACCATAAAGCGATGAAAGCTGAGAAAAAAAAAACCAAAATGAGAGAGGCTTGATAGTGAAAAACCCTTCGGGCACTACAAGTCGAATAAGATTGAGAATCATATGGGAATCGCCAAATGAAGATCTTGAAAGATGATTGACGGTAGAGGATAGGCCACATGCGCATGTCATGACCATTAGAGTCGGTATCTGCGTTTGATAGGTTTTTATTTATAGTTTCTCTTGTTAAAGAGTCATCTTTTTTCTTTGTCTTTTATTCGGTTCCCTTTTTGTTTATCTTTCTCCTTTCATAGAAAATTCCCCAGTAGAGTCTGTTTGGTCAGAACAAGTGAGAAATGACTTCAAAATCTACCATCAGCTTTCCAATTAGGCAAGACCAGATCTGATTAGAAGATCCAATGGTCTAAGTCAGGAAGGAACAAGCGCGAGGCCAGTGTCAAGAAAGATATCCCCAGAAAAAAGGAGATTGACAAAAGGATTGACTAGTGTCAAGAGGGATATCCTTGCCGAAATCAAAGGTTATTAAACCTCAAGGCCAAGGCCCGTGGACAAATCAAGAAGAGCAATGAGCATGATTTGTGAAATTCATGCGAGACTAAAAAGTCGGGGAAATGCCAGTTTTCGAGCTATGCCACAAAAGAAGAGGGATATCCCCAACAGAAAGGGATCATCCCCAGCAAATAATATCATCCCCAACAAGTTTTTTGGAACGCAGAGCAGGAAAGGAGAAAGGGAAAAGCCATCCCCAGTAGGAGTATCCCAACCAACCACCACAGTCGAATCTTAAAAAGAAATGGCATTGATGGCGGAAAGGCATGCCATAAGGAAGATTGTCAAACTGGGGCAGAAAATTTTCCTTTCATTTAGAAAATTTTCTAGAAGTCAGATACCCATTCGGGGAAGAATAAATATAGCACCAGTCTCAAGGGAAGTGGTCTTTGAACCAGTTTTACCCCCAGCGTAACAAGTTTTAATAAAGGAAGTTGTTCCCCAGCGGACAAAACAAAGGATGAAACTTGTTCTCGGAAAAGCAAAAGGCCAGTATCATTCCCAGCAGCCTTCAGAAGAGTGAAGCACTAGTTTTGAAGGAATCAAAATCCCCCAGCAGTGTTATCTTCAACAGCGTTATCCCCGGCTGATAACATTTTATCCCCAACAATGTTAAGAGAGAAAAGTTTTGAAGGAAGTAGCTTTGGAGAAAAGGGGAAGAAATGAGACTCCCCAATAATATTATTCCCCAACAGGTAAGTAAATAATTCCCCAGCAGTGTTATCCCCATCAGTCTCGGGGAAAGACAACACGAGCTTTTAAAGGAGATAACCATCCCCCAGCAAGGCCACAAATCGGCCACCATAAAAATAAACTGATAAAATTTTCTTTGCTTGAGAGTTGAAACAGGAACAAAGCAGCGCAAGGGAAAAAGAAAAGAAAAGAAGGAATTACAAAGGTAAGTTTCTTAAACCTTTGATCTTTACATTTTCCTCCTAGGATAAAAGTCCTAGTCTGATGAAATTTTCTCCTGAGATATCAAATCTTAGTCCGATGAATCTTTCTCCAAAGCTCGAAAGGAGCTTGATTTATTTTTAAAAATATTAGAGTTGAAGTCAGGAGCCCGTCTGAAGAATGGAGGTGTTAAAATTTAAGAAATTGTTAAAGTCAAGAGCCCGCCTGAAGAAAGGAAAGGCGTTTTATTTTTAAAAGTTGTTGAAATCACGCCCGGCTGAAGAGAGGGAAGACGTTTTATTTTATTTTATTTTTTTAAAAACAAATAGTTGTTGAAATCTCGCCAGCCTAAAGAAAGGAATGACATTTTATTTTCAAAGTTGTCGATGTAATCAGGAGCCCGCCTGAAGAGAGGAAAGGCGTTTTTTTTTAAAAAGTTGTTGAAATCTCGCCAGCCTGAAGAAAGGAATGACATTTTATTTTCAAAGTTGTTGTTGAGGTCAGGAGCCCGCCTGAAGAGAGGAAAGGCATTTTATTTGTTGAAATCTCGCCAGCCTAAAGAAAGGAATGTCATTTTATTTTCAAAGTTGTTGATGAAGTCAGGAGCCCGCCTGAAGAGAGGAAAGGCGTTTTATTTTTAAAAAAGTTGTTGAAATCTCACCAGTCTAAAGAAAGGAATGACATTTTATTTTCAAAGTTGTTGTTGAAGTCAGGAGCCCGCCTGAAGAGAGGAATGACATTTTATTTTCAAAGTTGTTGTTGAGGTCAGGAGCCCGCCTGAAGAAAGGAAAGGCGTTTTATTTTTAAAAGTTGTTGAAATCTCGCCAGCCTAAAGAAAGGAATGACATTTTATTTTCAAAGTTGTTGTTGAAGTCAGGAGCCCGCCTGAAGAAAGGAAAGACGTTTTATTTTTAAAAGTTGTTGAAATCTCGTCAGCCTAAAGAAAGGAATGTCATTTTATTTTCAAAGTTGTTGTTAATGTCAGGAGCCCGCCTGAAGAGAGGAAAGACGTTTTATTTTTAAAAGTTATTGAAATCATGCTAGCCTAAAGAAAGGAATGACATTTTATTTTCAAAGTTGTCGATGAAGTCAGGAGCCCGCTTGAAGAGAGGAAAGGCGTTTTTTTTTTAAAAAAAAAGTTGTTGAAATCTCGCCAACCTGAAGAAAGGAATGACATTTTATTTTCAAAGTTGTTGAGGCCAGGAGCCCGCCTGAAGAGAGGAAAGACGTTTTATTTGTTGAAATCTCGCCAGCCTAAAGAAATGAATGACATTTTATTTTCAAAGTTGTTGTTGCGGTCAGGAGCCCGCCTGAAGAGAGGAAAGACGTTTTATTTTTTGATATCTTGCCACCCTAAAGAAAGGAATGACATTTTATTTTCAAAGTTGTTTTTGAAGTCAGGAGCCCGCCTGAAGAAAGGAATGACATTTTATTTTCAAAGTTGTTGTTGAGGTCAGGAGCTCCCCCTGAAGAATAGAATGGCGTTTTATTTTAAAAGTTGTTAAAATCTCGCCAGCCTAAAGAAAGGAATGACATTTTATTTTCAAAGTTGTTGTTGAAGTCAGGAGCCCCCCCTGAAGAGAGGAAAGGCGTTTTATTTTTTTGAAATCACGCCAGCCTAAAGAAAGGAATGGCATTTTATTTTCAAAGTTGTTGTTGAAGTCAGGAGCCTGCCTGGAGAATGGAGGTGTTAATATTTAAGAAAGTTGTTGAGGTCAGGAGCTCCCTCAAGAACAGAATGGTGATTTAAATTTCAAGTTTTGAAGTTGGGAGCCCTCCCATATAACAGAGGAATATATTTCAGTCTTTACATTCAAGTTGAAGAAATTGGGTTCGTCCGCCCTCGAATAGGATATTTTGGGTTCGTCCACCCTCAAATAGGATATTTTGGGTCTATCCGCCCTCAAATAGGATGTTGAATCTATTCGACCCGAGTGGTCCGGCTTGTATGAACATTGCCAAAATATATGTTTCATAAATCATTGCCAATGGCATTTTGTTTTCGAAGTTGTTGTTGAAGTCAGGAGCCCGCCTGAAGAGAGGAAAGGCGTTTTATTTTTTTGAAATCTCGCCAGCCTAAAGAAAGGAATGACATTTTATTTTCAAAGTTATTGTTGAAGTCAGGAGCACGCCTGAAGAAAGGAAAGGCATTTTATTTTTAAAAGTTGTTGAAATCTCGCCAGCCTAAAGAAAGGAATGACATTTTATTTTCAAAGTGTTGTTGAAGTCAGGTGCCCGCCTGAAGAAAGGAAAGGTGTTTTATTTTTAAAAGTTGTTGAAATCTCGCCAGCCTAAAGAAAGGAATGGCATTTTATTTTCAAAGTGTTGTTGAAGTCAGGTGCCCCCCTGAAGAAAGGAAAGGCGTTTTATTTTTAAAAGTTGTTGAAATCTCGCCAACCTAAAGAAAGGAATGAGATTTTATTTTCAAAGTTGTTGTTGAAGTCAGGAGCCTGCCTGAAGAGAGTAAAGGCGTTTTTATTTTTAAAAGTTGTTGAAATCTCGCCAGCCTAAAGAAAGGAATGACATTTTATTTTCAAAGTTGTTGATGAAGTCAGGAGCCCGTCTGAAGAGAGAAAAGGCGTTTTATTTTTGAAATCTCGCCAGCCTAAAGAAAGGAATGACATTTTATTTTCAAAGTTGTTTTGAGGTCAAGGAAAGACGTTTTATTTTTAAAAGTTGTTGATATCTCGCCAGCCTAAAGAAAGGAATGACATTTTATTTTCAAAGTTGTTGTTAAAGTCAGGAGCCCGCCTGAAGAGAGGAAAGACGTTTTATTTTTGAAATCTCGCCAGCCTAAAGAAAGGAATGACATTTTATTTTCAAAGTTGTTGTTGAGGTCAGGAGCCCACCTGAAGAAAGGAAAGGCGTTTTATTTTTCAAAGTTGTTGATGAAGTCAGGAGCCCGCCTGAAGAGAGGAATGACGAATTTATTTTCAAAGTTGTTGGTTGAAGTTGGGAGCCCACCCATATAATAGAGGAATGCATTGGAAGTCACTAAAGCAGAAGAATCCAACAGGAATCCCCAGCGGGAAACAATAAAAATCCCCAGCACCGGAAAGCGGAAGGTTGCAAGAAGAGATCCCAGCGCAAAATCAAGCGCGTGAGTCAAAAGGAAGAAAAGACGCATCTTGAAAGAAGCGGCCTATGAACATTGAATTATACCCAGCATAACAAAGCTTAATGAAGAAAGCCATATCTCCAACGGACCGAACCAGACAGTGAGAATTGGTATTCAGAGTAGCAAAAGGTCGGTGTCACCCCCGTCAGTTCTCAGAAGAAAGAAGCACCGGAATCGACGCAAGCCGACAAGAGAGCAAGGCATCAAGAACAAATGGAAGATAGATGAGATCTTGTAATCCGTAGTCTAGCCTAACTTCTTGATTTTTCTTTTAAGCATGGTGTAATAAGGATGTCAGCAAACAAGTAAAAGTAGCATGCAACAGCAGTAACATTGCAGTACCATGGTAGTCCCAGCTACCAAAACTTCCCGAACTACATTAACCTGATTCCCTTTTAGCCAAGGATATGTAGGAAACCATTGAAGCAAAGGTTCGGTTAAATTTCTTTTCAAAAAATGCTTCACACGGAGTACTCGGATGGGCAAAAATCGCTCACTTTATCTTTGCACGAAAACCCTTCGTGTCTTCGGGCAAAGAGGGGCAGCTGTAAGCACGTGATTTTTGCCCTATGAAAGAATTACTCCCAAAAAATTCAAAATAAAATGATTTTCCTTGGTGTGCAATTTTTGAATTTTTGTGGTATTTTTGGATAATTATTTGCATTTGTCTGCGCATGTTTATTTGTTAAATTAATAAAAAATACAAAAATATGTCGCATTTGCATTTAGGATTTAATCCTACAATTTTTAGTAATTAAGTTATTTTTACAAAAAATGAAAATCACAAAAATAGGCATCTTTTGCATTTTTAGCATTTAATGTCCAATTGTACAATTTCATGCTTAATTATTACTTAATTGTGTGTTAATTGTTATTGGGAGTTAATTTGCACTTTCATAACTTAATTTAGTTCTATATGATAATTTAAGTATTTTTAGAATTTAGTTTTAGAAAAATAAAAGAAGAAAAGAGAGCAAAAAATATAAAGAAAATCGGAATGGGCTCTTCTTCAAATTCAAACCACAGGCCCAAAAACATACCCAACCTTCCCCATGACCCGGTCCATCTCAACACGGGTCGACCCGGTCCGCTCCATAACCCAAAGACCCAACACCCCCCCTATCTTACATTTTCACAAAACAAACTAAAAAACCCTAAAACCAAAAACAAAAACCATCCGCCACCCCCTCTCTTATTCTCCAAAAGCTTCCCCAAGCCCGTCCATGGCTGCTCACCCTCAAGCCCACTCCAAACAAACCCTGCTTCCATTGCTTCGTCTTCTTCGTCGCCAAGCTCAAGCTCAAGCTTCCATGGCGACTTTCTTCCCCGAACAACCCCGCTGCCACTCTTTCGTTTTCTTCTTCGTCAAGCTCGAGCTTGAGCTCGACACCCATGGATGCCGCTGCTTCTACTACGTCCAAGAAGACCACACATATGCTACGACCAAGCAGACCACGCTTCTGCTTCATCTTCTTCGTCTCCGTCGAACTCGAGCCCGGGCTCCCATGGCTGCTGCGTTGCTGCGTCTCCTGCTACGTCCAAACACACCCTGATGCTGCCTGCCTCGTCGTCTTTGTTGTTGCCTCCAGCTGACTCGACTGCTTCTGCTTTACCTCACGTGAACCAGTCCGACAACCCCCCCCCCCCATTAAATCCGGCGACCTTCGCTTTGTCTCGAAATAGCCTGCCTCGTCGACCTCCTCCAAACCAAGCTGCTTCTGCTACTCCTACTGCATCCAGCCTCCTCGAGCAGCTGGTTCTAAACCAAACCCCATCGTTTCTACTGTATTGCTGCTGCTTCGTCAAGCATTTGATTCGAAACAAACCTCGTTCCTGCTCGCCAAGATATTTGCCGGGCAGATTCGAGTTATGTTGGTTTCAAGGTTTTCGGGCAAATTTGTTTTCATCCAAGTTCTTCGTAGTTTCGATCCGGTTAGTGGGTTCGAGTTTCACTTTTGTCCGTATTTTGTTTTGATATTCTCGAATCTAAAATCGGTAAATGTTTGATTCTTGTTTTGTTCGTATTTATCGTTTTGTTAATTTTTCGGTTTGTTCATGTGAAATTGTTAGTTTAAATGTCGTTAGATTCAAATTGAAATTTAATTAATTATTTCAGTAGTTTGTTTCATGTGTTGTTATATATTTTTTCAGAAATTGTTAATGTTGTTGGATTCAAGTTAAAATTCACAATTGTTTCTTCTTGCGGTTTGTTGTCATTCATTTAAAAGAATTTAGTTGTAATATAGAAATATGTTGGTTTAATCATTTGAATCCGTTCTTTGTTGTTTAATATAGATTTAATTCGTGTTCATTTTATTTGAAGTTCGTTTTTAATTCAGTGATTTAATGTGAGTTTATGTTTTGGTTTTTAATTTTTTGATTTAGTTTGAATCATGTATCTTTGTTGTAATTTTGTTGCATTTAATTTTAAGATCAATTGATTAATTGAGTTTAGAGTTTCAATCTGTTTATTTATTTTGTTTAAAGTTTAATTTCAATTTGAGTTCATGCTTTGAATATATTTGTTTGTTATTGTTGGTAAATCTGAAAATAGGTTTGTTCTGTAAAAACATTGTTCAGTCAAAATAATTCAAGTTGTTTCTTTGTTGTTCATCATATAGTGCGAGTTTGTTCATAAAATCTGATTAGGAATTGGTTATAGCCGCTATATTTTGGTTAGAATTGATTAGTTGAACTTGTTATAGCTGATGGGGTAGATTGGTAAATTATAATATTTTCAAGGTCAAAATGGTAATTTCAGTAAGGTCAGAGGGGTGTTTTTAGAATTAAAATTCTGAACAATTATTTATTTTGAGTGCTCTGTCAATTAGGATTAAAATAATATTAAAATAATCAATAATGGGGGGACAAGATATAATGGTGGGGAATAATGCAATTATTTAATATAAGCATGAGGGACAAGATATAATGGGGTATTTGTTTAATGTAGTGGGAGACAAAACATTAGGTAGTGGGATTAAAAGGGGGATGAGTGGGAAGATAGTGAGTTTTATGTTTAAAAATGCTGAAAGATGGTAATAAATAGGGGGCTTGATCAGATTTTAAGAAAAAAAGGGGGACAAGAAGAAGAGAGAGAGAGAAAAAAGAGGACAGAAAGAAGGAAAAAGAGAGAGAGAAAAATTCCGAAAATACTAAGACTCCAAAAATAAAAAGAAAAACATTCTGGAAATTCAAGAGAAGAATAGTATACACATGATATACAATTTAAATATTCTGATATACGGATTCAGAAATTAAGGATTGAACATTAATTAGTCTTTCAACTCTGAAAAGATTCCCTTGGCTTCTGTCCGTTGATTGTTGTTGGTGTTTCTGGATTTTTTATCTTGAGTTTTAAAATCCGTCACTGGTTTCTCATTGCTGGTTGCTGAGTGTTGCTGTTGTTGTATGCTACTGAATTTCTGCTGATTTCCCTTTTCTTTTGCTTCCAATATCAGGTACACGACTGTAACACTAGCTATTGCAAGCTAATAATGTGGAAGCATGAATACATATGAAGAATTGAATTTTGAAGTTTTAATGTCGCTTTTCTTTGTTCCTTTTATTGATTGTATTTAGGCTATTTCATGTATTACTGAATAATAATTGGAATAAGAGAAAATAACATAAGTTAGTCTTTAATGAATCAGTTTGGCAAAACGGGTTAATTCACTAGTTATGAAGGTTTTTAGATTATCAACAGTAGGTTAATCGTGAACAAGTAGCTAAATTTAGCTAAGGTATGAATTTAAACTGAATTTCGTGAATTAGGCATTAAGGCACGATTTGAGTTCAAACAAGATTAGAAGAACGTTTAAGTTTAATAAACTTTTTAATAAGCATTAGTAATTATGGTTAAATCTAGTTTCAAATGGTTGTGAATAATTAATCTCAATAGTTTTTTATAACAATGTGAGTTTTAATCTAGCTATATTTGATTCTTTTGAATATTAGTTGTCGAATTTTTATTTTATTTATAATTTCGAATTTTTGAGTAAAATTCCTTTTCATCAATATTTGTATTAATCTAGCAATTAGTATGTCATGCTTTCTTAAATAAATAAATAAAAAAAGCTCGTAATTAATTAGAATTTTCTTTCTTTATTTTAGAGACTAATTTTAATAGAAAAATGTAGTCGCTTTAAGATTTGTCCATTTAAAATAAATGTGATGAGCCTCGCCTAGTAAAATGTATAGATTGCGGGGGCCTCACAAATGTATGTATTAATTATTTAGAACATCGGAGTTGGCCGTCTAGCGAAATTTTATGGCCTTTCCCAAATCAACAATACACTAGTCACTCTAATCGCGTTTTTAACAAATTATTTTCTTAAATATGGGTGTGCATTTATGTAACCCAAATCCAAATCTCAACGGAGTCAAAAGGTGTCGATAACCACGGGTGCATTGATTGTAACGTGGTTTGAAATACGTTTTCACAATGTTACAATTCTCCGTAAAATAATAACAATAAATAAAAATAATAAAAGCGGCTAAAGGATAAAATTTGCACATAAGTTTATAATATGTATTATATCAGATAATCAAGCCGAATATAACAGTTGAGCGACCGTTCTAGAACCACGGAACTCGGGAATGCCTAACACCTTCTCCGGGGTTAACAGAATTCCTTATTCAGATTTTTGGTTCGCGGACTGTAATACAGAGTTATTCTTTTCCTCGATTCAGGATTAAAATTGGTGACTTGGGACACCCTAAATCTCCCAAGTGGCGACTCTGAAATAAACAAACAAATCCCGTTTCGATTGTCCTTTAATTAGAAAAAACTCCTTCACCCCTCGTGGGGACAGAAAAAGGAGGTGTGACAATTTGCAACAGGGAAACTGAGGACATAGAACATATTTTCTTCCGTTGCAACTACTCTTAACAAATCTGGTATCAAATAAATACAAAATACCCATTCTCTCAGAATCCCATGGGAAAAGATACCCTTCATAATTGGCTTAAAAACATACTCTTTTCCAAGGCCTTTTTTAATAATTACTTACGTTGGGCGGATTTTCTCCCATTTCTCCTGTGGCATATAAGGAACTTCAGAAATGGAATCCTCTTTAGAGGAATTAAAACACCCATCACCAAAAGTCAACCCATTAGTAGGGCCATGAAATTCCTCTACATGGCAAAAAATAGTTGCTTAAAACCTACCAAGAAAACTATCCTTGTAAAATGGGAACCACCCAGCCCCAGCTTTTACAAACTAAATATTGATGGCTCTTGCGCAGGAAACCCAAGAGTAGGAGGAATAAGAGTGGTGTTTAGAGACGAAAGGGGTCATTGCATTTTAGGGTTCAATATGGGTCTTAACCATGCTACTAACATATATATGGAAATTCTAGCCCTCTTCCATGGAGTCAAACTAGCATTAACAGAAAAACTCCTTCCACTAGTAATAGAGACGGACTGCTTGGAACTATTAAACCTCCTAAAATCTAATAACTGTCTCTACCAAAATTTAATTGATGACTGCAGGTCCCTATTACGGAAGGCAAATGATCCACAGCTGAAGCACGTCTTTAGAGAGGCTAATGGAGTAGCGGACCTGTTAGCTAAGAATGGTTGCAGCCTAAACACTTTTTGTACTTTGCAAACTTTTACTGTTCCGCCTGTTTTTGTTATTCATGTACTAAAAAGAGACAGTCTAGGCACTATGTTACCTAGACTGAGCTCTAGTTGTAATAACTCTTAGTTGTTGTTGTTGAATAAATCGTTTATTACCCCCAAAAAAGTACACAAGTGGGTTTACTTTGTAATCCACGTGCCCAATGCGTGGAAATTTTTCGCTTCTCCCTCACTTTTACTTCTGCTTCACTTCTAATTTAAACATATTTTTTATTAGTTTCTTCTAAAAGAAATAATATATTTTTATATTTAAAAATAATTTAATTTTTAAATTTATTACCTATCCACTCTACTGTCATTTAAATCGAAATGAAAGGAAAAAAATAGTATGTAGTAGCAGTTAACAAGTGGGTTTAATTTTTAAGCCACGTGTTCAATGCGTGGCAACTTTTTGGTGTTAATCAACTTTGTATTACTTACTATTCCCTCCGTTTTAATTTAGGTCAATTTATTTTCATTTGATCCATTCCAAAAGAATGACCCCTTTCTAAATTTTATTTTTACCATTAATTTGAAGTTTTTATAATCACACAAATATTCTGGAACCCTTTTTGACTTGTTTAGGATCACAAATTTCAAAAGTCTTCATTTTTTCTTAAACTTCGTGCCTAGTCAAATAGGTTCACATAAATTGGAACGAAGGGAATATGTTTTTGCTCGAAAGAAAGAGAAATATGGTACACGATCTTTTTATAATAGTATTTTTATATAACAATCATTTATTATAAAAGTCAATTTTTCTTTAAAATTGTTTTAAGTTATATTTTTTCTTTTTATGATAATGTTTTATCTATAACAGTAATAGTTATAAATATATTTATAACAGAACGCCTTTTATAAAATTACTCCTCTATAACGGCTATATAAAATATTTAATATTACTAATAATAATTTAAAAAATATGCACACAATATTTTTTATTAAATAAAGTTTCTATCTTGCATAAGATATAAGATTTGAAGATTTGAACATGATATCTTATTCGTTGGAGAAATTGCAAAAAAAATATTTAGATAAAAAAAATTACTCTCTCCTTTTCAATTTATATGAGGTAATTTGACTCGACACGAAGTTTAAGAAAAACAAACTTTTGAAACTTGTGGTCTTATATGCTTAAGGGGTAAAAGCTTTGTGGGGCCATGATATTTGTATTGTTTAAAAAGTTTCTCATTAAGGGTAAAATAGGTAAAATAAAAAGTTTAACGTTGAATTATTTTTAAATTTAGAAATATGTCATTTATTTTTGAACAAACTAAAAAAGAAAGTATCTCATCTAATTTGAAATAGATGAAGTAATTGTTAAGTTCCTAAATTATCCTCAAGAGAAAGCTATTGGATACCTTTTTGCTGAAAAATTGGATACGAATCTTTACCAATTCAAGCGTTATATCACTAGTAAGAGAATGTAATTTACGAAACAAGCTAAAATTATAAAGTTATTCCATCAATCTTGAGAGAATTTATTTTTCTAGGTAGCTTTAAAATGTCTACCTTAGAGTATAAATCTTTATACGTTTAGTTATAAATTTATTAATAATGTATTAGCTTTCTTCAATATTTAACTAGTAAAATATGTATTAGCAAAAAATAAAACTAGTAAAATATGCATATATTTTGAGATTTTAAATTTAAATAATATTTTTATTATTTATATGTAATATTTAAAAAGAAAAAAATAATTAATTTTGGATAGTTTTTATCTATAACACTCATAAAATATTTAAACATCAAATGTTGTTATATATATATAACAGTTATTTACTATAAAAGTCAAAAAATATGAAAATAAATAATATTGTTATCCATATAATTGACTATAGTAGTACACATGTGGGTTTAATTTATAAGCCACATGTCCAATAATCTACTTTTACTATGTGTTACTTAAGCTCTTGGGTGGGTTTAATTCGTGAGCCATGCGTCCAATACGTGGCACATTTTTGGTGTTAATCTGCTTTTTACTATGTGCTACTTCACCTCTTGGGCACAGTTGTTACTTTTCAAGTTTCGATAATGTGACGATCCGACTCGTCGTCCCATGAGTTACTATCCCGTTCTTTTCATTTTCTGTTTTCTTATGTTTCATTATCGGTATTTGGTGTGTTGGAGTTGATTTGGAGTGATTTTGATAAGGAATGAGACACTTAGTCTCTTTAAGGAAGGCTTAGTTTGGAAAAGTCAACCGAAAGTTGACTTGTGTGTTAGAGGGCTCGGATGTAAATTTATATGGTTCGGTTAACTCCGGGAGATGATTTGTGACTTAGAAGTGTGATCAGAAGTGATTTTGGAGGTCCGGTGTAGAATTAGGCTTGAATTGATGAAGTTAGAATTTTGGCGATTTCCGGTTGATAGGTGAGATTTTGATCCGAGAGTCGGAATGGAATTACGAGAGTTGCTGTAGCTTCGTTAGGTGATTTAGGATATGTGTGCAAAATTTCAGGTCATTCGGACGTGGTTTAGTTGGATTTTTGATCGAATGCGTGTTTTGGGAGTTTTAAAAGAACTTAGGCTTGAATTCGATATAATTTGATGATTTTGGCGTTGTTTGAGGTATTTTGATAATTGGAACAAGTTTGAATGATGTTTTAGGATATGTTGGCATTTTTGGTTGAGGTCCCAGGGGCCTCGGGTGTGTTTCGGATGCCCAACGGGTCATTTTTGGAAAGATTTGAACTGCTGTTGCTGGTATCTAGTTTCTTTCTTCGTGAACGCCAAGAGGAAAAATGGTATATTGATTTTGGTATTGACTTGGTGCCGGGCACCTAGCCCATTTCCATTCCACCATACGTATGGCACTATCAGAGTTGAAAGAATTGAAGGAGCAGCTTCTGGAACTCCTAGATAAGGGGTTCATTCGGCCTAGTGTGTCACCTTGGGGTGCGCCTGTCCTGTTTGTGAAAAAGAAAGATGGCACAATGAGAATGTGCATTGATTACAGGCAATTAAATAAAGTGACAGTGAAGAACAAGTATCCTTTGCCTCGCATTGATGACTTATTTGTTCAGCTTCAGAGAGCGAGGGTGCTTTCTAAGATCGATCTCCGTTCGGGCTATCACCAATTGAAGATCAGGGAGTCGAATATTCCTAAGACTGCTTTCAGGACTAGATATGGTCACTATGAGTTTCTGGTTTAGTCTTTCGGGCTGACTAATGCCCCAACAACGTTGATGCATTTGATGAACAATGTATTTTGACCTTATCTGGATTCTTTTGTTATTGTATTTATTGATGATATCCTGGTATACTCGCGTAGTCAGGAGGAGCACGCTGAGCATTTGCGTGTAGTGTTGCAGAGATTGAGGGAGGAGAAGCTTTATGCAAAATTCTCCAAGTGTGAGTTTTGGCTAAGTTCAGTGGCATTCTTGGGACACATAGTGTCTAGCGAGGGTATTCAAGTTGATCCAAAGAAGATAGAGGCAGTGCAGAGTTAGTCTAGACCGTCTTCAGCCACAGAGATCTAGAGTTTCTTGGGTTAGCAGACTATTATCGCCGGTTTGTTCAGGGGTTTTCATCCATTGCGTCGCCTTTGACCAAGTTGACCCAGAAGGGTGCTCCATTTGTATGGTCAGACGAGTGTGAGGAGAGCTTTCAGAAGCTTAAGACAGTTTTTGACCACAGCTCCAGTATTGGTTTTACCATCAGCTTCAGGTTCTTACACTGTATATTGTGATGCTTCGAGAGTTGGGATTAGCTGTGTGTTGATGCAGGAGGGTAGAGTTATTGCTTATGCTTCTCGTCAGTTAAAGCACCATGAGAAGAACTACCCTGTTCATGACTTAGAGTTGGCTGCTATAGTTCATGCCTTGAAGATTTGGGGGTACTACTTGTATGGCATATCTTGTGAGGTATTCACTAATCATCGCAGTCTTCAGTATTTGTTTAAGCAGAAATACCTTAATTTGAGGCAGCGTAGGTGGCTTGAGTTGCTAAAAGTTTATGATATTACTATTCTGTATCATCCGAGAAAGGCCAATGTAGTGACCGATGCTTTGAACTGAAAGGCAGTCAGTATGGGGAGTTTGGCGTACATTCCAGTTGGGGAGAGGCCTTTTGTAGCTGATGTTCAGGCTTTAGCCAATCGGTTTGTGAGATTAGACATTTCAGAGCCTAGTCGGGTATTGGCTTGTGTGGTTTCTCGGTCTTCGTTATATGATCGCATCAGAGAGTGCTAGTATGATGATCCACACTTGCTTGTCCTTAAGGACAAAGTTCAGCATGATGATGCCAGAGATGTGACTATAGATGATGATGGTGTATCGAGAATGCAGGGCTATATCTGTGTGCCAAATATAGATGGGCTTAGAGAGTTGATTCTGGAGGAAGCCCATAGCTCGCGGTATTCTATTCATCCGGGTGTCGCAAAAATGAATCAGGACTTGAGACAACACTATTGGTGGATAAGAATGAAGAGAGATATTGTAGGTTATGTAGCTCGGTGTCTTAATTGTCAGCAGGTAAAATATGAGCATCAGAGACCGCGTGGTTTGCTTCAGCAAATGATTATTCCCGAGTGGAAGTGGGAGAGAGTCACTATGGACTTTGTGAGTGGCCTTCCTCGGACTTCGAAGAAATTTGATTCTATTTGGGTGATTGTGGATCGGTTGACCAAGTCCGCGCACTTCATTCCGGTGTGTACTACTTATTCTTCGGAGTGGCTGGCAGGGATATTTATCCGAGAGATTGTGCGGTTGCACGGTGTTCCAGTATTATCTCAGATAGAGGTACTCAGTTTACTTCCTAGTTTTGGAGGACTTTTCAGCGAGAGTTGGGTACCCAGGTGGAGTTGAGCACAACATTTCATCCTCAGACGGACGGACAGTCCGAGCATCCTATTCAGATATTGGAGGACATGTTGCGTGCCCGTGTGATTGATTTCGGAGGTTCTTGGGATGAGTTCTACCGCTTGAAGAGTTTTTCTACAACAACAGTTATCAGTCCAGTATTCAGATGGCACCGTATGAGGCCTTGTATGGGAGACGGTGTAGATCACCAGTTGGTTGGTTCGAGCCCAGCGAGGCTAGACTGTTGGGGACAGATCTGGTGCAAGATGCCTTAGAAAAGGCAAAGGCGATACAGGAAAGGCTTCGTACAACGCAGTCACGTCAGAAGAGTTATGCAGACCGGAAGGTTCGAGATGTGTCTTATATGGTGGGTGAGAAAGTCTTGCTAAAGGTTTGGCCCATGAAAGGTGTTATGAGATTTGGAAAGAAAGGGAAGTTGATCCCACGATTTATTGGACCATTTGAGATACTTAGAAAGGTTGGAGAAGTGGCTTATATGCTTGCTTTTCCACCCATCCTATCGAGTGTGCATCCGGTGTTCCATGTTTCTATGCTCCGTAAGTATGTTGGGGATCCGTCTCATGTTTTGGATTTCAGCACAGTGCAGTTAGATGAGGATTTGACTTATGATGTGGAGCCAGTGGCTATTTTGGGTCGACAGGTTCGAAAGTTGAGATCAAAAGATATAGCGTCAGTGAAAGTGCAGTAGAGAGGTCGGCCCGTAAACGAGGCTACCTGGGAAACCGAGCGGGAGATGCAGAGCAGATATCCTCACCTATTTAAGGCTTCAGGTATGTTTCTTAACTCGCTCGAGGACGAGCGTTTGTTTGAGTTAGGGAGGATGTGACGACCCGACCCGTCGTCTCATGAGTTACCGCCCCGTTCTTCCCATTTTCTGCTTCCTTATGTTTCATTATCGGTGTTTGGTGTGTTAGAGTTGATTTGGAGTGGTTTTGATAAGGAATGAGACACTTAGTCTCTTTAAGGAAGGCTTAGTTTGGAAAAGTCAACCGGAAGTTGACTTGTGTGTTAGAGGGATCGGATGTGAATTCCGATGGTTCGGTTAGCTCCGGGAGATAATTTGTGACTTAGGAATGTGATCGGAAGTGGTTTTGGAGGTCCGGTGCAGAATTAGGCTTGAATTGGCAAAGTTATAATTTTGGCGATTTCTGGTTGATAGGTGAGATTTTCATCCGAGGGTCGGAATGGAATTACAAGAGTTGCTGTAGCTTTGTTAGGTGATTTTGGATGTGTGTGCAAACTTTCAGGTCATCCGGATGTGCTTTTGTTGGGTTTTTGATAGAATGCGTGTTTTGGGAGTTTTAAAAGAACTTAGGCTTGAATTCGATATAATTTGATGATTTTGGCGTTGTTTGAGGTCCCGGGGGCCTCGGGTGTGTTTCGGATGCCCAACGGGTCATTTTTGGAAAGATTTGAACTGTTGTTGCTGGTATCTGGTTTCCTTCTTCGCGAACGCGAAGAGGAAAAATAGGAGGCTGAGATTTTGGCCTTTGCGAACGCAAAGGGGGAGTCGCGAATGCGAAGGGGGAGTCGCGAGCGCGAAGGAGCAGACCAAGGTGCTACGCGAATGCGGGAGGGAAACCGCGAACGTGGAGAAGGAAAATTGGGCCTGGGTCATTTGGCCTACGCGAACGTGAGGATTGCCACGCGAACGCGAATGGCCTGGCAATTGGCCTTCGGGAACGCGAATCCTGGATCGCGAACGCGAAGGGTCAGGAATTTTTGGGCTTCGCGAACGCGACTCCTGGGTCGCGAACGCGATGAAGAACGGACCTGGGCAGAATGTTAAGTTCTGAAAATGGGACTTCATTCCCATTTTCCATTTTTAGCGATTTGGAGCTCGGATAAGGTGATTTTTGGTCAGATTTTCATAGAGAACAACGGGGTAAGTGTTCTTAACTCAATTTTGGTTGTATAACTTAAATCTATTACAAGTTTGGCGTTTAATCCATGAATTTTGTTGGAAAAGTGTAGAAAACCCTCTTGGATAGAATCACGGATTTGAGGGTCGAAATGTTATGGGAATTGGATAATTTTAGTATGGTTAGACTCGTGGAGAGATAAGGAACCCGATGATGTAAAAATTTCTGAGTTTCGAGACGTGGGCCCGGGGCTCGGGTTTTGTCAAATTCGTAAATTTTGATATTTTTTGATTGCTTTCGATTGGGTATTGTCTCTTTAGCATAATGCGACATATTCGTTGTGATTTTGGGTAGATTCGTCGCATGAGGAGGCCAATTTGAGAGGCAAGGGCATAGCGAGCTAGACTTTTGGCCGTCTTGAGGTGAGTAATTGATGTAAATGATGTCCTGAGGGTTTGAAACCCCGGAATTTCACATCGTAACGCTATATTGAGGCGAGACACGCGCTCTATGACGAGTGCGGGGTCGTTTGTTATTGGGGATTGTGACTTGGTCCGTCCCAAGTGATGTTTTTACCGTGTTTTCTACAACAACAAACAACAACAACAACCCAGTATAATCCCACAAGTGGGTCTGGGGAGGGTAATATGTACGCAGACCTTACCCCTACCCCGAGGGGCAGAGAGGCTGTTTCCAGGAGACCCTCGGCTCAAGAAGACAACAAGAGACGCTATATTAGTACTATCAATAGACTCATAATAAAATACCATAAAATAACATAGAATCCATAACATAAAATAAAATACCATAAAATAACAAAATAACAACAATATAAAAATATAGGAAATATGAAAAGGATGTAAAATGTACTAATAACCAACAGATAAAGCCCATCATCAGTAGCTGATCAGTAGCATCCTAAGATTAACTCCTAACTGGATAGTTTCACTATGGTGCATTGCAGAACGATTCACAACTTCCCCCTAACCTACAACCTTAATGCTCGACCTCCACAATTTCCTGTTAAGGGCCATGTCCTCAGTAATCCTAAGTCGTGCCATGTCCTGCCTGATCACTTCTTCCCAATACTTCTTAGGTCTCCCTCTACCTCTCCTTGTGCCCACCACAGCCAGTCGCTCACACCTCCTCACCGGTGCATCACTTCTCCTCCTCTGAATGTGCCCGAACCATCTGAGTCTTGCTTCCCTCATCTTGTCCTCCATGGGGGCCAAACCCACCTTCTCTCGAATATCTTCATTCCTAATCTTATCCATCCTTGTATGCTCGCACATCCACCTCAACATCCTCATCTCTGCTACTTTCATCTTCTGGATGTGTGAGTCCTTAACCGTCCAACACTCGGTCCCATACCTTTGGGGATTGTGACTTGGTCCGTCCCGAGTGATGTTTTTACTGTGTTTTCTACTAGAACTAAATTGAGAATCATCTTTACTTGGATTTAATTGTTACCTTTGGGCTTAGTTCCAATTATTTGAATCCTTCAGGGATTGATATCACTGTTTTCGCATTATTTTGCATATTATTTGATCTTAGTCCAAGGTTTTAAATATTGTTTTGCAAACTCAGCCATCTTTCTAAGATTTGAAAACTTAAACAATATTTTATTGACGTTTTGAGCTGAGAACTATCATTTTAATAGTGACCAAGAGGCTTATGTGCATTTCTGGACTGAGCATGGATCGGGCTGCGCGCCGGAGCAGTGTTTTATTGATATTGAGGCCGAAAGCCTGGTTGATTACATTGATCTTGAGGCCGAGAGCCTGGTTGATTATATTGATATTGAGGCTGAGAGCCTGGTTGATGCCACGAGATGGCTTGATATTGTGCTTGGGCTGTGGGAGCCCCTCCGGAGTCTGTACATACCCCCAGTGAGCGCCGTCGAAGATAAGTAAATGGATGGATCGGGCTATACTCCGCAGTGGGTACTAGAGTGTACCATCATATGCATTGCATTGCACTCATACATTTGTTCTTTATCTGTTTTACCTGTCTTAGTATCTGTACTCTGATTTCATTGACTTGTTGCTTCATTATTAAATGCTCTGAATTTGCCAGTTATAGTTTACTTTATATTTTTCCATGATTTCTTATTCTCAGCCTTTATTTATGTTTATTACTCACTGGGTCGGAGTACTCACATTACTCCTTGCACCTTACGTGCAGATCCAGGTACACCACAGGCTGAGTGAGGATTTGTTTAGCTGAACAGCAGTATCCGGGAGTATCGAGGTAGCTGCATGGCATTCGCAGCCTTTATCTCTCCCCTCTATCTCTATCTTTTATTCCGCATTTCCTAGATAGACCTATAATAGGTGGATATTCTATATTAGAGGCTCAGATTCGTGACATCGGATTCTATTGGGCTATGTTTCAATATTTTAATTGAACTTCCGCATATTTTATCATTATTTCGAGACTTTGAATGTAATGACTTGGTAAATTTCCTGTGTTAATTATTTACCTATAATTTGAGTAAGAATTTGGGATAATGTTGTTGAATGGTCGGGCTTGCCTAGCAGTGTGTTGGGCGCCATCATGACCGGGGTTGGGGCCGTGACAGATTACTAGGTTTTTTTTTTTGCCTTTTAAAATCTCTAAAAAAATTGTTGGAGTCATTGTTGTATGTGTCAAAATCTTGCCGAGAAAGTTATGCGTGGAAAGAACGTAAAGTGAAAGATTGTGCTCTGATTCGGACTGGTAAGGCAAGGACGACCAAAGCTCCACAATGAGAAGTCGCCAAGCGAGTCGTAGAGGTCGAGGTTGAATAGCGAAGAATATGAATGGTGCCTAGTGTAGTCTTGCAACTAGTAATAGGAATATTTTCCTGGATATTCCCTTTGTTGTACTTTTTAGGATTTTTAGAGAATATCACATATAAATAGAAAGAAAAAGAAAAGAAAAGGGACACGTGACATAGAATCTTGAAAAAACTATTATAAGAAGTTGACCACTGAGAGAATATACAAAGCTTACCTTTCTATTGTGATTGATTTCGTCTATTATTCTTCCTTTTCACTCACATGATCCAAGAAAGCATTACTTATATTCTCGTTCACTGCCATGTCTCATTGTCAGGGGAAAGAATCTTCCACATCATTTGATATTTGGGTGGAGTGTTCTTCCTATTTACATTTATTGTCATTTCTCATATTTATTGCATGTCCTCATTCCTTCATTTATTCACAAAAGTATCATTAAATTGTTTTCGGCCTTAAATAGCTTTAAATGCGATTTCTAGGTTGTTACTTTCCATCAATCTTGGATCTAAAACTTTTTATGTTTAACTAGAATCTACTCATTATCGTTTTACTTAATTAGTTTAACAAAAAGGTCTAAGACTTTTTGGTCAAACAATTTGGCGCAGTTTGTAGGGATTTTCTAGTTAAAAGTTTTAGTTTTTTCTAGATCTAAGGAAAAAACACACACACACAAAACTCTGCACAATCATGCATCCGTTGTTTGCACAGCTCTGACATGGCAGGCAATGGAGAAGAAAAGAGAAAGGCGATAGCCGATCTCACCGCCAATCTCCTAAACATTATTGACGAAGCTCACGGAGAGGACGAGGAGAACATGACACATACGCCTCACCCAGGCGAAGTGATTCACCCCCTCCTCATGGCAACTTCACCGATTCTCATGGAAAGTGAGTTTCTACGTCCACTACAGAAGAAGCACCACCTGCACTAAAAAAGCTACCAGAAGCATGGCTAACAAATACACTAGATAGCATACTAGACAAACCCACTCAGAGGCCGAGCAGAGGGAGTGTGCGAGTCGATATCTCCATAACAACCAATGAGCAGCACACCCAACCTTCCACTACAGGTACTACTTACCCTATTAATGATGCAGGTAACGATGCCCTCACTGCTATTTTTAGAAAAATGGAAGATATGGAGAATGAGAACAAGGCACTACACGACCAAATGAGGGAGCATCAAGAAAGGGCAGATAAGATACCGGGCTCCACAAAACTCCTATCAAAATGGGACGCCCACCGGTTCATGGAACAACCATGTAGCGACGAGGCCGCACCACATGCTATACCAAAAACTTTCAAAATGCTGCCATAATTGAAAATATATAAACACGACAGACCCGGAGGATCATGTGACCCATTATGTTACTACAGTGAAAGGCAACGACCTCTCAAAGGAACAAGTATCATCCATATTGCTGAAGAAGTTCGGAGAGACCCTAACCGGTGGGTCCCTAACATAGTACTCATTGTTACATGTGTGCTCCATATAAATGTTCGAAGAAATGTCCGACAAGTTCGTCACTGCCTATGCCGGGGCCAAGAAAGCGGAGGCAAGGGTGAACGATATATTCGCCATCAAGCAATCTCTTGGCGAGCGACTCAGGGATTTCTTGCCTCGTTTAACAGTGTAAGAATGACAATTCAAAATATATATAAAGGAATGGCGGTGGCCGCTTTTAGAATGGGCTAAGCAGAAGTGTGTCAAAGGCAACCAAAAACATACTAAGCCGACTCATGAAATTCCCTCCAACCACTTGGGATGAGATACACAATGTCTAATATGCCGAGGTAAGAGCAGGTGAGGATGATCTCAACAGGAGTACTTAGCGCCTAACTTCTATCCAAATGGAGTCTAGAAAAGATCGAAGAAATGACAACAGAAGAGATCTAGCAGGTTCACGACCTAATCGAGAAAGACATTAGCCTTACGTCAGAGGCACCCTCATGCCACCTCCACATCACGACGCAGGTCCATCCCGACCGCAAACAAGAACCCACCAAAATGAAAAAGGTATGCCCCTTTGTTATCAGCTCACAATTTTTGTGTTTCCCCTTTAGAATAGCCTATGCACTGGAAAGGCTCGGCCCAAAGGTAAAATGGTCGCAGAAAATAAAATCCGACCCGAGCACCAAAAAATCAAACGCCCTCTACGAATTCTATCAGGAATGAGGTCACAAGACCGATGACTGTATCTCCATCAGACAAAAGGTCATGGACATGCTTCACTAAGGGCACCTAAAAGAATTGATAAGCGATCGAGGAAGGGCTAACTTCGCATGAGGGTGAGAACAACATCAAGGACCACCCAAACCACCTTCCCCAGTTCAAACCATTCAAATGATCATCGGGGGAGGAGACGATGCATCTGTCAACAGCGTGAAGTTCACCACCACTCACAAGCTCAAATGGTCAATCATACATGAACAGTATGACAAACTCAAAGAAAGTATCATCTTCGATAAGTCGGATGCCCACAATTTGGTATTTCTTCACTATGATGCCCTTATTATTACTTTTCGTGTTTTTGCTACTGATGTAAGACATATCATGTTCGATGATGGAAGTAGTGTGTGCATCATCCATCCTCGAGTTCTCGCCCAAATGAAGCTCGAGGACAGAATAGTGCCACATTGCATCACGCTAACAGTTTTTAACAATGCAGTTGAGCAGACATCTGGAGAAATCACGCTGCCCGTCCTGGTCGGCAGCATCACCTTGGAGACCAAGTTCCACATCATGGACCATGATACGGAGTACAACTCCATTATAGGCCGACCATGGATACACAATATGAAAGTCGTGCCCTCCATTTTGTACCAAGTCATTAAATTTCCTACCCCCTGGAAAATATTCAGCATTTGGGGAGAATAGGACATGGCCCGAGAATGCTAATACATCACCTAAGATTGCACATCCACCTAATAGTTGAAATAAAAAGCCGAGGAAGTATATCAATTAACAAAGAGGGGGGCGGATGGCGAGGAAACAAAAAACATCATCCGCCACCCCAAGTTTTCATACGTGAGAGTATGTCGTAAGTCATTGATATAAGCTCGAAAATGAGATTATATTTGGCAGAAAATAAAGTAAGTTAATCATGTTAACTTGGAGGTTACAAATACTTAAGATCATGAATAACTAGTACCAAGAGGGCTGGAAATCTTAGAAGCTAAACCAATTGAAGAAAATAAGTTTCGTCGAAAGTCGACAAGTTTGGAATGTTAACATGTACTTTTGGGTGAGACTAGGGTTCTTGACATGATAAGGAGGTTATTATATGAGTTATTTTAGTCGTATGATATTCAATTTCTACATTTTGAAGGCAAGCAAGTTGTGGAACAAGAGTTGGCAAAGGTAATCACAAGTTACATTCATAAATTTGCTGAAATTTAGGTCAAATATAGATGCAATTTTCTCCCAATATACTTGGAATCAAGGGATTATGTACATACAAAATTGAAGATCTACGAGTCTAGTTTCTAACTCATTAAACCGTTCATCCATACGACATCGGAGTAGAGAGATATTCGTATTTTTGCGAGATCACGCAAGCAACTCCCAATGGGACCCACTTAGGCGGTGGTTGACCTACTTCAATTTATAAACGATTTGGACGCCTATTTTTGCTCATTTTTCAACTAAACTTTGTCTCCAAACTTCTCCTAACCCTCCTAAACATATACCGTAAGGGTTTGAAGTGATTCCAAAGTGATTACACCATATTTCAACATCAAAGCTTAGTTCTAGTGAAGAACAACACCTCTTTGAGGTTGTGTTGTCATTAAGGATTGTTGTGGGCTGTATTTGGATGAAATTCCAAGTTGTTGCTTCTTTCTAAGGTGAGTATAACAGGATACTAATTGTGTTTAATCTTTCTTGTATGTTGGTTAAGTTGTTGGGATGATAAACTACAAGATAATACTTGGATTAGCTTAAGTCACTTCTTTGGTGTTGTATTGCTATTGAGGGTTTTGTAAACTGAATATAACTTGGATTTTGACTTGAATTTACTGTAGGAGGTATTTATATTGTGTTATTGCTTGTGCCTAAGGTTATCTTGATGTTGATTAAGTTAAATGGATGGGCTAGACATAAACTAGTGAATAACGTTGCTAATTGAGGATAGTTGAAGTTGTGGATTGTTTTCGTTGTTATAAATATATGGTATAAGGATGGAATAATTGATTAATGACTTAATTATCATGTTAATGATACTTTTATGTTGAAGTAAGAAGTCTATAAGGATTGATAAGGGGTATACAGATTCCAATCGGAGCTTGCCGCTCGTCGTGATGTAGTTGTGACTTGTTGTTGTTATATGGTGTCTTGATATTGATAATTATGTATTGATGGATTGCTATGGTCATTGTTATTGGTATATGGTATTGGAGGAGAATCTTGTTACAAGGGAGATGCTGCCCAAATTTACGTAAACGAGCTACTAGCTTAAGTTATAGACTTAGCCTTTACTCAGCACTGACTTTGAATCTCCTTATACTATGATAGATTGAGTTGACTTGTTTGAAGAGTTGCTTGGAAGAGATTAAAGACTCAACGAGTTTAAGGTATGTTAAGGCACTTCCTTCTTTCTTTTGGCATGATCTAAAGTGAAATGAATACACTACTTCATAACGGATCTACTCCTAGCAACTAAGGTTGTCCATGCTGTTCTTTCCTTGTAAAGTTATTCTATGCAAGTGTGTATGATCCTTGTATCCTACTAAGGTTAATATTGAGGGTATGGATGTCCATAATGTTCTTAAGTCACTCCAAAAGGTTTAGAAGGTGATTACATGAGTCTAGCATACATTATATATAGTATCTATTTTACTCTACCGAGCCGCGCTATAGTTGGACGGGTATGTCACCTATTGTGCAACCACTGATCAGTTGGGTTTACCAAGATCCACGTGTCCGGGTACGATTCTACCGAGCCTTATGATGGCCGGGTACATTTTTACCAAGTCCTCTTTGAGGCCGGGTACGATATGATGATGATGATGCCCACAGAGGCGAATGTTTTTAAAAAGTTTATGTATATATATGTATTATGCATTTCATATCAATAGCCCCCAGAGGTACTCAGATGTTACAGGTTGTATCTCCTCTATCTCACTTTACATTACTGTTCTTGTTTATGATTTCCTTCCTTACATACTCAGTATTTATTTGTACTAATATCCCCTTTTCCTGGGGACGCTGCATTTCATGCCCGCAGGTCCTGATTGATAGGTTGACAGTCCTCCTAATAGGCTATCAGCTCAGCGAAGGTGTTGGTGCACTCCCCTTGCTCTTGAGTTACCTATTTGGTCAGTATGCTTTGGATATGTATTGATTGGTATGACAGGCTCTGTCTTGACCTTTATGATTTTATGTACTCTTAGAGGTTTGTAGATAGATGTTAGGTGTATTGATACTTGTATGGCCTTGTCGGCCTATGTTTTGAGTTTACAAATGGTCATGTCGGCCTTATATTCTCATATGTCACATATATAAGTTGTATATCATGTTGGGTCTTTATATGTTGAGTATTCCCTTATGTTTTATTCTCTTCATCTCGTGATGGGTTTTCGGGCTCATTTACTCATGATAGTATGATGAGAAAGATATGTTACGTTGGCACTTGGTTGAGTAAGACACCGGGTGCCCGTCGCGGCCCTTCGGTTTGGGTCATGAAATAATAGAAGCCACGGGGTCAACCGTAGAGGATCTCGACCCCGCCTAACTAAACAACGACAACCCTAGCAAGAAATCTTTCATCGGCCATAAACTCCAAGATCCAGGTAAATTTCATCAATTCTTAAAAAATAACGTGGACCTATTCGCTTTTTCCCATGCAGACATGCTAGGTATCCCAAAGGACATAGCAACTCACAAGTTGAATGTCGGCCCACTTTTACCCCCTAGTAAGACAAATCAGACAAAAGTTCAACTCGACAATAAATGATGCAGTTCATGAAGTGGTCGAGAAATTACCAGTGAACGGTTATATCAGAGAATTGAAGTACCCTCAGTGGGTCACTAAATAACAGTAAGTGGAGAATGTGCGTGGACTTTACCGACCTGAACAAAGCCTGTCCAAAAGACTCATTCCTGCTACCACATATCGACTAATGCATCGATGCCACAGCCGGACACGAACTACTGAGTTTCTTGGATGCCTACTTGAGCTACAACATAATCCTCATGGAGGAGGAGGATTAAGAGAAAACCACATTCATCACCCACCAGGGGACGTACTGCTATAGAGTGATATCGTTCAGGTTAAAAAATGTGGGGGCAACATACCAGAGGCTTGTGACCAAAATATTCAAATAACAACTTGACAAAAACATAAAAGTGTATATTGACGACATGTTGGTCAAGTCAAAAAAGAAGGAAGACCATATCGACCACTTGAGAGAGGTCTTCGACATACTCAGAAAGTACGACATGAAATTAAACCCCGAGAAATGTGCTTTCGACATGACATCTGGGAAATTCCTTAGCTTTTTGGTATCACAACGAGGCATCAAGGTCAATTCCGACCAAATCAAGGACATATAAGGAATCCCAAAAAATCTAACCAGCAAAAAGCAAGTTCAAAAATTGATCGACTGAATAGCCACCTTATCAAGATTCATCTCGTGATTATCCGATAGATGCCACAAATTTTTTGGCATACTCAAAAAGGAAAATAGACTCCAATGGAATATCGAATGAATCAACGCCTTGAAAGAACTGAAGGTCTACCTATCCTCCCTACCGTTGCTTGCAAAGGCAGAACCTAGAGAATGCCTCATTATCTACTTGGCCGTGTTTGATGTCGCAGTAAGTGCAGTCCTGGTACGAGAAAATAAAGGTACGCAATCTCCGATCTATTATATTAGCAAAACTTTGGTCGACATTGAAACAAGGTACCCCCACCTTGAGAAGTTTGCTCTGGCCCTGGTCATAGTTTCGCGGAAGCTTAGACCTTTTTTTCAGTGCCACCCCATCTCGATGGTCACGACTTTTCCTTTAAGGAGTATCTTGCACAAACCCTAATTGTCGGGTAGATTGGCCAAGTGGGCCATAGAAATGAGTGAGCACGATATAGCCAATCAACCGCGAACAATGATAAAGTCACAAGTTCTTGCCAAATTCGTCGTCGACTTTAGTGCGAAGATAACATCCAAGGTTGAGAAGGAAACCGCCATTACCTCTGCCAAAGTATGCAACATGTGGATCCTGTATACCGATGTCGCTTCTAACACATATATATCTAGACTGGGACTCGTGCTCGAGGTCCTAACAGGCAAAGTGGTTCACCAATACATACGATGCCCTGGTATGACTAATAACGAGGCCGAGTATGAGACCGTGATTGCAGGGTTGAAACTAGCACTTAAATATGAAGCACGACGAGTCAAACTATTACTCGTCCTTCTAAGTAATTGGAAACTCATCGTCAATCAGGTCACAGGGACTTTCCAAATCAAGGAGAAGCGCTTACAGAAATATCAGACTGAGATTTGCAAACTATTACTCGAGTTTGATGAATTCCAGCTTCATCAAATACCTCGAGCGCAGAACATCGAAGCAGATGGTCTCGCCAAATTGGCTGCGGCCACCAAAAGCATAACCAGAGAAGGGGACGTGGTCACTCTCCTCCATTCATCACTAGACCAAATCGAGGAATACACTATAAGCCTAACTTAGGACTAGCGCAATCATATTATCTCATACTTGCAGGACGGAGTGCTCCTACCCGATAAAAAAATAAGCCAAGAAGCTTCGAATGCAGGCGGCTAGACAGCGTCATCGACAATGACATTTATAAAAGAACAATTGGCGGGCCTCTAGCAAAGTGATTAGGTCCAAATAAAACACGACGCGTCCTCGAAGAATTACACGAGGAACATTGTGGAGCTCAAATCGATAACCGAGCTCTCGTCAGATGCCTCATACATGCATGCTACTATTGGCCCACGATGAAGAAGGAAACAACCGATTTCGTCAAAAGGTGCTAGAAATGCCAAAAATACGCCACCATGATTCACCAAGTGAGTGAACACCTTCATTTAGTCACTTCGCCAAGACCTTTCATCAAGTATGGAATGGACATCATCGAACCCCTCCCGGCGGGATGAGGTAATGTATGATTCCTTTTAGTTTTAACTGACTATTTCTCCAAACGGGTAGAAGCAGGTGCATTCGCCCAAATATGTGAAAAATAAGTAATCACGTTCATATGGATAAACATCATATGCCATTTCGGCATCCCCAGAGAAATCAACTGTGACAATGGTCCCCAGTGATGGAAAAAAGATCACCGAGTTCTTCGAAAAATAGCACCTCAAAGAAATACTTTCCACGCCATATCACCCCACAGGCAACGGTCAGGCAGAATCCTCCAACAAAACAATATTGAATATCATGAAAAAGAAACTCGAAAACTCCAAAGGACTGTGGCCAGAAGTATTACCAGAAGTATTATGGGCATATCTCACCAAAGACGAGTACAGGGGAAACACCATACTCACTAGTATATGAGACTAATGCAATGATACCAATCAAGGCCGGGGAGCCCAGCTTGAGATACTCAAATGAAAGCTGGCAAAACAACAGCGAGAATAGAAGGCAAGACCTAGATGAAGCCGTAGAGCAAAGAGATATGGCCTACATAATAATGATAGCCCAAAAAAATAGGCAGAGCGGTACTACAACAAAAAAGTCAAAATCAGGCCACTCAAAGTCGGGGATTACATACTCAAAGCCAAAACATAAAAAAGTAAAGACCAATGGGAAGGCAAACTCGGAACCAATTGGGATGGCCCATATAAAATCACGACAGCAACAAACAATAGGTCATTCCAACTGGAAACAATGGAAGGAAAATTACTACCAAATAATTAGAACACCGCCCATCTCAAATACTTCAACTTCTAAGGACATACGTCTCCCGAGTTGTACTCTTTTTTTCCTTACCTAAGTTTTGTCCCGATTGGGTTTTCTTGGGGAGGTTTTTAACTAGGCGACAAAGAGAGTGTCTTAGAGTTTTTGGTATAAGTTCATTGCTCGACCTATCAACTATTTTTCCTGGTCGACCAATGAAGGGACTAGATGGACTGGACTTTAGAAAAACATGTAAACTTCTCCAATGTATGTAAACCTCTCCAATGGATATGTATAAACCAAGCGAAATATGCATGCATGAATTTATCCCCAACAAATTATATATTACACCAGGTCAAACATTCAACCTCATTCGAATTTATCCACATTCGACATCGCTCGAATTTATCTACGTTCGACCTCACTCAAATCATTTAAACAGTTATACATTCGACCTCGTTTGAATTGACTCACATTGGACCTCGCTTGAATTTATCTATGTTCGACCTCGCTCGAATTTATCTACATTCAACCTCGCTCGAATTGATCTACATTAAACCTCATTCAAATCATTTAAAGAGTCAGACATTCAACCTCGTTTGAATCGACTCACATTCGACCTTACTCGAATTTATCTACATTCGAACTCGCTCGAATTCATCTATATTCAACCCCGTTCAAATCATTAAAGAGACATTCAACCTCATTCGAATTGACTCACATTCGACCTCGCTCGAATTTATCCACATTCGAACTCGCTCAAATTTATCAACATTTGACCTCAATCGAATAATTTAAAGAGTCACACATTTGATCTCATTCGAATCAACTCACATTCAACCTCGTTCAAATCGACTCATATTCGACCTTGCTCGAATCTACTCACATTCGATCTCGCTCAAATTTACTCACATTCGACCTCGCTCAAATTCATCTTCATTCGACCATACTCAAATTTATCTATATTCGACCTCGTTCGAATAACTTAAAGGGTCAAATATTCAACCTTGTTCGAATCAACTCACATTCAACTTTGATCGACTTAACTCACAATTGACTCCATTCGAATTCATTAAAATTCGACATTGTTCGAATCAATCAGTGTTTGAACTCGCTTAAACTAATCGACATCTAACCTCGGTCACGTCAACCAAAGTTAAGAACTCTTACAAAGGAAAAAGCATACGAAGAAAAACGAAAAAAGCCAAAACATACAGAAAAAAGACAAGTCATTCCATTCCAAAATAGAGTATCTTACAAAGGGCCAAAAAGACCCCCCCCCCCCTCAAAAAAAATAAAAATAACAAACAGAGCAGAAAAAACTAAGTACAAGCAAACTACATTGCATCATTATACTGCATCACCTCCATCGCCACCCATTCCAGTAGCACTAGCTCCACCCTTGCCATCTAAGTACTCATCTTCATACCAAGCATCTGGCTCAATCTCGTCCACATCTTACTCATCATCGTCCATTCCGGGCGTACCAGGGTCATAGCCGCAAGAGGCACGAGCTACATGTGCCTTAATACGAGCGTCCTCAAACTCCGTCTCAGAGGCTTTCCTAACTGTCGTTAAACCTCGGTATATGTCAATATGAGCCTCAACATGGACCCACTTCTTGTACAAATATTTTGGGACATTGGGATAAGAGGAATCATGAGAAGTAAATGACTGGGCCTGCTGCTATGTTTTCACAACCTTAAGGATAGTTACCTGTTCGTTCAATTCTTGAATGTCTCCCTCCAGTCCGCCAATTCGCTCTTCGAGCCTCACCTTTTTGAGAGCAAAGGTCTCTGCTTCACTAGTACACTCTGACCTGAAGACGCTGAGGGTTCTCACCAACTCCTCCGCCACAGCAGCCGATCTGGCTCTCTCAACTTGCTCCAACTCCGTAGTTTGGGTGGCCAGTTTATCCCTTAAGCCAATAACCACATCTGCACTCTACTTAAGCTCGGCCTGTAAAGACATCACCTGAGCTTGGAGATCGACGCATTCGGCCATGACCCCCTTGCTCACCTCAAGCTCACTGCACATGCTAATAATCCTCATGAGCTCGTCATCTTTCTCCTTTAACTCGTCATCCTTCGCCTTTACCTCCTCACTCTTTTGCCTCAAATCTTCATGGACGGTTATAAAGAGAGTGTCCTCACCAAGCATATAAACAAGATCTTTATGTTTGGTACAATACTCTCTATACTTCGCCTCTATCTTTTTATAGACTCTCGTTCTTTTATCCTCCCGACAGGCACTCTCAATCTCCAAGATGAGGGTCTGATAAACAGACAAAGAAAGGTCAGCAAAAACAAATAACGTAAAAGGAATAAATCAAAACGATAAGAAAAAACTTACTTGCGAGCCATCCCGGAAATGTCTATAGCTAAGTCCTTATCCTTCAGTGTTTGCAAGGTCCTATTCTTGGGTTACGCACACAAAGGGGACAAAGCTAGAACCACGCTCTCCGAGTTGACTAACAAGTTAAAATCCACATGGATGATAATATTGCGAGTGGCCCCCTCGATCCTCACCTTCACTCGAGTGAAGCTCTCCTCGAAAGTCCGCACCTCCTCGAAAGTCCGCACCTCCTCGGGGTCGATATCAAAACCAGACCCGTCATCTTCCATGGTGACCGCTTTTCCTCTACCACCTACTGATGATAAGACAACCTTGCCGCCCCTGGCGTTTCCCTTTCTGCAGCTGCCTCCATCATCTCCAATGGCTTAGCTTCAGTGACCATCTCAGTCGGGAAGCAATCCCCGTGGCTGAAGTGTACGTCGCCTCTATATCCATGTTCATAGCCCGTTCGGGTGGGACCACGACCTCCATTTGTCGCCTCTTAAAAGGCGTCGCTTCCTCCTTGCCAGTGGAAGGTTCATCCACTATGTGAACCACTAGGAAAGCTGGGATCTCCACTGATGGGGTGGCCGTCTGATGACCAGGCTCGCTCAATATGGGAGTCCGAGAAGAAGTGTTTTGCACAAACTCGGCCAACAGGAACTACATCCCAGCCGAAGCAACTGCCTCACAAAATGCGGGGACGGGAGACTCCACCTTCTTAGAAGCTCTCCGACCTAGCATAAAAGGAAAATCGTAAAAGGACAAAAGACATGCACCACGGCAAAAGCGAAATAGTTATAAGGGCGAAGCCTGACTTACTGGTCGAGGTCTTAAGCCGGAATATCTTGTTATAGGATAACCAGTCATGGATACTCACGGTGTGAGGCAAAATGCGGGCCACCCAATCACTAATATCAGTAGCCAAAGATGGGGATGCCTTTTAGCTGCAAAAGGAAAAAATGAAGCAACTAGGCACAAATCACGAAAAGAAAAGAAGGACGTACTCCAAATAACGATACTTACGAGCAAAATTCCATTATTCAGGAAAGTTATTAGGGTTTGCCACCACGTGCTCGGTTCTGACAAAGAAATAATGGGCGCAAAACCGTCGATTTGCCTTGTCGTCCATATCCAACACCAACCCTTTAGTTTTGCAGCAGCGAAGGTGAACCATCATGCCTCTATGAAAGCTCGGCCCAAAAAGATGCAGAAGATGGCAGATAGAGACTTCATAGTAGGCGAGCTCCGCAAACTTCGCCAACATAAGAAAAATCTTGTAAAGGTAGAGAGAGAGTTGTGCTGGACAGATACAGTAATAGCGGTAGAACTCTTCTGCCAATGGAGGAAGAGGAAGAGAATAGCCTATATGAAACGGGTAGGCATAAAACGCACAATACCCCGACTAGTGAACTTGAACCACGTCGTCTCCGGCCGGAACCAGGTCAATGTGGGCGGGAATGCCGTACCTAGCCTTAAGGACAACAAGATGTTTTTCTTCCATATCTAATCTTGCAGGCTCTGGTTTAAGGGTGGGTTCCTTAAAGAAGTCAGCGACTAAAATGGTTTGCTTATCGGGGCTGACAAAAAGGCAACCCCTACAAGCAGATGGACTAACTGTATGGATCAAAATCTTACCGAGAAAGTTGGGCGTGGAAAGAACGTAAAGTGAAAGACTGTACTCTGATTCGGACTGGTAAGACGAGGACGACCAATGCCCAACAATGAGCAGTCACCGAGCAAGCCGTAGAGGTTGAGGTCGAACAGCGAAGAATATGAATGACGGCTAGTATAGTCTTGGAACTAGTGATAGGAATATTCTCCTGGATATTCCCTTTGTTGTACTTTTTAGGATTTTTAGAGAATATCTCATATAAATAGAAAGAAAGATAGAAGAAAAGGGACACATGAGATAGAATCTTGAATAAACTATTGTAAAAAGTTGACAATTGAGAGAGTATACAAATCTTACCTTTCTATAGATTGATTTCGTCTATTATTCTTCCTTTATACTCATGTGATCCAAGAAAGCATTACTTATATTCTCGTTCACTGCCCTATCTCATTGTCAGATGGAGGAATATTCCATATCATTTGATATTTGGGTGAAGTGTTCTTCCTATTTATATTTATTGTCATTTCTCATATTTATTGCATGTTCTCATTCCTTCATTTATTTACAGAAGTATCATTAAATCACTTTTCGGCCTTAAATAACTTTAAATGCGATTTCTAGGTTGTTACTTTCCATCAATCTTGGATCTAGAACTTATTATGTTTAATTTACCTATAATCATTTTACTTAATTAGTTTAACAAAAATATTTAAGCCTTTTTGGTCAAACAATTGCTACTTAGTTGATTCGAACCCAAAATTCTAAAATGAGAAAAGGTCCAAATTTATCCTTGTACTATTGTAAATAGTTACATTTATTCTCCGTTATACTTTCGGTCTAAATATATCCTTACCATTAAAGAAGTAAACAAATTTACCCCTAACCCTAGAGGTTATCCACGGTGGCACCTAACACCTCAATTAAACTGCCACATAAGAGATCACCATTTTTATTAATTTCTTCTAAAATCTATTCAGCCTACTGTTTATTTCTCTTCCATTTGACTATTTGACCAGAAAATTTTCATTCCCCCGTACAATTATTTCCTTACCTTCCGCCCCCAACATTTTTTCATTTACTAACACCAACAACACTTTGCTAAACCATAATATAACACACCCAAAACAAACTACCCAATGTTGATACCCAATTTTCCCTATATATTTTAAATATGCAAAGTAACTTCAAAATAGCATATAAATGCATACATAAGCATGTCCAAATGTTTTATTATTTTTTCATAATTTTTTAAAGTTTTAAATCAATTTATTTTTTCCTCTTTTATCCATAAAATTTCAATAATTATTTCCAAAATTAGTAAATGATTCATTTATGAGATTTTTGATATTTATGCCAAAATATGACTAAAATAATTTTTACGTATTTTTACAATTTTATTTAGTATTTTTAAGGCTAAATTGCACATAATTGCAATATTAGCTATTTTAAGGTTTAATTATGTCTTATATTCATGAAATTGAGGCTTGTATTTTTTTTTAAAATTGTAAATTGTGTGTTATAAATCATTTTAGCCCTTTTAATTTAGTTCTCAGAAAATTATTTACTATTTTTATAATTTAAAAAAAGGAGAAAATTGGCTATTTAAATAACAACCCATTTGTATTTAATTTTTAGCCTAAATTGAACCCCAATTCCCAGCCCAATTCCGAAGTAAACCCGACCCTAACCCAATTTTAAACCCAACCCAAGCCCGGATCCCTACCTACCCGTTTAATCCAGGCTATTGATCATTCAGATCAACAACCACCACTTCACCTACCTAAAATAAACCTAAACGACCCCTTACCCTAATTCATTTCTCACCACTTGCCGCCCTTGAATCCCTCCCCTCTCAATTCTCTATGCAACCTCATATAAACCCTAGCCACCGCCATCCAATTCCACCCTAATTCCTTTCAAACCTTGCCTAATCCATGGACTACCATGGTTGCTTGAGAGGTATACCAGCCTCCTACATCTTCTGGTGGCCCGTTTGTGTGATTCATGGATAGAGCTCGAAGAGATCTGGTCCATTCCTTTCTCAAACTCTATCTATGGTCTTTTCCGGCCATCCATGTCCGTTCAAGTCAGATCCTTGACTTTTCCGGCTAGATCGGTAACTTTCCAAAGTCTTTCTCACTTTTTTGGGTTCTCTGAAACCCTAACCTTTAAGGGCTTTCAATTTTCTTTCAAATATACCTTAGATCTATGTATGTTATGGACCTCTCAAGTGTTTTCCTTTAACATTTTCGATTTTTTAAAACAACTCTTCGGCTTCAACGATTAGAGTTTCTCTTAACCTTTTTTAAAATACCTCATCTGTGATTTTTGGTGTTGTTTCATGATTTTTACTATGTTCAAACGATTTATTTACGCTTTTTCTTATACTTGATTCAACATGTTGAAAACCCTAAATAGTTTGGTTCTGTCCGGGTTCTGAAACTGTCCTTGTCTGTTTTGAGTACATACCTGTTCGATTGAGTTATTTGTGTTTGAATCCTTTTTCCTTGTTTGACTTATCTAATTTTGAGTTCTTGCCATTTTTTTAAACTCGACTATTGTATAAACCCTAAATTTCTTAAAGCGTTTTCCTCACTTATAGCTGTGAGTTCTATACTTGTTTCTAACTTACTTTACTTGTTAGTTTGTTTCTCTGCACTCTAGTTCTATGTGACTACTCGACTTTGTTGACTACTATGCTGTGTGTAGGTTTCTTTTACTAATGAATCCTAGCTTACTCCTGCTACTCCTGTATGTTTGTGTTTCTTCTTTTTGTCAATATGTTTGACCCTGCATGCCTAATACGCATGTTCATTCCTTGTTATTTATATGTTGAAATGCAAAGTCATGATTCTTTCTCGATTGATTTCCTCAATATTACGATTGACTGCAAAAGGTTACCTTATAAACCCTAATTTTACTCATTTTATTTAAAATTGATTGATTCCTTTCCTTTACTGTGATGTTTTACCCTGCTGAATCTTTTTTCCAAAATTAAGTATATTTTGTACTTAGACTAAAATATTTACCTTATACTTTTACTACCCATTTATATGGCAAGAATGAATCTATCTCAAACTGATTTCTTTCCTTAATTAACCTTGTTAGTATCCGTTTGAGCAGTAATCCCTTGATTAAAGGGAAGTACTTGTATTGATTGATTTTGATTGTGATTATTTCCATGTTTATGTTAAAACCTTACTTATTACCTTATTCTTTACTCGTTTTCAAAAACTATAAATACCCTACCCTCCATTCTTTAAACACACGAACAATTGAGTTCAAAAACACATTTGCACTCAAACTCTCTCTTTCTCTACTACTACTTGCGCTATTTCTTTGTCTAGTCGGTTGAAAGCCAAGGCTATACTGTGGAATCCTGCTTACTTTACCTTTCTGCACCTTGCTTTCTCTACTGGTATGTCCTAGTTAATTTTTCAAGCCTCGACAACAACATGCTTCTTTAGTGGTTTCAGTTTCCCTTATTTTTGTCTACTCTAGCTTATGGTTATGCAGTCAAGTTATATTACTAGCATGCTATAATGTACCCCCTCTCCCTTTAGATTAATTCATTCCCCTATGTGTGTTTTAAGGCAAACTCTGTCAGTTACTTGTTATGTACTTGCTATCTTATGAATCCCAAACCCTATCCCCTTCAATGTGCTTGTGTCCCTTTGACTGGTTTGTGATCATGCCAGTATCAGCTATTGATGTACATGTCCAAACCAGACCCCTGCCGGGGTCATGTGCTTATAGACGAGCGTATCCTCAAAATCCCTTGACCCCTTTGTATGACTACTGATTCTATGTAGTTTTGAGTTTTACTACTGCAACTGATTTCAATCACCCCTATTACTAATTGCTTTCAAAATGGACTATCAGTCTAGCTTTTTAAAATAAATCTCTTTCAACATGTGTTCTGCACTTCCACTATATTCTTAGAATCTAGGTTCTGCCCCTCTTGTGTGAGCCTTGCCTTGGGACCCTTGAGCTCCCTCTGAACTTGGACACATAGGAGTTGGCCCTTCCATACTGCACTCATTCTGTTTGGTTATACAAATCTGGGTGTGGGCACTGCTCGATATCCCTTGAGGTCCTTAGGTAACTCTGACACACCTAGATATGAGAAAAGCCTTGGAAAAATATTGCAATTGAAGTGGTACATTACATAACTCAGAGAGGAAGTCAAGATCAAGCTTCCTTTGGTTGTAGTTTATTATTTTTGCACTTTTTTGTAATTCAATCATTTGGTCTGTAATAATTTGTAAACAATTATCGGTGTGATTAGTGAAAAAGGGTGGGTAATTGTATATTGTGGGTAAATTGGGTAGATAACATGTCTATAGGATCTAAATGGCTTTAATAATAGAGATCATGTCTATAGGGTTAAAATCAACTTTATAATTAGATATCATGCCTATAAGGCGTAAAGTAATTGAAGTTCAGTTTCCATTACATCATGTATTTAGATTCGTCTCCCTAGAAATCATGCTTATAAGTCCAAAGTCAACTTTTAATACTTAGATACCATGCCCATAAGATCTAAATGGTTATAATAGAAATCATGCCTATAGAGTTTAAAACTAGTTTAGTTGGAGAAGCCATTTAGTTCACATTGTTTATTCTGAATTGGATTAGTTAATTTGTCGCTTCTTTAATAAATTTTCAAACACTGCCTTAAATTAATACCGTTAGAGAGCATGTCTATAGGATTTCAAGTTGTTCGTTTAAAATTAGTCACTACTCTACTGCATTCTTAATCAATATAGATATCATGCTCATAGGACATCACTATTACGCCTAGGCAAGCCTTAGGTAATAATTAGAATAAAACTGAAATGCCTTTGTTAAATTATCAACTGCTACAGCCAGTAGGCAAGCCTGATTTAGACTTCTTTTTCTGAGTTAGATAATGAATCTGGTTCTGACTCGAACCCTGCTTTAGGATTTTGAAATTCAGACCTTAATTGTGTATGAGTCGTGCTGTTTATATGCATTACTTGTGAAGATATACATGAGCCTTCTAATTGATTACATGCTTCCCCTTTAAATGCAGTCCTATGTGTTTTTGTATGTCGCCTTAGCCTTTTTACCTTTAAATCTAAGAGTCAACCTAAAATCTCCCTCTTATAGGAATAGTAGTCCTAATTTCCTCCGGGGCAGATAGGAATGGGACGGGTACCAATATGTAATAGAGGTCGAGACCAATCCTCGTTTTAGTTCCTTCACGGGGTGGGAAGGGTAGATATGGATATGAAGACCGGTGTGCTAATACCACGTGTATCCCCTCTTATAAGGAGTGTCATACCGAGTATTGTATTTAGGTGATTCATATTACAAACAAACCTAGGACACCTTTTATATTCACAAGCATGTTTAGATTGTAACTCTTTTCAAAACCCTTTTAATAGTTTTCCAAACGTTTTTGTATTTAAACTTAAATCCCATATTACTTGAGCCTTTATTTGTTTACTTGCTAATTGCATAAATTCACAAAAACTATCTGGCCGGGAACCACACTAGTGGATCCTGAGGGATGCCTAACACCTTCCCCCTTGGGATAATTTCAAGCTCTTACCATGTCTCTAGTTATCAAACATAGTTGTAGTTAAATCTTATAGGTGCCCTAACACACCTTAAAATCATTAGGTGGCATCGTGGAGACTCTTCAAATACCCAATTCCCAAAAGGAAATGAGTCATTACACCCCATGAATGTCGAAACCCGAAAACTCCTCTCCGATAGAAGGGAGAATAAAAGGGATGCGACACCCAACATGCAACGACCTTGGTACACCATATTTAGAGAAAACAACCAGATCAACCGCCAGCACTTCCATTTCACACGCTTGAGAATGAGCGGACCGCCTTATCCACAACCCACAACACCATTGATATACACCTACCAAACACCACCACTGGAATATCCACTCCAGTCGTGGCTAATGCTGGGGCTACAGGGATATGCTCTAATATTTACAATAGAACTAAATAATCAGGAAATATTCTACTATTCCAAAACCGAACTCATCTAGCGGAGATTGTAACAAATGGTATGAGGCTAGGGATGGAGGTAGTTGCTCAGACCCAGTGGTCCAACGTTCACACACAACTGATGATAGACCATACCAGGGCATCATCATCAACACAATCACCATGTAACACCCACCAACTCCTCCACTACACAGTTTCAATTAGATCATGGGAACTCTTCCATTTTACCCATAACACCATACGTGGATGATCTACGCCCCATGGTTCCAACACATGAACGCATTCTCACCACCACAAATGAGTATGTCTCCAACAAGCATCTAGGATATACTGTCACCATTCCTGAGTCCTCCACTCACTCCACCTCCATCACCCAACAAACTAAGAGAACAAAAAGGGTTAGATTTAGCACAAATAATGGAGGAAATGGGGGAAACACGGACATAGTTCATGTAACGACCTGACAGATCATTTTGAGCATTTGCACTTTGTTCGTTAGTTCTCGGGTATGACTAGACCCATAAAATGTATTATGAGTTATGTAAATCGTCCATTTTTATTTTCAGGATAACCAAAATAGATTTGGAAGAATAATTCTCAACTTGAAGATTTAAATTTGAAAGGGTTTGACCAAGTTTTGACTTTTTAGTATTCCATCTCAGATTTGGATTTTTATGATTTGATTATATCCGTTAGGTGATTTGGACTTGGGAGCACGTCTGGAGTGTGGTTTGGAGGTCCGTGGTAGATTTAGGCTTGAATTAGCAAAATTGGAAATTTGGAGTTTCTGGTTGGCAATGAAAATCATGATATTAGGTCAAAATGAAATTCCAGAAGTTAGGGTAGGTTTGTAGTGTCATTTGGGATGTATGTACAAAATATCAGGTCATTCGGATGAGTTTTGATAGGTTTTGGCATCGTTTGCGGAATTCTAAAGTTTGGAAATCCTTAGGCTTGAATCCGAGGGTGATTTGATGTTGTTTTGAGTGTTTCGAAGGTTGGAATAAGTTTGAATTGTGATAGGTGACTTGTGGGCATGTCTGGTTGAGGTCCTGAGGGCCTCAGGATGGATTTGAGTGGTTGATGGGGAGTATAGCTTTGAGTGTTGCTACGAATTTTGATGCTTCTATCATTTCTGTATCTGTGGATTTAGGACCGTAAGTGTGAGGTCGCAGATGTGTGAGGAAGGCCACAGATGTGGTTTTGGACCAGCTGAAGCTTGATCACAGATGCGGTGATTTTATCGCACCAGCAGGGCCCAGGCACGATGTTGTGATCGCAGAAGCGGTTTTTGAGGGCATAAGTGGGAACCGCACCTGCGATAGATTTTCCACCGGTGAGGCATTGCAGAAGCGACATTTTGACCACAGGTGTGGTATCTCTCGACAGAAAGTATAAATTGTGGACTTCGTGAATTTTGGTTCATTTTCCACCACTTTTAGTCGGCTTTGGAGCTTTTGAGAGCGATTTTGAGGAGGAATTCAAGGGTTTATCAGTAAGGTAAGTGTCTTGAGCCCTAATACTCATATATGTGATAATTTCCTGTTGTTTAATCATGTAATTTATGAAGAGGTGAAAATGGGGGGTTAGGGCTTAGGATTTTTGGAGAGTTTGATTGAGGACTTGAGGGGTCAAATGGAGTTGTATTTTGATAAATTTGGTATGTATGGACTATGAGAGTATAAGGATTCTAGTTTTGTGATTTTTATCAGATTCTCAGATGTGGACCCGGGGGTCGAGTTTAGCCAATTTCTGGAATTATGATTTAATTTGATAATTTCCGTATGGGCCTTGTTCCTTTAGCATGTATTGATGATATGATTCTGATTTTTGATAGATTCGGGATTATTTGAGGCCGAGTCGAGCGGCAAGGGCATCGCGGTGTAGATTTTCGTCCAATTTGAGGCAAGTAATGATTGTAAATGTTTTCATGAGGGTATGAAACCCCGGATTTCACATCGTGGTGCTGCTTTGAGATGACGGACATGCTAGATGATGAGCGTGGGGTCGTACACCATTGGGGATTGTGACTTGGTCCATCCCGTACGACTATTATGTCACGTATATGATTGAAAACTATTTAATACTATTGAGTTTTAGAAAACGTTACTATATTTTTGGTTGGATGCCATATTTGGGCCTCGTGCTAACTGTTTGGACCCTTAGGGGTTTTCTTTACTGAAATTTCTCACTATTTTGATTTAATACATGGACTCAGTCATGCTAGATTTTACCGATTTCATAACTCAGTCTTATTTATCCTAATTTGATAAACGAGATTTCGACTGAGCATCATGTTTTACTGTAGCCCGAAAGGCTTGAGAAGTTTCTGATTGAGTGAGACCGAGGGCCTATGTTATGAGGATATCGTGGGATCGGGCTGCGCGCCACAATATATTGTACTAATTTGTAATATATGAGAGGCCGAGGGCCTGATTTATTATGCCATGATTTGGCTTGTTATGTGAGGCCGAGGGCCTGATTGATTATGCCACGAGATGACTTGTGATAGCGCTTGGGATGTAGGATCCCCTCTGGAGTCTAAACATCCCCAGTGAGCGCGAGTACCCAGTGTGAGTGATGTGATGTGGCTCGAAGGGCTGTTTTTGATTTATGTTATTTCTCGAGGGGCTGATTACTAATGATTGTGAGGTAGCCCAAGAGGCTGGCTCCGTTGATATTTTGCCCGAGGGGCTGTATATGAGTGAGTTTTTTCCCGAGAGGCGAACTATATTTTCATCATTTTTACTCATTATTTCATCACTTGTTTGAAAACTGTTGAAAGATGTTTTAAATGGATTTTTACACATCTTCAAATGATTTCTATCAAAAATTGGATTTTTAACGAAATAATTTGATATATATATTGCTTTGGAAATAAACTGTACTTACTGTGGTATTATGATGTGGATTATATGTTTTTTTACTGCTCAGTCTTTATTTACTCTTATTACTTACTGAGTTGGCGTACTCACATTACTCTCTGCACCTTGTGTGCAGATTCAGGTATTTTCTGAACCCGATAGTGGGTGTTGATTACTCAGTGGCAGGTTCATCAGAGTTAGCAAGGTAGCTGCCTGACGTTCGCAGTCCTGCTCTTCTCCCTCTTATCTCCCTTAGACTATTTTTAGTATATTTTCAGACTCTTCATTGTATTCAGATCTTAGTAGATGATCATGACTTGTGACACCCTGATGTCGGGCTTGTGTTATTTTCTTCTGCACTAGTTATTCAGACTTATGTTTTGAGATTCTGTTAATTTAATAGCTTAAAGATGACTTTTATGAAATACTGGTTTGGTTTGGGATTTGTGTCGGCTGACCTAGTTTCATGATAAGTGCCATTATGACCAGGTCGGTTTTAGGGTCGTGACAAGTTGGTATTAGAGCCTAGGTTACATAGGTCTCACGAGTCATAAGCAGGTTTATTAGAGTCTCGCGGATCGGTACAGAGATGTCTGTACATATCTTCGAGAGGCTGTAGAACCTTTAGGAAATCCCACATTCTTGAATTTTTATCGTGCGTCATTGATTCAGCCTTAAATGTAACTCTTGAAATTCCTTCCACATGTTCGTATTTGCACATGAACGCTCAATATTAGTTGTGCATCGACGGCTTGTGATTCCCTGAACGAGGGGCGAGATGTGATTTTTGTGTGTTGATGTTGTGCCAGTTTGAGGGACTTGAGGCCGGGCTTTGCCTGTAGGTTGAGCACTAAGGTGTTGATTTTGTGAGCACGTGCTTCTGGATTTATATGTTCTGTAGTGTCCCTATTAGTGGAAGTAATGTTTGGGTGGCTATGTGATAAGTATGAGGTGACTGCGAGGCGTGTTCATATGATTTGGATATGATGAGAAGGGTCTGCTTAACGGTAGGAAGAACTGTTTAGTGCTTGATTTCCATCTTGATTTGGGGTGTAGCCCCGAGTTATGGGTGTGTTGAAGGATCTTTTCATGTTGTTTAGTTGGGGAATGAAGTAGATTTCATGTCGTGATATGAGTTTAGACTCAGGAAGATTAAGTGATTATGTGATGTTTATGATTGTGGAAAGGTATGAAGAGATGTTAGTTTGAGGCAAAGCAGGTGAGTTATCTCCTGCGGGGTGTTCTGAGGTTTGCGTGATCCCTATGTTGTTTATTGGGAGCCCTCTTTTACTAGAGAAATATGCATGTTGCAATTTGAGTTTGGATCGCTTATGAGAGTGGGTGTGACTGTTATGAGGGTAAATGTGAGATTGCCGATGATTTGGAGTACGAATGTTTATGTTGCACGAGCTTATGAAGGATTTAGTTTAATCTCCCTATAGTATTATGGTAGTAATAGAGTATGGGCATTGTGAGTTTTTGTGTGTTTGACCTATGGCTTTGAGCCAATTGTGGAGTCTGCTATTGATAAGTTAATTGCGTGACTAAGTGTCGTATTAGTTTCAGTTTGTGGTATACTGGCGAATCAGTTGTGGCTTACAGAGGTTGATATTGGGGATGACTCAAGTAAAGGAAATTTTGGATAATTGTATGTTATGCTTTATAGGTATATGAGAAGTCATTGGATGAATTAGTTACTGGCGTAAGGGATGTAATGGGTATGGAGTAGGATATCACTCGGCTGCTAAGAAAGATGGGTTACTTCCTTAGGTATTGTTGTACTAATTGGGCACAAGTCATTCGGTTTGTTTGATCAGTTTAATTGAAACTTTAGTAGAGTGGATGACTCCCGAGAATGGTTTTAAAGGATTCAAGATTTACATGTAATAACTGGAGATCTTCAGGATGTGTATTTGTCTAGAAACTGAGGTTTACATTGAAGAATGTCAAGACTTGTGGCATTTCTATACCATTATGGATTATGCATATCAGTATTAGGAAGGTAAAGGTAATGTCTTTGGATTCGCAGGAAGTCTCTTCAGGGTAAGTATTTTGAACATGGTTCATATGAGGATATTTAAGAGAGTATTCAGCAGCTTGTGAGCCTTAGACGGTGCGTTTTTATGCTTGGGTCTCGTATGATGAGTCTGGGTTGAAAATTATGGTATTATAGCAAGGAGAAGAATCAAATACGAAGGTAATTCAGAAGAAACTTGGATAAATAAGATAGCTTGGTAATAGGTCGGATCGGCATGGTAATGGATATGATTAGTTCTTTGGGTTGCTTATGAAGTAATGAGTTTTTACAGGCGTTTTGTGGCAATGCTCTTTGGTTTTTGGTGACCTGCATAGCTTGGTTAAGTTAGAAGGATTCGGCCCTGACGGTTTGGTTTTGTGCAAATGAGATTCAGAGAGCTCTTGTTGGTTTCTACTACGGTTAGAGATGTATATTTTCTACTGGCGTGAGGAGCATGCGATGTATATTGGTTTTCTTCTAGATTGGATCAAATGGAAAGTTCTTGGCTAGTTGAGTACGTAGTTGCTTGTGGCTTGGAATGGATTATGAAGTTATCATATTTATCATAGGATGACATGATATATACGGTATGTTGTGTAGGGTTGAGATTTGCATTTGTAAGGACACAGTTCAGTTATGGAAGGAAGGTCATAAATTCTTAGGCAGCATGGACAGCTTCAGATGACTAGGTAAATTCCATTACTAATTGGTGTGCCTTGATGAGAGTATACATTTCAGGAAGGGCAATGTGTTTGAGTTAAGGATACGTCCTTAGTATTATGGCACTCTCTTGTTTGATTGACTGCTGATATTCGAGTTTTCTTGGTGGCGCAGAAGAATTATAGGAGTATCCCTCTTGGAATGATCGAGTATCAGAGATGCGTTAGATGTAAGAGCAATGGAGTTGGGATCGGATATGGTGATTCGTGTGATTTATGGATTTGGAGACTGGGAGTTCTCATAAACAGGTTATGCCGTGGTTGTGGACAACGTATATCGGTTTTGTGTGGTGACTATTGGGGGTTTGGAGACCCTAGTGGATCTTTTGTTGCTTAGTATGATAGACTTTGATGTGATATTAGGTATGGATTGGTTGTCTCTGTGTCGTCTTATTCTAGACTGTCACACTAAGACGGTGATAATGGCTATACCGGGGATGGCACAGATTGAGTGGCGAGGTTCGATGGATTATGTTCCCAGTAGAGTGATTTCATTTTGTTTGAAGACCTAGCGGATGGTTGAGAAGGGTTGTCTTTCTTATTTGGCCTTCGTGAGGAATGTTAGTGCAGAGACTACTACCATTATTTCAGTCCCGGTGGTAAGGGATTTTCCAGATGTGTTTCCTACAGACCTGTCGGACATGCCGCCGGATAGGGTTATTGATTTTGGTATTGAATTGGTGCCGGGCACTGATAAGTAGGATTTTAACATGTTTTATGCCCATACTTGCCTATGCTTTGAGTATAATTTGCTACAAAATAGTCCCAAAATGCTTACAGGTTGTGCTTGATTGCAGGTTTGAGCGACAAAGGGATGAAATGTCAAAGATTGGCTCAAAACGAAGTGAAACCTGCTCAAGTGTCAAAAGACCAATAAAGTGGTGGAAATCAGAGCTTGGTGCGGACCGCACAACTGTGCATGCGGCTGCACCCGGAGAGTTCAGAGAGGGCACAAATTGAGACTGAGTTCATGCGGCCACGGTTGACTTTATGCAGCCCGCGTCCAGTTCATGCGGCCGCACCATATTGCCACGCGGTCCGCGCCAAAGAGTTCAGAGAAGATACAATTTTGGACAATGTCAAGCCACGCGGCTGCGGTTACTATCACGCGGCCCGCGCTACAACTTCATGCAGCCACGTCATACTTTTTTGCGGTCCGTGCCAGTGACTTTAGAGAAGGAAGAAATGGAAGTTAAACAGCCAGTGCGACCGCGGTCATAATTGTGTGGCCCGCACTTACCTCGCAGGGGCAATTTTGTCCAATTTTTCCAGCCCACTATAAATAGAACATTTTACCATTTTTAGGTTAAGTTTGATGGTCTGAACGCAGGTGAGCTCGTGAGACTCGATATTGTAGCCATTTTTGGGACTTTATCTTTAACTTTACGATAGATTCTTGTGATTTCTTATTAGCAATTAATTAATATGATTAGTTCTTCATCTATTTCTTCTGTTTCTTCTTTAATTATGTCTAGATAAACTCATTAGCTAGGGTTGTGGCTCAACCCTAGTGTGGGTAATTGATGGGTGTTGCTTTTTAATGATAGATTGATAATGGGTGTTTGTTATTTGGGTTAATCTTATGCTTTAATTAAGGATTTGTGGTTGCAAACATTGATTCTAGCTTAGTGGGTTTTGACTCTTCTTGAGAAAGAGAGTCTGTGACCCCAAAATTGACCCAACAAGGAATTGGGATGGACTCATGAGAAATGGTAGTCCCAATTAATGGGTTAAATCTCGAGAGAGAAATCACCCTACTTGAACCCTAGTTGCTTGGTCTAATTGGCCTACCCAATTGGTATCGAGAGAGTCAATTGGGCAATATCGCTCCCTCTACCGAGAGGTGTGAGAGTGGGTACAATTGTGCAACGGTTATAACATTGATCCCAAATATGTCAATCTATTATTAGTAGTTTCTACCCGTTAGTTAACTACCTAGGTAATGCCACGACCCTAGTGCCTTTCTCCCTATTAGTTACAACTTGCAATATTTCTTTAGTATAATTTAGTCTTAATCCTTAGTTGATAATAGTAGTTGATAAAAGAAAACCCAAAAATGTTAGGAGTGCAATTAGAAGTAAAAACGCTTTTCTAGGCTAAACAGACATTACTACTCCACTCCAAGCTCCCTGTGGAAAATCGATCCCGAACCACTATTCGGGTAAAAGCTGTTAGCGACCCACTCTCCCTACATTCGTGTAGCGTTGAGTCGGCAACGATTACTTTTTGGCGCCGTTGCTGGGGAGCTTATGGTGTTGACTATCTGTGTAGCTAGATTTGTGTTTTTCTTCTCTTTCATTCTTTTTACTAACTTTAATTGTGTCGATCACTCAGGTACACATGGCTTTAAATGCAAATGACCCTCTTGGCAACGTGGTCGTGGGGGAGGAGGTTGAGGACCTAGAACAAGAAGATGTATTACCTCAAGCTCCGAGGAGAGGTCGAAATGCCAATGCAAATGAGAATATACCAGACCCTCCTCCACCTCCACCAGGAGTGGCCCCAAGAGTTCTCCCTAATCAAAGGTACACGAGTGCAATAGTTCCTCCCCGAATCCAGGCGGGGAACTTTCAGATTACAAATGTTATGCTCACCTTGCTGGAACAACGAGGTTATTTCACGGGTGCCTCCGATCAGAATGCTTATAAACATTTGAAAGGTTTCGTGGATACTTGTTGGGGCAGCAAGCAGACAAATGTCTCGGAGGATGCATTGAGACTTAGACTTTTCCCATTCTTACTTCAGGGAAAGGCATTAGATTGGTTGGAGAGGCTCTCCCATCATTCCATAACCACATGGGATGAGTTGGCGGACAAGTTCATCGCTACGTTTTTCTCTCCAAGTCACATGGCCGTTCTATGGGATGAGATTCTAGCTTTCTAGCAAGAGCCAACTGAACCGTTACACGAGATATGGGAGAGATTTAGAGCGATGGTGAAAGAGTGCCCTAACAATGATATGAATGATGTGATGATCCAACAAACGTTCTATAGGGGCATCAACACAACCAACCAATGTATTGTGAACCAATTGGTGGGAGGAAATTTTATGAAGCTTCCGTACAATGAAGCTTATGATGTGTTAGATGAAATGACCAATACATCTTCGGCATGGCAAAGCCGGGCAAATGTTCCTCAAGGCGATCCTAATGTTATACATTTGAACAAGGAGTTGCATGATCATGGCCAAGCCATTGCCGAACTTACAACAACAATGAATCAATTGGCGAAGGCGCAGTTACAACAAGTTCAAAACCCGCGCCAAGTCAATGCCATAGAAGGAGTGAATATGATGAAAAGGAGGCAAAGAGGGCAACAACCTCAAGGAAATTTTGATAACTATGATGATGGTGGTGGTTATTCGAATGAATGCTATGATGATCAAAGTGAGGAAGTTCAATACGTCAACAACTATCAAGGGAATAGAGGAAATCAAGGGAATCAACAAGGTGGTAATTGGAACAATAACAACAACCAAGGCCGAAATTGGGGGAACAACAATTTGGGTAATCAAGGGAATTGGAACGAAAACAACAACAATAATTGGAACAACAACAATGGTCAATGTGGGTGGAATAACAATGGTGGTCAAGGTAATCGGGGGCAAGGCTTTCAAAGGCCTCCGATGTTTCAACAACCGAACAACCCGCCGCCGTTTCAATCTCAAGGGTCTAGTTCTTCGGGAAATGAATTTGGGAGAATTGAAGTTATGTTTGAGAAAATTATGAAGAAGAATCAAGACTCCGATGCTCAATTGGCATCCCACAACACTTCTATCCGTAACTTAGAGGTTCAACTTGGACAAATTTCTCAATCTTTAAATACTCGCCCAAAGGGTGCTCTACCATGTGACACGGTAGTAAACCCTAAGGGTGGGCACAACAATCATGTGATGGCGGTGACTACGCGAAGTGGAAGAGGAGGTAATGTGCATGACTCAAGAGGAAACCAAGTTATGGTGGATGAAGATGAGTTATGAGATGATGATATGCCTTTGGTGGTTGAAGATGCAGTTGAACCAAGTGCGAGAAATGATGTGCGGATTGATATTCATGAGGTTGAGGAGGAGACACAAGAGGCCGTGAACCCATCTAGGGAACACGTAATTGATATGCCCGAGCCGGTGGTGCCCAAAGCCAAGGTACCCTTGCCTAGGCCTCCTCCGCCCTATCCTCAACGGTTGGCCAAGCAAAAGGGTGACAACCAATTCAAGAAATTCATTGAGATGATGAAGAGTTTTACTATCAATATTCCTTTAGTGGAGGCACTCGAGCAAATGCCGGGGTACGCAAAGTTCATGAAGGATTTGGTTACGAAAAAGAGGTCAATGGAGTGTGAGACAATCAAGATGACTCATCAAGTGAGCACAATTGTACATTCTATGGCTCCAAAACTTGAGGACCCTGGTGCATTCACTATCCCATGTACCATTGGAAGTGCCGACTTTGCAAAAGCCCTTTGTGACTTGGGGCCGAGTATAAAGTTAATGCCATATTTGGTCTTCAAGACCTTGGGAATCGGACAACCTCGCCGGACTTCAATGAGGCTTCAAATGGCGGATCGGTCAATGAAGTGGACCTTGGGTATAATCGATGATGTTCTTGTTCATGTTGATTAATTCATCTTGACGGCCGACTTCGTGATATTAGATTGTGAGGTGGACTTTGAAGTCCCAATTATTCATGGAAGACTTTTCCTAGCTACGGGAAAGGCTTTGGTCGATGTTGAGGCTGGAGAGTTGACCTTCCGTGTTGGTGATGAAAAGGTGATGTTCCATGTGTGCAAGTCTATGAGGCAACCAAATAGCACCGAGGTGTGCTCGTTTGTTGACATTGTCACGGCGGTGATAGTGGATGACACAAGAGCAATGATTAATGTTGAAGATCCACTTGAGGCCGTGCTCTTGAACATGGATGTTAATGATGATGTCGGGAGAGTAGAGTGTGTAAATGCATTTCATGGTATGGGCTCGTATTCTGATGAGCCTAGGAAGTTATCCTTGGATCTTGAGAATCGCAAAACTCCCCAAACCAAACCATCTATTGAGGAGCCGCCGATGTTGGAGTTGAAAGCACTTCCTCCTCACCTCAAGTATGAATACTTGGGCCCTAATTTCACTTTGCCTATTATTCTTTTGTCTTGTTTAACTAACGTGCAGTTTGACGCCACCTTGGCAGTTCTAAAAAAGCGCAAGAGGGCGATTGGATGGACATTGGCGGATATTCGGGGTATAAGCCCCGCCTTTTGCATGCATAAGATCATTTTGGAGGAGGATGCGAGGCCTTCACTTGAACACCAAAGTAGACTCAACGAAGCTATGCAAGAAGTGGTTAAGAAGGAAGTTATCAAGTGGCTTGACGCCGGTGTAGTGTATCCTATTTCTGACAGCTCATGGACTTCTCCGGTGCAATGCGTATCGAAGAAGGGAGGAAGTACTGTGGTGACCAATGATAACAATGAGCTTATTCCTACTCGGACGGTGATGGGATGGAGAGTTTGTATGGATTATAGAAAGCTTAACAAGGTAACTCGAAAGGATCATTTCCCGTTTCCATTCCTTGACCAAATGCTTGATCGTGTTGCGGGTCGGTCGTTCTATTGATTTTTTGATGGGTATTCGGGGTACAATCAGATTCTCATTGCCCAGGAAGACAAAGAGAAGACGACCTTTACTTGTCCTTATGGCACATTCGCATTTTTGAGGATACCGTTTGGATTGTGTAATGCCGCAGTGACCTTCCAACGATGTATGATGGCTATTTTCACCGACATGGTGGAAGATATATTGGAGGTCTTCATGGATGATTTTAGCATAGTTGGGGATTCGTTTGAGGGATGCTTGCAAAATTTGGACCGTGTGTTGGCCCGATGTGAAGACACGAACCTAGTTCTCAATTGGGGAAATGCCATTTTATGGTAGAAGACGGTATTGTGTTGGGTCACAATATTTCAAGTCGGGGAATTGAAGTTGACAAAGCCAAGATCGAAGTCATTTCAAGGCTACCTCCCCCTACTTCTGTCAAAAGGGTGAGGAGTTTTCTTGGGCACGCGGGTTTCTACCGAAGGTCATCATTTTTCTAAGGTAGTTAACCCGTTGTGCAAATTGCTAGAGAAGGAGGCCAAGTTTGTCTTTGATGAGAAATGCATGGAGGCTTTCGAGCTTCTAAAACATAAGTTGACAACAACTCCTATCATTACCGCACCCAATTGGAGCTTGCCTTTCGAGCTCATGTGCGATGCTAGTGATGTTACGGTAGGGGCGGTCTTGGGCCAAAGAATCAACAAGATGTTCCATCTGGTGTACTACTCAAGCAAGACGATGAATGAAGCTCAAAGAAACTATACAGTCACCGAGAAGGAATTGCTAGCTATTGTGTTTGCCATGGAAAAGTTCCAACCGTACCTTATGGGGGCCAAAGTAATTATCCATATCGATCATGCCGCCCTTAGGTATTTGATAACCAAGAAAGATTCAAAAACAAGGTTGATGAGATGGGTTCTTCTTCTTCAAGAGTTTGATCTCGAAATTGTGGACCGAAAAGGAAGTGAAAATCAAGTGGCGGACCACTTGTCCCGCTTGGAAGAAGAGGGGAGGCCTTCTGACGGCCTTGAAATCAATGATGCGTTCCGGATGAACAACTCCTTGCGGTATCTATGCATGATATGCCGTGGTTTGCCGATGTGGCAAATTATCTTGTGACCGGTATAATCCCGTATGAGCTCTCTTCTAACCAAAGGAAGAAGCTCAAGCGGGATAGTTTGGATTATTATTGGGATGAGCCATATTTGTTCAAGATTTGCACCGATGGTGTGATTCGCCGATGTGTCCTGGAAGAAGAATAATTGAGTATTTTGAAAGCTTATCATCCCTCTCCCTATAGTGACCATCATGGCGGGGTGAGGACGACCTCTAAGGTGCTTAGTTGCGGTTTCTATTGGCCCTCCTTGTTTAAAGATGTCGGTGATTTTGTTAAGAGATGTGATGAATGCCAACGAGCCGGTGGGATTTCTAAAAAGGATGAGATGCCTCTCAACACAATTGTAGAGGTGGACATTTTTTATGTTTGGGGTATCGACTTTATGGGTCCTTTCGTGAGCTCTTGTGGGAACACATATATTTTGGTGGCGGTGGATTATGTTTCGAAATGGGTTGAAACTGTGGCTTTGCCCAACAACAAGGCTTTTGATTCATTGCTTGCCAAGTATGGAGTAAATCACAAAGTGACCACCCCCTATCATCCTCAAGCTAGTGGTCAGGTGGAAGTTTCTAACCGAGAGATTAAGAGTATCTTGTCCAAAACTGTCAATGCCAATAGGACCGACTGGTCGAAGAAATTAGATGATGCTCTTTGGGCCAGTCAGACGGCTTACAAGACCCCAATTGGTATGTCCCCGTACCGGTTGGTGTTTGGGAAAGCTTGTCATCTTCAAGTGGAATTGGAGCATAAGGCTATGTGGGCCTTGAGGAAGTTGAACTTAGAATGGGATGTCGCGGCAAATCTCCGGGTTGAGCAACTAAATGAGCTTGATGAGTTTAGATTTCATGCCTATTACAGCTCGTCCTTGTACAAGGACAAGATAAAGTACCTTCACGACAAGTATGCCCGGGGAAATGAATTCAAAGTTGGTGATATGGTTCTTCTTTTCAACTCCCGATTGAGGTTATTCCCGGGAAAGCTCAAGTCTAAGTGGAGTGGTCCATTTGAAGTTGTTGGTGTAACCCCATTTGTTACTATTGATCTCAAGAACAAAAATGGTGAAGTTTTTCGGGTCAATGGGCATCGTGTCAAGCATTATTTGGGGAAGTTTAATGACAGCCACGTGGTGGCACTCATACATTTGAAGTGATATTGATGGTAACATGCATCGTGCCGCGACGTTAAATTAGGCGCTTCTTGGGAGGCAACCCATGTCTTTTTCTTTCTCTTTGATTTTTCTTTGTAGATTAGGATTTTTGAGCTAATTGTTTATGAGATGTTGCAGGACTTGTGTTGAAGCAGTGCAAAACAAAGTGTGAAAAGAACACAGTCTCTGAAAACTGCCAGTGCAGCCGCGGTGAGGTTTGTGCGGTCCGCACCTGCTTGGTCTGAGAATGGTTGGTCTCTGAAGCTACCCACTCGGCCGCGCCCATATTTGTGCAGCCCGCGTTGGTCTCACGCGGCCACGACCATGTTTGTGCGGCCCGCATAAGCCTTAGTCTACAATAGGTGTTTGGTAAGATACAGCGCGGCCCACGGTCATGTTTACGCGGCCGCGCTGGAGGGTAAGTAATGGGTCCCAGCCTTTTTCTATAAATAGGGACCTATGGCTTCATTTTGAACTTTTCGCCAAATCGATACCCTGAGCCCTAAAATTTACTGTTCACCTAAGACTATCGTTTGTGCCTGCATCAAGAGTAAATTCTTCATATTCCTGGTAACAAGTTCTCACATTTATCTTTACTTAGTTGTCAATTTCAATTTGTATTATTTCCCAGTAGTTGTAACTTCTTGTTTCTTCAGTTTTTACTTAATTCAATCCTTAGGTTAGTGTAGTTGTTGTTCTGGAATGCTGGGTATGGTTTTAGGTGGGTAATCGAGTAGGGACCAATTAGGATGCAAAACTTGAACAAAATGAGCATATATGTTAAACCCTAGTTCGTTCCTAGCTCGTAACCCAGAGCGGCCCGTGTCGATGCCCCTTTTCCATCCCAAACCAGGGTTCGGAATCGAGTATACGACATTATGGGAGGATAACTCTTATTCCCTTGCGAGAATTGGGTTTTGGAATTTGGAGAGTCGCCACCTAATGATTATAGTGCATTAGGACACTTTTACTGAAAAAATTTGAGAAGAAGAACCAGAGTTTGGGTAAGGGCTTGAAATTATCTAGAGGAGAAGGTGTTAGGCACCCCTCAAGATCCACTAGTGTGTTTCCCAGCCATACTACAATTGTGAATTTAGAAAACAAGTGAAGAAGCATATAAAGGTTTCACATAATTGTTGCAAACTAGTTTAGAAGTTTGAAAGAGGAAAGGAATAGAAGTTTTAGAAAAGGTTAGTTTAAAAGAAAACTCAAAAGAAACATAACAAATAAAGGAAAGGGGGTCCTAGGTTTGTACATAATATGGATCACATCAATGCAATACCCGGCATGCACTCCTCAGAAGAGGGGTCGCACGTGATATTAGTGCACCGGTCATCATATCCATATTCTACCCTTCCCACCTCGTTAAGGTATTAAAGCGCGAATACTCTCGTTTACTTATTGCATGCTAGTACCCGCCCCAATCCTATCAGTCTCGAGGTATTAGGACTTCTAATTCTAAAGGGGAGAAAGGGATGGGGGATTTTATGGAGTTTAAAGGACAAAATACTAATTCGACATTCAAAACATGTATCAAATAAGGGAGGCGTAGTCAAGAAAATAAGGCTCAAATAAACCCCTTAAATCAGATAAGTCATATAGTTTAGCATGTCTGTGCAAATATTGGTTTGGTCTTAAATTAGATTAATCGTTGAGCGGACTGGTTCAACACATATATTTAGACAGGAAGTTTGCATTAGGCATACTCGGATGCAGTTGTCAGAGATTAAGGCACTTGATTAACACGAGTAGGACTACTGATTCTTTTGAAAATAGACAGAAAGGTTTTGAAGAAAAAGTAGGCCGCAGACTTAAGAAAATGGTTTAGAATAATTTCCAAAAACAGACCATTGAGTTTCGGATTAATACAGAAAGAGTACTTTTAAACAAGTTTCAAAAGAGGCATACTATTTAAGGAAAACGAGTTTGAGTTGCAGAACAGATTTAAAAATAGAAAAGTGAGGCGTAACTGAGTTGGAAAGCGTTTATCAAACTACCAGAAAGTAATTTTAGAAATCATGCAAGTTTGTCAAAAGATTAGGTTTTAGAAAGAGTTGCACGGATCTGGATGTGAGAAAAAGCTTAATAGTTCAGAGAACCACTAGTTTTAGTCAGTTATTCAGTGAAGTCGTTACTGCTTTTAGACGAGTGAGGCAAGTTTGATTTAAAACTCCTATAGGCATGATCTCTTCGAGTCATTGATTTTAAACCCTTTTAAGCGTTAACAGACTAGTAAGCAAATGCTGATTTTTTATTAATCCTAAAGGTTTACCTAATATCATAAATATGCACATTCCTATAGGCATGATGTCTATATGCATGATTGTAGAAAATTAAACATTAGGTCATATAGACATGATTTCTACGTGATTGATTTTAGACATGCTAAAAATTAAAATCCTAGAAGCATGATTTCTACCCTTTGTGCAGAAAACTAAACCCCCACCCCTTTTCACTAGATCCCTGAGTTTATACAAATTATTACAGACCAGTAGAGAAAATAAACAATACATCAGGGACTAACAGTTGCATCCAAGGTACCGAAATCAGACTTAGTGTCTAATAATATGCAATTGAACCACTTCCGGGATCCAAATTTTCAAAGCCTTCTCTTTATCCAGGGTGTTTCAAAGTTCCAAGGAATTTCAGGAATTCCAGGAATTGCTTACACCCAAGATACCCATTAGAAATAGTTACAGTGTAGTGTGGAAAGTCCAGCTCTGTTGCATCCAAGTTCAGAGGGAGCTCAAGGGTCCCAAGGCAAGGCTTACAAGAGAGGGGCAAAACTTAATTGCTAAGAATGAATGTAAGTGTAAAAGGGATCGGGGAGTCATGACAGATTGGTGGTCATAACCAGCCATGAGGCAGGCTGGCACACCCCTGACCAACCCGTTTAGCCAAACAAATAACTACAGACCTATTGAAAGTCAGGCTATGGTCTGGACAGTGATTAGGACACTGCCAGACCAAGGTCTTAGGCTCAAAGAACACGTAAAGAGGGAAGGGGATTGGGAATTGATTGAGTTTAGGATTCAAGGAATCCAGTCCAGACACATAAACAACAACGTCAAATGTTGTCATGCTTTTTTTAACCATAGCTCACATACAAAGGGGTTTTAGGGAGATGGGATTCATGTAAGAGCAAGGATAGCAAATATGCAGAAAAGGCAAAGTAAACACACAAAAGAACTGAAGTATAAACACATAGGGAAGAGGCAGTGTTAAACTAAAGGGACATACCAGTTGCAGAAGTAGTCACAAAGAAGAACAGAACACTTGCAGCCAAAAACAAACAGGGAACACTAACTCAAGACTTCAGCAGGAAACTCAAAAAGCTTGGCAGAAAACTTAGAATTATTTGAGAAAGAGAAGTAGTGAGTGTAATGTGTGTGTGTTCGTTAGAACTTGTCCGTGTGTTTGAAAGAGGAGATGGAGAAGTATTTATAGCTTTGAAAAATGAGTAAAAGAGTAGGGTAAAAGCACAAATATGGGCATGATCACAAATCAGAATCAATTAGTATAAGTCTTCCCCTTAATTAGGGGATTCTTATTCAAACGGATACTGACAGGATCCACATAAGGAAAGAAGAATCAGTCACATAGCAGAATGTCTTGTTACCATAAAAGAAGCACTAAAACCATACAATAGGCAAAGAAGTCTAGGTACAAGACTGGTAGTTATTTTTGGAAAGATTCAGTGAGGCAAAATCAAAGGAAAAGAATCAAATTAACCCTTGACAGGCTAGTAAATCAGAAATTCAGGGAAGTAAAAGTTTGAAATCAATTTCGAGCTTAAAAATAAATCACAGAAGGACTCAGTATATAAGGCATGCACAAATAACAGACATGTGAGGCCAAGTTAGGGCAAAAGGAACATCATACAGTAATAGCATAGAGTAGACATTCAAGCATGCTAGTTAGGTTCAGTGTAGTAGAGAGAGAAAGAATCAAATCACGCAAAGAGTTGAGCAAGAACTCAGAACACATAGAGAAAAGATATACAAGAATCAAGTTGAATAGTTCCAAACAGACAAATCGCACAAGCAAACCTAAAGGGCTCGAATAGTCCCCAAAGAGGAACTAGGTTTTTCCCCAAAATCGGTTGAGTATAGACGACAATAAACAGGTGAAGCAAAAGCAATTTCAGAGTCCCAAGTGAAACCCCCAAAATTTAGGGTTTCAACTATTAATCAGTAAAGCCAGATAGCCAGGCTCAGGAACTCAAATAAATCCCCAAAATTTAGGGCTTTTGAACATCAAATAAACTTAGAGAAGATAGGCATGAAAATCGAACAAACAGACTCAAACAAGATCACAAAATTAGGGTTTTCAACATGCTTACGCAGATAAAGAAAGTAACATAAGCAAAGTACAGAAACATGTTAAAACAAAAGAAGAAATTCGAAATAACTTAAAACAGAACCCTAGTTAAAAAGGTCAAAGAACTTTTGAAAGCAAAAATTGGGGAAACTTTGAGAAACATGCTTAGCAAGTTCAAACACACACAGATCTAGGCCGGATCTAAAAATAAATTGAAAGAACCTTAGAGTTAGGGTTTCGGAGAACCCAGAGAAGGTGAGAAAGGCTTTGAAAATTCTCGATCTAAGCAGGATAGTCACAGATCTGACTTAAACGGCCATGGCTGGCCGGAGGAAGATCAAGGATGACCGGAGAAAGACCACGAACGAAAGTCAGACAACGACAGGACCAACTTCCCTTGAGGTCTGGCCGGGAAACCATGGATACGAACACCCATGAGCCACAGGAGGTCGTTAATCATCACCCAATGGCCATGGGAGGCCATGGATTAGGGTTTTAGGTGAGGCGGCCGCTAGGGTTTGAGAGGTGAGTTGAGAGAGAGTTGAGAGAAGAGAGGAAACAAGGGTGGCGTCTGAAGAGAAATGGTGTAGGGTTTGGGTTCGTTTAGAATTTAAAAAGGAAAAGGGAAATCTGGGTCGTTGATCAAAATGATCAACGGCTCAAAGAGCACGGGCCGGTTTGGTTAATGGGTATCGGGGTCGAGTTAATTGGGTAATTGGGCTGGAACGATTGGGCTAGATTTTGGGGTCAAATTGGGGTGCCAATTTGGCTTAAATCAAAATGCAATAAAGGCCAAACCGTAAATAGCCACTTTTCCCTTTTAATTTTATAAAAAATAGTAATAACAATTTTAAAAGCAAATTAAAAGTAATGAGTAAATAACTATTATATAAATATTAATTTAAAAATACTGGAAATAATTTTTATAATTATAAAATGCTATAAAATCTTATAGAGGCTAGTATTGCAATTATATGCAATTTAGTTTTAAAAATATTAAACGAATTTGTAAAAATATGCAAAAATCATGTTAGCTTTATTTTGATGTAAATATGAAGAAAAAATAAGTTATTCACCAAAAATGATAATTTTGGGAATAATTTTGGGATTTTTGTGGTATAAAATAGGCAATAAATTGGTTTAAAAATCATTAAAAATACCGACACTCATGGGTGTGCTTATATATGCACCTATATGCTATTTTGGAAGTATTGTAGGTACAAAAATACATAGGAGAAAATTGGGTATCAACAACTGCCCCTCTTTACCCGAGGAGGATGAAAGAGTTGTTGGGTAAAGACAAGATGACCAATTTTGACCGGAAATGGTGGTTGGAAAAGAAGAATTTTTACCGAGCTCTGGTTTCTGAGCTGCCTACATATCCATGGTTTTACAAGAATCAGGCCATATGTAGTTCAGGAACCATTGACGAAATGTGCTGATGGAGACTTGGAAAAGAACGGATGCGAGTTTAGATTTGCGGGAGGTATTCGGAATCTGATAGGCTGCGGGAACTGGAGCGGGATCGCTCCTGCTGAGACAGCCGTTTGCTAGTCGGTGTACCTGCAGTTAGGCAATACAACATATATTGTGCATAAATTAAATGTGATGCAAGTTCCCATTTGGACCATGAATGTTGTTTCTGGACGGTTATGATGACGTCCTCGGACTATGACGTCCTGGGCCATGAAGAGAATAAATAAAGATTCGCAGGCCATGAAACGGTGTTCTCGGGCTATGTAGATGATGTCTCCAAACTATGACGCCTTTGAATAAGTTGGCGATCTTTCAGCCCATGAAAAGGTGGCAATATTTCAGCCGATGAATGCAAAAGGCGGCGATATTTCAGCCGAAAGTGAAAAATTTAAATGCAGGTGGCGATATTGCAGCCGTACAAAAAAAAATAAAATGGCAATATTTTAGCCATGCAGGATGGAGACAATGCTTAGTCTCGATAGGCAGATAAGTAGCCTTATGCAGAATGGAGACAGAGCTTAGTCTCGGAAGGCAGATAAGTAGCCTTATGCAAGATGGAGACAATGCTTAGTCTCGAAAGGCAGATAGGTAGCCTTATGCAAGATGGAGATAATGCTTAGTCTCGAAAGACAGATAAGTAGCCTTATGCAGGATGGAGACAAAGCTTAGTCTCGGAAGGCAGATAAGTAGCCTTATGCAAGATGGAGACAGAGCTTAGTCTCGGAAGGCAGATAAGTAGCCTTATGCAAAAATGTAGATAGAGGTAGAGCTTAACCTCGGAAGACAGATAAGTAGCCTTATGCAAGATGGAGACTGAGCTTAGTCTCGGAAGGCAGATGAGTAGCCTTATGCAAGATAGAGACAATGCTTAGTCTCGAAAGGCAGATAAGTAACCTTATGCAGAATGGAGACACAGCTTAGTCTTGAAAGGCAGATAAGTAGCCTTATGCAGATGATGCAGGATGGAGACAGAGCTTAGTCTCGGAAGGCAGATAAATAGCCTTATGCAGAATGGAGACAGAGCTTAGTCTCGGAAGGAAGATAAGTAGCCTTATGCAGATGATGCAGGATGGAGACAGAGCTTAGTCTCGGAAGGCAGATAATTAGCCTTATGTAGTGCAAGAATGTAAAAGGGCAAATAGTAGTAAGACCTCTTAGCTGATAGTCGATTATGACATCGTGACTGCTGGAGATGTCATGTGCGGATAGCGATTTGTGAATAAGCGATCGTTCTGAAAATTTCATTACTGAAAAGTACGATTGCATGATTTGTGACTTGGGTGCCTGCATCCAAAGAAAAATCATAAGTTCTGTAGAGGGGGAAGGTTAGTTCGTATCCCCTGACTCCTAACATTGCATATCATTGGGGTAGCGTTGCTAAACGACAGCGATTCAAATGATAGCTATGCATGATTTAGTAAATATAACATAAGTATATAATCGAAAATAATTTTCTTTGAATGAGACAACGACTGCAACGTGGTCCAAGACATAGCAACCTCTCTTACTCCAGAATTTTGAGGGTCCTCCTCAAAATTCTACCCCAGTTTACTAGGCTGACACTTCTGACGGCTGCGCTGAACGACTGAAAATCATCTTCGGAATTTTGAGGCCCCCTCAAAATTCTGCCCCAGTTACTGGGTTGGTACTTCTGGTGATAAAAATGCTGAAAACTGACTTTAGAATTTTGAGGGTCCTCCTCAAAATTCTGCCCCGGTTCCAATAGCGGGGAAAATGGGATTTTATTAATTGTGACCGAACCCATAGGGCTGCCTACGTATCCCCTCTTAAACGGGAATCAGGTTAGGCGTAGTTCAGATTACAACACACAGAAACCATAATTGATTACACATAGTATCGTTTACTACATCTGAATTGATTGGCTTCGGCCAGACTTCTTCGTCCATTTCTGCAAGAATAAGAGCTCCTCCAGTTAGAACCCGGTGGACCATGTACGGACCCTGCCAATTGGGAGAGAACTTTCCTTTGGCTTCGTCTTGATGTGAGAATATTTTATTCAACACCAGTTGCCCCGGTGTAAACTTCCTTGGCTTAACTCTTTTGTTGAAGGCTTTGGACATTCTGTTCTGATACAATTGACCATGGCAAACTGCATTCATCCTTTTCCCATCTATAAGGGCTAACTGCTCGTAACGACCCTTCACCCATTCTGCATCATCTAATTCTGCTTCTTGTATGATCCTTAAGGAGGGGATTTCTACCTCGGTGGGGATGACCGCCTCTGTACCATAAACCAGCATGTAGGGAGTTGCTCCGGTTGATGTGCGGACTGTAGTGCGGTATCCCAATAAGGCGAATGATAACTTCTCATGCCATTGTTTTTGCCTTTCGACCATCTTCCTTAGTATCTTCTTAACATTCTTGTTGGCTGCCTCCACAGCTCCATTCATCTGAGGTCTGTAGGCTGTAGAGTTCTTGTGTTTGATCTTGAATGTTTCACACATTGCTTTCATCAAGTCGCTATTGAGATTGGAAATATTATCAGTGATGATTGATTCCAAAATTTCAAACCGGCAAACAAGGCGGTCGCGGACGAAATCTGCCACAACTTTCTTGGTCACTGCTTTGTATGACGTTGCCTCGACCCATTTGGTAAAGTAATCAATCGCCACTAAGATGAACATGTGCCCGTTTGATGCGGCAGGCTCGATAGATCCGATAACATCCATTCCCCAAGCGGCGAATGGCCATGGTGAGCTTGTTGCAGTAAGCTAATTCGGAGGAACCTTTATCATGTCTGCATGTATCTGACAGCGATGACAATTTTAGACATACTGGATGTAGTCCGTTTCCATAGTCATCCAAAAATACCCAGCTCAGAGTATCTTCTTTGCTAAGACAAAACTGTTTATGTGCCGTCCACAGGTCCCCGCATGCACTTCGTCCAATAGTCTGGATGCTTCTTTTGCCTCAACACACGACAATAATCCCAAATCGGGAGTCCTCCTGTACAGGATTCCTCCATTGTGAAAGAAGTTGTTAGATAACCTCCGAAGGGTACGCTTCTGAGTAGCATTGGAAAGCTCTGGGTATTCTCCTATTGTCAAGTACTCTTTGATGTCATGGAACTATGGTTTTCCATCTGCTTCTTCTCAATGTGAGCACAATAAGCTGGTTGATCCTGAATCTTTACTTGAATGGGATCGATGAAGTTTGTATCTGGATGCTAAATCATGGATGATAAAGTAGCTAATGCATTAGCGAACTCGTTATGTATTTTGGGGACATGCTGGAATTCTGTCTTTGTAAATCTCTTCCGCAGCTCCTGTATGTGATGCAGATAAGGGAGTATCTTGGAGTTCTTGGTTGCCCATTCCTCTCGAACCTGATGTATGGGCAGGTCTGAATCTCCGATCACTAGTAACTCTTGAATGTTCATATCAATGGCCAGTTTGAGCCCCAAGATGCAGGCTTCATATTCGGCCATGTTGTTAGTGCATGGGAATCTGAGTTTGGCAGATACCGGGTAATGCTGACCGGTTTCTGATACTAGGACTGCTCCTATGCCAACTCCTTTGAAATTTGCGGCTCTATCGAAAAACATCCTCTAACCATCTTAGGATTCTACAATGTCTTCTCCTATGAAAGATACCTCTTCGTCGGGAAAATACGTCTTAAGTGGCTCGTATTCTCCTCCCACGGGATTCTTGGCGAGATGATCCGCTAAGGCTTGTCCCTTGACTGCCTTCTGAGTTATGTAGATAATGTCGAATTCACTTAGTAGGATTTGCCACTTGGCGAGTTTGCCAGTGGGCATGGGCTTCTGGAAGATATACTTTAGCGGGTCCATTATGGATATAAGATAAGTAGTGTAAGCGCAGAAATAATGCCTCAACTTCTGAGACACCCAAGTCAGAGCATAACATATGCGCTCTAATAAGGAATATCGGGCCTCGTACGGGGTGAACTTCTTGCTGAGATAGTATATGGCCTGCTCTTTTCTCCCCGTTTCATCATGTTGTCCCAAAACACAACCGAATGCTCCATCCAATACTGCAAGGTAAAGCAATAGAGGTCTCCCCGGTTCGGACGGAACCAGGACCAGTGGATTGACCTATGAACTGGCTGATATAGTTGAGCTTTCCCAGAAAACTCATCACATCTTTCTTGTTCTTTGACGGTGACAACTCTTGAATGGCCTTAACCTTTGACGGATCCAATTCTATTCCTCGGCGACTCATGATGAAACCCAGTAATTTTCTAGCAGGAACCCCGAATGCACACTTGGCGGGATTGAATTTCAGATTGTACCTTCTCAGTCGGTTGAAAAATTTCCTCAAGTCTTCCATGTGACCTATGGCTTTCTTGGATTTGATGATAATGTCATCCATAAATACCTCGATTTCTTTATGTATCATGTCGTGAAAGATAGTAGTCATGGCCCTCATATAAGTGGCACCGGCATTCTTCAAACCAAATGGAATCATTCTATAACAATACATCCCCCATGGCGTGATAAATGCCATTTTCTCTGCATCTTCTTCATCCATCCATATTTGATGGTATCCGGCAAAATAATCGATAAAAGACTGCAGTTCATGCTTGGAGCAGTTGTCAATAAAAATGTGTATGTTCGGCAAGGGAAAGTCGTCTTTGGGACTAGCCCGATTGAGATCTCGGTAGTCGACACAGACTCTAACCTTCCCATCTTTCTTCGGTACTGGCACGATGTTGGCTAACCATGTCAGATACTCTACCACTTTGAGAACCCTGGCTTTGACCTGCTTGGTAACCTCTTTTTTGATTTTCAAACTCATGTCGGGTTTGAACTTTCTCAGCTTCTGTTTTACCGGTGGACATGTTGGATCTATTGGAAGTTTGTGAGCTACGATGGATGTACTGAGACCAGTCATATCATCATACGACCAGGCAAATATGTCTTCATATTCTTTTAAGAACTCTGTGTACTCTTCCTTTTCTGATGGCGACAAGTGCACACTGATACGCGTTTTCTTGATGTTCTCTGTATCTCCTAAATTAATGACCTCAGTCTTATCCAAGTTTGACTTAGGCCTATTCTCAAAATCTCGACCTCTATGACAACCTCTTCAGGTATATCATCCTCTTCTGAATCTATATCCGTTTGTTGCGTTGTCTCATTGTAAGTCACAGTCGTTGGTTCATCATCAATATAGGTAATAGTAATGTTGTGTAAATAAAGTAAATGATAGAGGAAAATAATAAGAGCGAAATATATAATAAACTGAAAATGCTTTGATTAAATTCATAATTGTTTGGAACATCGGAGCTCTTTTCAAAATTAAAGACAGTGCGGAAAGAAAAATCAACTAGTAAAAAGTAAAATGCGATGCATGGTGCTTTGTTAAGCCTTGCTACCCCGAAGCTCTCTGGGCCCTGGTGGTTCTGATCGACCAATTGTAGACGTGTGATTTTTGACCCTCCCCAAGACTTTTCATATTTTAGCGTGTAAATATTTAATTTAGGCCTAATATAGTTATTTCAACTAATTTTGACTCTTTTACATTAGTTTTATCACAAAATTGAAAATACAAAAATTGTTGCATATTACTCTATTTTAATCATGTATTAGATATTTTTAGAAGGATATGTTCCTTTGAACCTATTTTTATTTTAATATAATCTTTAAAAAATACAAAAAATAGTACCTTATTTTTTATCTTTATATAATTTTGAAAATACAAAAAAAATAGTTTCATGTTCAGCTTAATTAATTAGGATTAGTGTTATGTGGTGTAGTATTTCTATCTTATTATAAAAGGCATTTGTGTAGTCTAGGGACCCTTCTAGACTCTTTCTTTAGGGCAAAATAAATAAATAACAAGACCCTAAGGACTTAACACGAAATGACCTAAGGACTAATTGGAAAATACACAAACATAAACCTTAGACGTAATACCTATAAATACACTACTAGGGTGTTCAACCGAGACCTTAGATTTTGAAGACCCTTCAGACACATTTTGAACACATAACACTTGATCTCCTTCTCCATTGGAACAATAACCAAAAACCTAAAACCCTAAACAGCCATAACCATCTCCACCTGCTTCGTCTTCTTCTCCTTCACGTCCCAAACGGCCACCAGTCGTCACCCACGACCAGTGACCACCACCCTCGCTGCCATCTCCACCTGCTTCGTCGTTTTCTCCTTCACGTCCCAAACGGCCACCCATCTCCTCCGTCGTTAACCACCAGCATGAACCAGTCACCATTCCACCTCCAACAACCAGTTGACCACCAGCGACCACCAGCTACTATGGTATGCCGCTTCACCTCTCCTCCAAACGACAACCTAGCAGACAAGCAGCCTCCCTCATCTCAAATAGAAATTCTCGAGGTGGTCAGGCTTCGCTCAGCACAGAAACTTACACAGGCTTGATCTGACTTCTTTCTACGTGTACCAGTGGCTCTTCATTAGGGGCTCGTTTACAAGGAAACCTTCTGCTAGTGGTTCGTTCGAGTTTTGTGTA